>NW_022987966.1:1330000-1930000 GCF_902827165.1 Trematomus bernacchii
AATCTATTTTCATATGTCTTTCTTCTTACCCTCCCTCCCACCTTGCTCTTCACATTGTGTGGCAGTGATATGGCACTGAGCTGCTGCTGGTTCCACCCACCACCACCTCTGCACAAACATGGATCCACATGGGACATATGGAGAGGAAGAAAGGATGTCATACAGCTGGATTACAGAGAAGAACATGTGCATTTTACATGCACATGTTAACTAATGCTTACATTAATAAAAGCTGCTGTAACTAAAATGTTCCTTTTATCAGAAAAAAGTTAAATCACCCAACGGGCACTCCAGTCTTAATAATAAAACTGACAATTTGTTGCATATCGACCACATTATTTGTCAGCGTCTCCCAAAATAAAAGGTAAAATTGATTGATTGATTTTTTTGGTTATCATTAATAAGGTTTAGTTCGTGTTTTATTGTTTGTCAGTTTTTCTTTGAGGCTGACTGTGCTCTGCCCAAGGTCCTAGATTTGGTCCGTGTACTGCTTTTTATTCTTTTTTTCTTTTTTGTTTCTTGCGTTTGTTGTTTATTTGTTTGACGGTTCTGTTGTACCCAGCATAGCCATCGCGCTCTATAACCAAACACAGTTTTGTTCCTGACACTCATCCATCATAATTCTAAATTTCCTTCAAGAAACACAATGCCAGGACACAGTTTGTATACTCCAAGAACCTCTGCTGCTCTGGTTTCACCTCCACCCTGAAGCCGGGTGTGGTCACAAAGTTTTAGTTTATCTTGTTGGTCCCATTAGCCCCGCCCATTTTCTGATTTAAGAAGTTATGGGCCCACCCACAGCCAATCAGCGCGTCATAGCGATTTTGACGTTCCTGACAAGCGGCAAACTCTGGGGCAGAGCCGGGAAACCCAGAAGGAAGTGCCACAAACTGCAGTTCATCTATTAGCCAACAGGGGATGGATGCAGAAAGGAGCAATTCCTATAGACCCCCATGTTAAAATGCCCAACTTTACAGCAGGAATAAACATGTTTCTAGCCTGGATCCAATAAAACGTATTCCGGATATAGTTAGATTCCACCTTCATGACAATGGAATAGGGAGTGCATTTTTTTACTGTGAGTTTTTTTAGTAAGTAAAGTAAGTTTTGCCGTGAGTGAATGAACGTCTTATTTCTTCTTGAGGTCTGCAGTGAAGCGTGTACACATTTTCTGAATATGAAAAGACTCTCAGTGTGTGCCCACTGTGCAACTGTCAAGGATAAACAACCTGTGGCCGCCGAGCCAGTTATGTGGATGTCAGTTTTACACACATTCTGAGGCCGCCGTGCCTATGTTTTTGTTTTCACTGCTAGTTTATGCTTATGCTTATGTTTAATTAGTGCATTAAAAAATAAATAAAATCATTAATGAAGTTTCAGCTCAGACCCCACGCTTAATAAATCTCCCCCTGGCCCACCTACATTTCTCCAGGCCCACCCACGCAATAATTCCTGGCTACGCCACTGCAGCAAAGTGTGGCTTGTGCGGTTTTCCTGTCCGAGGACAGTAGGTATGGGATTAGGAGCTGGCTACAAACTGGCCCTCGAAGTGGAGGATATTTCAGCCTGTCCTCCTCCAAAAAACGACCAAATAGGTTGATTGTTCAGCAGCTTATTACGACCTATAGTCACGTTTTAAAGTTTAGCACCTCTAGTGGTCGTGTAAGAAACAACAATTTGCAGCATATGCTCCCGTTGATTCGGAGGGTCATATATTCACAAATAACCCTCTCTGGAAAATCCTAAATTGTAGGATAGTTTGGCCATTAAAATGCTTTTTGATTTGATTTCTAGCGTGAAGTGTATATTGTACTTTTAGAATCCACGTCCAGTGGATGTGTAGGATCTATAGTTTGATAGATATTACGAAGATGATTTGAGGTCTCGTCAGGAGAACGTTAATATACTACGTCTTTCCCCACAGCGTCCATGTAAAGTTGGCGTCAACCCTCACGTGGTGAAAACAGCATTTCCGGTCTTGAAGTTTTCATAATAAAACCGGAAGTATTCCCCTCACTGTCAAATTATTTCACAGTGATATTTGCAGTACTCATCCACTAAAAACATCAATTTATCCTTGTTAATTACCAGAGGTGTGGACTCGAGTCACATGACTTGGACTCGATTCAGACTCGAGTCACCAATTTGATGACTTTGGACTCGACTTGACAAAATCACAAAACACTTGCGACTCGACTTGGACTTGAACACCAATGACTCGGGACTTGACTTGGACTTGAGCCCTCTGACTTGAGGTGACTTGATAATTTAATTCAGAGGTCTCCAACACGCCGATTGCGAGATGCCGCAAGAAGAGCAGACACCCGTCGGGAAGAGCAGAATCTCCAGCCGCTGCAACTCTTGCTGAGAATCCTTGCAGGCAGGGGCGGGTCTTTATTTAGCTGGGCCACCATGCGGCCAATCATATGTGAGGACACACTAGGATCATACCATTATGTGAAAGAAGGGTGGGGGGCAGACGCTCCAAAGACAGCAGGTGTAGTGGTACAGGCCAGCTACACAGAGCGACGGGGAGACAGATTTAAATGCAAGCGCGTCGGAAAAAGTCAAGAAATGAGCGAAAACCGAAAAAAGAAGCAGCTTCTGGCTGCATTTCAATGATATTGGAGAAAGCAAAGCTGAGTGCAGGATTTGTAAAATGAAAATAACTTTCAGAGCAGGGTTTTTTTTTTGGTAACCACTCAGGATTTATTGTCAGAGGTGGGAGAAGTTCAGATCTTGTACTTGAGTAAAAGTACCAGAGTGTAGGAATACTCGGTTACAATAAAAAGTCCTGCATTCAAAATGTTACAAGTAAAAGTACAAAAGTATTAGCATCAAAATACAGTTAAAGTACCACCTGCAGAGGGATCTAGATTCAGGTGTTCTTTTCCCCATAAAGACCGCCTCGCTGCACATTATCCCTTGCATAAAGATAGGTTGTGGGTCCCTTATAACATGCTGTACACAGTGGAAATAAACATTCTGGTTACCTCAACATCAGGGATCTTATCAATTAAACTCCTTCTGAATCAAACCGTCACGGCAGCCTTACCTTACTGATCCCTCTTACAATAGAAGAAAACACATTACTTTACCAGCAGAGAGAAAATAGATTATTACAGTATTAATGTGACTAATAAAGAGCAGTTTAATTATTAAGTATTATTCTGTTGATCGATGTCATTACATTTGGTGAAAAGCACATAATGACTTGTTTAAGACTCGTTTTGTCAAAGTTTAGGACTTGGACTTGACTTGAACTTGCCCATCCTGACTTGAGACTTGACTTGGACTTGAGCGCAAAGCAAGCGGCAAACTCTGGGGAAGAGCCGGGACGCCAATGCGGAAGTGCCACAAACTGCAGTTCATATATTGGCCGATAGGCGCTGACTGCAGAAAGGAGCAATTTCCATAGAGCCCCATGTTAAAATGCCCAATTTCACAGCCTAAAAAAACATGTTTCTACCTATGGATCCAATAAATATTATTATGAATATAGTTAGATTCCACCTTCATGATTATGGATCTGTGAGTGAATTGTTTTCTAACACGACCCTTTTATTTATATTAGGTCTTAAAGTTTTTGCATAAATTAGGGCGTGGTCACTTTGATGGACAGGTACGTGCCTCACTGTCAGCTAACAGCAATTTGTCCACTCTGCTAGGCTACAACGTTAGTTAGTTGTAGTTGCTGTACTTGACCCTTTAGCCGTGTTCGTGGTGATTGTGCCTTTTAGGGAATATTGTTACAAATACCAGACAATTGAAATGTAGTGCTGTGCGCTTGAATGTACTAACAGACCTTCCAAGAAGTCTACTCTCAGCTTTTTTCGGTGAGTAAAATGATAATATTATACATGTTAATCCCGTTAGCAGGTGTTTGTGTGCTTGTTAGTTTAGCTTGTTATGTAGCTTATTATGTAGCTTATTAGCCAGCTAAGGACGCAACCCTTTATACATGTGTATATATATATATATACAGTTTAGTTTATGATTCAGCCTTTTATAGTATATGGCTGTGACGCCCATAATGCTAAACGGGAGCAAATGTTAAAAGGGGACCCAATTATCCCAGTGGTGGCCGCCGGAGTCCACGCCGGCCGAAGCTAACGGAGCCGCAGGGGGCTAGCTCGCTAGCGCGTCCCGGCGGCTCCGTTAGCTTCGGCCGGCGGCGGAGTCCGGCATTATAACTGGAGATCAAGGAATGCAGCGAAACGCAGACTTGGTTCGCCTGCAGCCCGCTGTAGTATTAGCTAAATAAATTATGTTGAACAAGGCTTATTAAGCTGAACATCGCCACAATTGTTCTGCTATGTATCGGTACTTATTTTATTTGATTAACGTGTGAAGGACAAGCATTAAAAATAACAACAAATAGCTCATTATCTTGCAGATTGTCTCGTTTGATTATGAATGTAACGTTTATATAGTGGAACTACACTGTTTTATCAAAACCAAAGTGCCACGCAGTAACTTGGTATGCATGTATTTCAGCAGGAAATGTGCATTACCAAATTGGTATCAAATAAACAGTAACACAACAGCATTGGTAACACAACTTCCAAAGTTACAGTAAAATAAAAAGAACCCTGACTCGGACAATACACAATCCAACATGTTCAACAGAAGAGAATAAGTTATATTGTTTGTACACATGGTTCTTTACATATATATCTGTTTGTTTAAAGTTTCCAGGTGATGCAGACAGGATGGACCAGAGAGTGAGAGACAGAACTGGACTCCTCACAGCAGTGAACTTCAGCACAGGTACAAATACTCTTTTTTCATACTGTACAAAGAATCAAGAAAGATATTGGTTTAAATAAATGAAGTATTGACTTTAATACACTGATATACATTCCATTAAACAATACTAAATACTAGATCACCTACACATCAGTGAAGTTGAGGGTTTTTTCCATGCAAAGGGTTACATTTAGATGTTAACAAGCAATATGACTGTCAGCTTTCTAATTTAAGGTATTGAAGGCAAAGCTATTAGTGACAACTGCTATTTATCTCTCAATATTGTCTGTAAAAAACGTGGTAAAAGTTATGATTTCAGTGAGAGAACAGAGCAAGCTTCTACAGTTGCACTAAGTTTTGATAACAGTTAAATATTATTTTGATAATAAAATATATTTCAATGTTGATGAATGTCATACTGTTCATTCATAATCTGATTGTCTTTGTAGCTCACTGTTGAAATAAAATAAAACATTACAATTACAAAATAATTATATCTACAGCCCCTAAACACAAACACACCTCTTTCATAAATAACACACTTGTTCTGCAATAATATGTTTTATGTTTCCTGTAATTTTTGTTAGGAAAGGACATGCCTGAAAGACACGACTCAACATTTTCTCCTTCTCTGAGGGCCAAGAAGAACATCCAATAGGAAAATTAAAAGCTATTGTTATGAGATGTTAAGACCAGTACAGGACATTCACTAAGAAACTACTTTTATTGTGAAGTCAGCTGATCGAATGCACCTATTTCCACATCTACACTCCATCAGCTGATTAATTCTATTTGCCTCACTTTATGAGCTTCACAACATGTACCTTGTACCGCAGAGTTTGCAACGCAAATAAATGGGGCCAATCTTCAGTCGGATGTGAATGTGTAATCTAACATTTTCAGTAAGAATAATGGACAAAAGGAGTGCAAATACAAATTCAATTTATTGAAATCTGAACCAAAAGTTAATCAAACATGTTTTAAATAAAAAAGCACATATGGACAGAAGGTGTAAACCTATTAAATGTATAAGTAAACACATTTAGTCAAATAAAGTGACAGACTAGGCCTGATCAGGTGGTATCAGCTATGCATGGGCTCCTCCATCAGGCCTGGTCCTCCTCGCTGAGGAAAGACCCTCAGTCCTCTCCGGCCAAACCAACAGACAGGACGTCCATCACACGGAGGTTTCTCCCTGAAGTCTCTGCAGCTCTCTGGACACCACGCTGTCTCAATCCGTCCACACTGAATATGAGGGGGAAATGAAAATAATAAATGCTTTAGACAATAAGAAATATAAAGTTGACTGTTGAGTTGCTCAGTTTTTTTAGATTGTCAATACTATTACTGTATAACTAATATCCCAGGTTAAGAGGCACCTTCAAATAAAGATTGGTCTTTAAATACATTTTGTCTTTTGAATTGTTTGTCTAAAGTCAAGGATCTAGAACTGGTACTTATAGTTGTAATGATACAGTCTGGTTATAATGCTGTTTGGAGGAGGCCTCACAGGTAAGAGCACTAACTAGCTACCATCACATGCACCTTAGCTTAACTTAAATGTATTAAACGTATAATTAAGTGATAGCAAAATATAAATAACTAATGTCATGCAAACATATTAATATTTGCTTGATTCCAGTGTTGCATTTAGCACATTGCATACAAACGTTAAGGGATTTTAAGATTCTGAAGTATTATGCTAAAAACTCAATAACTTAGATTATTATTTATAGTTTTGCTGAATAGTTTCATGTCCGCTTACCTTAGAAACGTAAAATGTGACGGCAGTGTGCTGATGGGGAAGCATGTTAGCTTAGCTTCTTAGCTTGAGCTAGCTCTGTTACTTCCCAGCTGGAGGCAGAAGGTCCCGCCTCGGCTCCGCCTCTTTGCCCTTATTTGGAGCAGGATGTAGCAGGCGGGAGTTAGACTCAGACGTCACTGTCGAGCCGTTAGTGGCCGACTCCGCCTACTAAGGGCTTCTCGGCAACTCTGCAGAATCCTATTGGTGACGTCACGGACCCTACGTCCATTTATATATACAGTCTATGGCGCAAAGACTTGAAACTTGACTCGGACTTGAGCGCAAAGACTTGAGACTTGACTCGGACTTGCAAAACAATGACTTGGTCCCACCTCTGTTAATTACACAACATTGATTGGTTTAAATTGTGTACAATGCTTTTGTGTTTTTAACCTTCGATTCGGAGAAACAAATAGTTTTTGGGGAGTTTAGGATGGCCGAAGACACTACACTACCCATAATCCTCAGCTATCGTTTGGGACTACAACATCCGCTTTGCTTGACAAACCCCGTGATTAGTCCTCAAGCTCTGTGATTGGATGTTGGAGTGGCAGTGCGCCAAGGTTACGCAGTCTACTTTCCCCCTATTTTGTATGTGGGCTACTCTTAATATTTAAATGTTTTCATCAAATATAACATATTCAATAAAACAATTCAATAACGTGCTTTAACCACTAGGCGGTGCGGGTTAAAAAACTGTCAAGTCTACAGTGTTAACACAATAAATTATACTTTATGAAGATGTTACAAATAACACACAGCATACAATTCCATAATAACTTTGTATTATTAGTGTAGGACACGTATGTATGTATAACATCTGAAGATGTGTAGTTTTATTCATGTTTTTACATAATTTTACAGGATATTGTTATATTATTTCACATATTGTAGTTCTACACATTAATATCTGAGGTATATCCGTCATTTAATGGTAAGCTATTGAAATTCTGATTCCATAGATGTGTCTCCCATCACCCAAAACCCCTGACTATTCTCTCAACTCAGTATTTACATTCTTTAATTCAAAGAAAATCAGTAATATCTTTAAAAACTACAAGTCCCTTTCTATCAGCGGTGCACCGTTACGGCCTGTCCACACAGCGGCGTGCGTTGAAAGCTTCACCATTCACTTTGAATGGGGTGACGTCACTTTTCGCCGAACTGCATTGTGTGAAGCGAAGCAGAGCTTTGCTGGCGTGGCTCGCTGCAAAAGTTGAGCAATGTTCAACTTTTGAAGCCTCGGCAGAAGCGTCAGCCAATCGAATCATATGCCAGTACAAGCTCTAGCCAATCAAACTGCTGCTTGTGTGTCAGGGGCGGGAGATTCATGTGATTGGTTGTTGGTCGAGTTTCAGACACGCCCGCCGGCAAGCTTCAACGCACGCCGCTGTGTGGACGGGCCCTTATCGTGTAAATATAACCTATCTACCAATTGGATCAAATTTAAAAGTCAGCCGAATTACTATTGATACTGCAAGGAGACGTACTGTGTGAAGAGAAATTGAAGATGTTGTTTAATTGCTGATATATTTATGATCCACGTCACATATTCAGTTTCGGTGGCATTTCTCCCAGTTTGTCCAGAAGTCTTCTCATCAGGGCTCTGTAAATAAAGAACTACGGCAGATGTGTACTATTTAATGTAGCCGAACCGTGTATTACAATGCCGTTATGTGATGACTTTCAAAGAAAAAAGCAAGAACACTCGGAATAAAGTATTATTTTTTAAACTTTCAAATAAAAAATTAAGGCAGATTTGAGGCGGATTTATAATCGGTGGAGCTGCAGCTGAGAAAAGATTGAGTGTGTGTGACATAACGGCTCCGCAGACGTAACGTCACTATACCCAAATACGTCACTGTACCCAGGAAGAAAAAGAGAAATCTCCAACGAGGCGTTCTGGGGCAGCACAGACAGGTATTTTCTGTGTTAGAGTTTTACTCGCTACAGGGTGTACTTTGAGGGTTTGTGACTCTGCAGACCGTTGACATCCATAAAAAGCTACATAACACACAAGGGGACGGGTAATAACCAAAAAGCATGACATGGGACCTTTAAAGTCACTGTGTGGTTTGGGAATTGTCAAACTTTAGCTCACTCCACTGGTAGTGCCAAAAAAGATATGGACCTGAACATTGAGAAGAAAGAGCTGAAAGTATCTCTGGGATTTTTGTTATTGTTCTACAAAAGTAAACCAAGTCAGTCTCAAAAATATCTTATAAATGTTATTTCATGAAAATGATATACAGTTTGCATAGTGTTGCATTGGTTATGTAGCTATGGTAAGCGACATGTTGCATGGATGTTTTATGTATAAAATCCTAGTTAACGAGAAATAAAAATGCAACCCTAACCTTAAAGGTGGGGTAGGTAAGTTTGAGAAACCGGCTCGAGAGACACTTTTTGTTATATTCCATGGAATGCTCTTAACACCCCGATAGCAATGAATATTTGAAAGGGCCCATGTCATGGCCATTTCCACTGATCATAATTACATTGTTGAGGTATACTAAAATAGATTTATACTGTGCAATTTTCCAAACTCACATTGGTTTCGCATACAGCATCTCTGTAAAGTATGTGTATTCAGCAGTATTCACTCTCTACACTAAACGACTCGTTGGAGCTCTTGCCCCCCCCTCCCTGTGAGCCTAGTGTGCTCCGATTGGTCAGCTCGGCCACTCTGTTCTGATTAGTCAACCACCAGAGAGGCTCCGCCCATGTCTAACAGTGCTTTTTTCGGCTCGCTCTCGGAACATCAGTCTTATAATGTCGTCAGTACAGCCGTATATTTTATACGCTAACTAACTGAACTGTACCTACAACTGTTGTTATAGAAGAGTGTGACGGCCCCAGGGCCTTTGTGCAGGTGTGTTGCAGGTCTTACGATGGGGTCGAGCTGAAGAGGCTAATCAGCGCAATCACGGACACCTGACCGGAGCCGAGGTGCTATTAAGCCCAGCTGCCCGGAGTCACACGACGGCCCCTGTCTCTCTCCAAAGCGGCTGCAGAAGGACGAACTCGGCGATCCTCTCCCCTCGACCACCTATCTCTGCATTTACCACAATAAATGTGCCGTGGTTTTGTAAACTCGTGTATGTCTCCTTGTCTTTCCGTTGTGGCCTACGAGCCGGTCATAACAAAGAGTAAGTTATTTTTACCTGTAATAAACTACTACTGTTTGATGAGAAATCAAATCATGGTTTGCTATATATGAATGATATGTTATAGGAGCAAATAATTCAGGGAAGAAAGGATAGGCCTACTAAGTATTTCCATTAAACTTTATTTTTAGAAATGTACAAAATGAACATAAATATACATATATACACGGTATATCATCAATTCCTCCCCGTTGTCGGCATCTTGCCTATCGCAGCCGGGGCTTTTTAGGACGATGCATCAGTGTGGTAATCCCGTCATGTATTGTCCGGCAGGATCTGGCTGGACGAAATCAAATGCAAATCACAAAATATTAGAGAAACTTAGTTGTTTTAGATTCGTTAGTAGTAGTTGTGGTAGGAGTGTGGATCTATCTAATCCATCTATCTAATGAACACAGTAAGCTTGCCAGCTAATATGCTATCCTAGCTTTGTTTACTTTGGTAGCTAACACGATATGAACGCTAGCTCGGAGGAACGGCAACTATAATGTAGTGTAATAAAACTACTATGAACAAAAGCTAGTGGTTCATATTAGGCTAGCAATAACGTGTTTATAATTGCAATCTTATACGGGTAGTCTGCTACGTTCGGTCATTCATTGTAACTGGCATGAATACATTGTTTTGCGCTAGCATGTATAGCTAGCCTCGTTAGCTATACATGCAGTATGTACATGTACTGTCACAATGTAAATGTAAATGTAAATCACCCGGAGTATACTGTATGAGTATTCCGTGTGTGACTGCAGACATTCTCCTGCCATGACAAACATGTAAGGCCATCTGCTGACATTGTAGTTGATATATTTAAACGCTAGCAACGTCGTTAGTCCAGTAAGCTGGGCTTGTTTAGTGTAATAAAACCACTATGAACAAAAGCTAGTGATTCATATTAGGCTAGCAAGAACGTGTTTACAATTGCAATCTTATACGGGTAGTCTGCTACATTCATTGTAGCTGGCATAACAAAAAAATGTTCCCGAGCAAACCCATGTCTAGCTCCGTTGGTTAGCTCGGTAGCATACACGCTAGGAACGCCAGCTATAATGTAATTACGTTTCGCGACTGACCGTACGGCAAATCACCCGGAGTATACTGTCTATGAGTATTTCGTGTGTGAATGCAGACATTCTCCTGCTATGAGATACATGTATGCAAGGCCATCTGCTGATATTATAGTTGATATATGGAAACGCTAGCAACTTAGTTATCACAGTTAGCACTGTGTCAATGGCTTAGCAGTCCGACACACGTTTACACATTTAAACAGTCTTGTTTGATAAATACACAAATAACAATGCAAACTTACAGGTTGTGTACCCGAATCTTCCCCTGCTCCAAACGGTCCAAACAAACTAGGAATAGCATCGTCCTTCAATTTCAAATGCTGTGCATATCCGGCCTCAAACTGGGCAATGTTTTGGAAGCTTTCGTCTGTGAAATGACGCGCACACAGTAAGTTCTTTGAACCTCTGAAGGAACAGTGTTAAAAAGAAATTTCAACCACTGACTTCGTCGTGGTTCTTCCGTCGGTAGGACAAACAGCTCAGATTTCTCCTCACATTTCAGGAAACAGGTCCTTGGCATTGGCATGACTGGATCGATTGTGAACTGAACCAGAGCTTCCAACAGTAAATGTTAGGCTGGCAGAGGGTGCGGCCAGCGCCGCTGGGTGTGGCCATAGCTCTTCGGGATTGGTCCATTTCGTTCCGGATGCCGCATGACATCATGCGATATTGTCAACGGGGGGGGGGGTACTGGGAAAAGCTTCACAAGTACGTCGGTACGCAAATGCGCTTTCTGACACAAGTGACGGTACGCATTTCAGATTGTTGCCGCGCATGCGTACCTGCGTACCAGTTATGTGCACCCCTGTTCATAACACACAAGGGGACGGGTAATAACCGGAAAAGCATGACATGGGCCCTTTAAGTGCTTTGACAAAAAATCCATACAAAAATGTCATCTGTGGAAGCCGTAGTACTGTAAAAAGCACGACCAATCATTTTAGCCGGCCCGGCTAAAATAACTGGATGGCCTACCTGCCTGTCAGCCTTCCATCTGTGCACAAACTTATCTGGTGCCCTCATTGGTCATGTGCACGTTCGTGTGTGTTGGAGGAGGGGCTCTGTAAGGAAGTGGCAGATTTTTTCCGGTTGTGTATTTTCAAATTCTAGCGATCTCGAGCTGGTTTCTCCAAAATTACCTACCCCACCTTTAATCACCAAGTCTTTCCCCTGATAATAAGACTCAGGATTTATTTGCGTATTTGGGATATTTTTATGACCTCTGGCTTCCTCTGAGGTATCCAGGAGCCTCACTTGCAGGTATCGTACCGAGCCGTTTTTAATCACCGTGTAGCAGCCTGTGGACACTCAGCAGGGCGGTCTCTCCACCTGTCTCTGAGACCCCCAGAACATTACGGAACCCTGTCGGGAGACATTAGACTTTCCGTGATGTATGGCAGTCAGCTGGAGAGCAGAGAAACCCCAGCAGACGTCCTGCCTGCCTCAGGCTGCTTCACATCACAGAAAATGAAAACACACAAGTCAGTTCTTTCCCTCATGGTTTCTTGTGTCTTGTGTGTGGTCATTTTTATGTTTGTCCATCTGCCATGTCATTTTAAGGTACATCTGCGTACAGGCAACCCCACCTTTCAGACATGAAGTTTCAACATGGATGTATAAAGAGAAGTGGATACTGCATCGAAGGGGGGGGCCTCGCTCATTCAAGTTGCCAAAATGGCCTGACTGTAGGTCAAAAGAAATACCCAGAATGTCCTTAAGCCCCGCCTGCTCTGTCAAGGTGACGTTATGTTCAGTTTTGGTTTAGTCAAAAAAATAGAGAGGGAAAATAACTCTGGATTATACTGTATACCCTAATGATTTATAAAAAGATGTATATAGGTGGTTGATTTACCTGACAACAAATTATACAGTAAATTAAAGACATGTCTTTCCATATGGAAGTCAATAGGTAAAAGTATTTTGGGGTCCAGTGAGGTCACATGACTAACACAAAAGCTGAACCCCCACAACAAACATTTGCTTAATTGCTTGGCCCACTTCTTGGGGGCTTGAACCCAGAAATCATATGATAATGTTAATGTCAGCAGCCAAAGTTCATATGCCATCAAAACTCCTCTTGCAGTTCCCCCCCTAAAACATAAAATACATTTTCTTTCCAAAGCAAGAGAGTTATGACATTAGTAGCAGACATTTACAGATGGAATTGACCATTATTAATCGAAATAGTTGGCCTGAATATTTGCAAGTAAAACTTATTTCCTTTTCATAGGAAGATCTCACAAAGTTGAGCACCACTAAAGATTCTGCTGAGAGAACAAATCTTCAAAGTCTTTCCTTCCTTCTTGTCCCGACAATGGAAGACAACATAAGATAGAGAATAGACGTCAGGACAAAGTGGTATACAAGACACATTTTATGGTTTGATGACCTTGAAGTAACCTTGAACCTCTGCATTCTCCAGCTTTGCTTTTAAGTTATTATGCTCCTGAGTCATTTAATAACTGAATGATAATCTGATCAGACTAAGTGCTTGGAAACAAAGAGGATGAAATGAAGCTTTCTCTATTCCTCTGGGCCAGACAGACAATTTAGGAGTTTCAATCCAAATTGCAATTTCAAATGTGAAATATTCATTGCTCTAGGTTGAGAAATAGTCAATACTAAAAGAGTGAGTAGAAATCCAGTTTAAAGGGTTATTTTTATATTTTAAAATGCGGAATACCAACTGTGTACCAAACCAAAGACGCTCTATAAGAAGATGCTGCCCAACAGCATATGAAATAATAACACTTCCTGTCTCCAAGCAACACAGTCTAATGTATTTATATTTGATTTGCTAATTATTAAGCAAGAAACCTAGAAGTTAGCATTGCAAAGGCTTCCTTGATAACAAGTGATGGGATTATCCATTGGATTTTGGAATATTGCAGAAAATATGATCTGTGGCAAAGAAACATTTACGTTTTTTGACAGCAGGATAATCTCCACATATTGACACCAATTTAAAAATAGCATAAATGCAATTGTTCGTGGTGTTGACGTTCAGTAGTCTCATTTAGTCAATTGCAACTGCTGTTTTTAAGCCACATAGAGGCTTACGACTTTCACCAGTGGGGTAATACTGACTTATTTTTATGTTAACAAAATATGAAAATCTTTTTTCAGGCATCTAACCACACACACGTTCAAATAAACATATATATTATAATCGGTCATAATCTGTGTTTACACTCACTAATACTTGCCTCTTGTCTTATAAAAACAGATACAAGACATTGACTCTCAGTGCTGTGTCTCTTTTAAAAACCGACTGTGACCAAAATGGTTCTTTAGTTGAAAAACACATCCCAGATTCAAAATTATTGAAGAAAAACAATCTGCAGACTATGGAATAAGTGTGATCCTCTGTATCATGCAGGTTGGGAATAACCAGGGCCAATTTGTGGCCCCACGCAAAGTTATGTGATGAGGCCCTCTGTGTCGCAAGCGTCGACGGGGGACGGGTGCTAGTGGAGCACACGCCGGAGCCTCGAAACTGTGGCACGCTTACGGCCCGTCCACACAGCGGCGTGCGTTGAAGCTTGCTCCATTTTTTGGAATATGAGGAAATGACCTGCGGTGTGTCTCTCCCAGCATACACGCGGTTTGATTGGCTGCATAAACGGGATTTGATTGGCTGATGCTTCCACCGAAGCTTCAGAAGCTTCAAAAGTTGAACATTTCTCAACTTTTGCAGCGAGCCACGCCAGCAAAGCTCCGCTTCGCTTCCCACAATGCAGTTCGGCGAAAAGTGGCGTCACCCCATTCAAGTGAATGGTGAAGCTTTCAACACACGCCGCTGTGTGGATGGGCCGTTACAGTAATTGTGCCGCATAAGCGCATAACGGTGCACCGCATTTGCGCTTCGGATGAGGCTCTCTCCGCGAGGTGAGGCCCCCTCCGCGAGGTGAGGCCCCACGCAGTCTGCGTGATCTGCGTGTAGGGAGGGGCGGCCCTGGGAATAACCATTCTCATGTCTGTAACCTTGTGATAAATATGAATCTCAAACTAATTGTTGGTTAGCTTAGCTTAGTTTAGATTTGAGACTGGAAACAAGCAGCAAACAGTTAGTTGGACACTCCATTAAAAAATAATTTAACACACATCCATCTTACAAGACCACTACAGCTCACTGATGAACTGTCACAGCTGATAAAGGGAAAGGACCCAGGTGAAGATAATGCAGGCTGATTGTAGAATACAATGATTTAGAAGGGAAAGGCAGACTTAAAGGTGACAGGAAAAAACAATCAGGAATAGACCAAAATACAAATGGCTGGAGTTAAAGGCACGCAAGGACTGTGTGGAAAGGGGCCGGTTTTAAACTGCTGGGTTGACAAGGGAAATAGTAGGTGAATATATGGGTCTGTACAAAACCAGAAGCATATGGATAAAACACTGTGGTTTTACAGGAGGTTATGCGCCAGATTATTCCTTTGTCTGGCAAAAAAAACTGTAAATGGGCGTCTACCAATCAGAGGGTCAGTAGTTCAATCTCCAGCCCCTGCAGTCTAAGTGTCCTTGGGCAAAATACTCCGATTGGATTAGATTAGATTTAACTTCATTGTCATTGCATAAAGTACATGTACTGAGAAAATAAGTAGTAAAATGCAGTGTAATGTATAGTTTAAGTATATACAAATGACAAACATATATAAAATGAAAAAGTATTAGTATAGTAAAGTTTCTAGAATAGTATTCTGTGGCAGAGGTTGTACATATCTTTGACTCAATTTACAAAATAGCTAAGATGTACATTCATCACTCAACTACAATGAGAAAAAATGAAAGGTTTATTTTAATTAAATGTATTATGTCACAGATTTCACATAACTGTAGGTTAGTACAATTATCAATAATATTCAGTTTAAATATTAGGGTCAACTTAATATTATTGCTTTCAATTAACCTAATACAGTTATGTGAAAATTGTTCAAATAATACATTTAATTTAAGTCAGTGGTTCTGTTTTTTCAGTGTTGTTGCGTGATGAATGTACATATTAGCTAGTGAATTTGTTGTTCAGGTTCAACATTTTACACCATGTTGACCCTGCGTTATGTGCCACAGCCCTCTGAGTTGGGACCCCCACAGTGACCACGCAGTAAAAACAAATGATTAACCTCAATATCTGAAGCCAACATAATGTGTTTTTGGTTGTAAGCCCTTGGTATCGATGTTGTCCTGTGACTGCTTACAGCCCACTCCTTTCATCTCAAGGCTTCCACAGCCTCCTTTTGCTCTGTTTTGGGCCCCTGCCTGTGGAAAATGCCCGTGAAAAGTCCTGGAACCTCGACAGCTGGCTGGATGAAATCATGTCAGCTCGGATGGAGCCACTTGTTGTCAAGGTCAGGGTTCGAGGGAATGGACTTTGCTCCATGAAAATGAAATCCAGGAGGAGCGGTAGAGTTTTCCAGGTGGACAGTTGAAATACAAAGGGAATATTTATGGAACATACTCAGTGTCGGCTTATCGCCCTTTACATAAGTCAGCTTATAGAGCAACAGACCCTCTGAAAACAGGAGAGGTTTAGAGACAAACAGAACTGGACTACACTGTCATTATTACAGAGAGAACAACTGCCTCACCTCCGGAGAGAGATTCTGCAGGTTCATCACATTACATTTTATTCAACCACCATTAAGATGTATGAAATTGTTTGACATTATCTGACTGTATAAGCATCATTATGTAACCATGTTAAGGGTAACTCATTTTTGAAATAATGGGAATGGCAGATAACACTTTAAACACTGTATGAAAGGTAGCAACACTATTACCGGTATGACCTATTTCTGTAAGTTACATAACATATGGAGCACAGCCCTGTTCTTTTGCTCGAAACAAAACAGGATTATTTTGATTACTTTGTAAAGATAGATGGAGGTCCGAGAATAAAGAGAACAATTGGTTTTACACACACTTTGTGACCAAATTCATTCTTTAATTTAATTTACACATGCGGTAAGAGGATACCTTTTTGATCTTTCTCCTAAAACATTTTATTTAATGTTGTTGAATGATTCTATCTTCAATTTATTGTGTACACATAAGGTTTGACAGTTACATACAATTGTATCATAATGCTATGACGTTGATATTACATGTTTTCTGGGTTTTTACAGTCTGTGGTTCCCTTGATGTCAGATACTGCTGGCATTGCAGAAATACAGAGCTAGTTTCATTTAAAGAGAAATGGGATCCTTATCTAGGCCCAAGGGTTAACAGTAACATGATAGTGTCCAATTCATTTTCACATCACCATAAGGAAGGGCAGGTACCAGGAATAATGTGTTGTCTAACCCTGGTAGTTATCAATGTCAAGACATTTGAATTACTCAGATGTCTAAACAGCAATGACATTTGAACAAAAATGTAAAGTAACATTGGAGGCATAGCAGAAAACAGAATCTGGGAGACAGGAGTCGAGTGAATCCTGGCAGAGCTCACAATGAGAGCTGAGGACGTCCCGCTGCAGGAGGGGGAGCAGCTGATTGGCAGATCCAGGTGGTAGCTGCACCGGCACGGGGTGATTGTCTCTCTGAGAGATGATGCTGTTCCAGAGCAGCTGCCAGAACCTGGTCCTGGAGAACAGATGCATTTTGCTCAATACCAATTCCAGATACTGGATTCCAACAAAAAAAATCTGTTTTTGTTTGATGTTTTCGAGAGGGGGAGTAGGAGTCCTCCCCTCTCATTTACTATCCATGTGTAGCTTTCTTTGGGGAGTTGCCGAGCAATCCTGTTTTCCACCTGTGAGTTAGCAAGGCTTAGCGATGTATAACAGCAGAGGCCAGATCATTAGACTGGGCCCCCACCTGTAGACATCATATTAACTTCTGTTTTCTGTGGAACTGTACAAAAAAGAGAATCATTCTTTTTTCCAAGTCAGGAATCTTCTTAAGAACAAATACTTCTGCTACCCATAATCTGTAACAAAGTCTGATTAAAGAGGCCGTGTTATGCTTTTGGGGGTATTCCCTTTCCTGTAGTGTGTTATATAGGTTTGTGTGCAGGTAAATGGCAAAAACACAAGGGTGTTGTGGTGTTTACACACAGGTGGAAAGATTTAGGGCGGGGCGGAAAAACACAAATACAGGAACTGCAACCAGACAGAACAAGTGATCATACAAAATAAAACAGGAAAGCGTTTCTTTCTAACTCCTACATCATTTATCTGAAAATGTTCTTTAACCTAATACATGAATGCTCTTTCAGTGTGTGGCATCTTACTGAAAAAAGGTACAAGAGCAAATGTACCAACTCCCTGGGATTTAAGCAAAAGATATTCCCAGTTTGAGACTGCAAAGCATTTTCATCCCTTGGCTCACGTTCCACATATTGAGACGATTTCCCACATTGTGATTGGCTCTGGTCTTAAAACATCAAACCCCGCATGACATACGCTATTCTAAAATGTGGCTTTTATCCAAATGCTGTGAGGAAAGCAGGGAAGGCTGTCATCAGAGGGCTTTGTTTGGTGTCAATCAAAATGCGAACATGTGGTTCTGGTACAGATGAACCTGTTTCTGTCTTTGCTACGCTACGCCGAAGGGGGACAATCATAAAGTCACCGCCAAGAACCAAAGCTATAACAAAATCTAGGAAACTACCAACTCTATTTCAGAGTTTAGCTAAATCTGACAGTTATTTTCAATTTCACACAGGGCGGCAAAGTGCAAAGCATAGATGTTTCAGGTTGAGTACCCATGTGAAAATGTAAGACTTCCCAGCATTGAAATTCCCACATTTGGTTTAGAGATGCTTTCAGGGCCGCCCCTCGCAGATGACGCAGACTGCGGGGCCTAATCTTGCGGAGGGGGCCTATATGCGCAAATGCGGCGCAATTATGCGCTCCACAGGTTCTCCGCTGCGAGGCTCAACAGAATCAACCCGTACAATAGGGCAACAGATGAGCACTTTAAACACAGTCCTGCCTACTGCAAACCACCAAAGTAATAATTTATATTCTTAGCAACTGACACCGCATTCTCAGAACAATGGGGTCGATGCAAAGTTTGTGGAGCAGAAAACCAAAACATCAGGTTATCATTTGGTATGGGGTTGTCATTATAAATGAAAACTTTGACATTACACATACTCAGCAGTAATCCGTGTTGGGTGTAACACGTTACAAAAGTAACGGAGTTACAGTAATATATTACTTTTTGCTGTAACGCATTACTAATTAAATGTGGGTAATATAGCCTACCCGTTACAATTCTCAGTAACGCAGTTACAACTCATTTTAACCCGAAATGAAATGGTGTTTTGTTTTTTAAGAATTCACTAACATCGCGAGACATTCCGACACCAGAGAAACATTGTGCCGGTAGATTAGTAAGCCTGGTGTTTACGTAATCAGTCAGGCTGATCTTGATGAGCCTGAAGGGTGTTCTTTTCCCCATAATAACGCTGCACATTATCCCGCTTATTACACGGCCAGATACTAAACAAACTAAGGAATCGACTCCCAATATTAATTGAAATAATTTTAATGACTTAAAATGATCGTATTACTTCTGCTAAGAAAAAAAAAAACTCTGTTCCACGGCGCACCAACAGCTGGAACTGCGACAACAACCACTCACACTCGTGACTTAAAAAGGGCACAGCTGCCTTGTGCAATTTGAGACTACACTACAAAAAAATAAATGCACAGTAAAGGGGTTGACAGGCATTTATTTAATGAAGTAAGACTAGACACAGCTAGTTGTTTACAACAGAAGAGCCATTGAAAGACAGGAATAGTGTTTTTTGTTCATCAATATGTTTTTGTATCTTTTGGATTGTGCATACTATGGAATCACGTTCCACACAGCAGCAAAATGGCTGTGGGTTAAAAGTTCCCTCCACCGAAGCTAATTGCTAAACTTGTCTTACAGGGAGGGAAAGTGTTATTAATCCACTTTGCCTGCCGTAACTCTGAACAATCCCACTCAGCCAAAGCCAGTGGTCTCTGGGCAGAAGGCTCGTCTGCCTCGCCCCGCGGGCAGATGGCGGCCCAGCAGGCCTTCAGGCCCAGCGACAGGCCTCCTCCGACGACCAATTTATCTCTGATCCAGCAGCCTGAACTCTGACCTCAGTCTAAATGAGGGATCGCACACACACAAGGCACTCTGGGAAGGCGTCCCTGCGAGTCATCCACGGATGAGAGAAAGGAAGAGAAGCTTGAAATGGAAACATGGTATTTACTGCTAAAGAGGGAGACCTTACATGGACAATAATCCGGTCTGAATGAGAACATTACTTCTTCAGCTCTACTCTACAAAAATTAGGAAAAAGGGGGGTGCAAGTTCAGTTCTGTTCAGTATTTAAATATGATAGCCTCAGAGCTTTGTTCTGATCTTAACACAGCCTTAATGATCAAAACCTGAGCTCATTAGCTACAAACAAGCATGCACTTTTACAGACTCATTAAAAAAAGGGTTTTTTGCATTATTTAATGCAAACTCAACTTTGACCAATTGCTCAGTTTTAAAACATTTTAAAAGGCATTCTGCGGATAACTCGATTCTTTAAAAAAAACTGTAGCACTTCATATTTATTATTACCCTATAATGTTATGTGACTCAAAGAAGACATATTCTGCAAATGTTCAGGTTCATATTAGTATTTTTTGCTGACATGTCTCCATGCTTTAATGCTCAAAAAGCTCTTTATTTTTCTCATACTACCTGTGCGGCAACACCTCTTTTCACCCTCTGTCTGAAACCAGAGCCCAGTCTGCTCTGATTGGTTAGCTGGCCGGCTCTGTTTTGATTGGTCAATCTCTTAGAGATGTCCCGCCCCTAAGCCTATTACGTACAATGGGTTGGAGCAGTAGCAAATAGAAGCGTGAGTGTTATGTAGTGATGTCACTATGTTACTGAAGTAAACAAAGTGTGAGAGAGAAACTCCCTCTGGAGGGAACACAGGGATGTTAGCCTTTGCAGACCATTGACATGCACAAAAACCTATAGAACACACCACAGGAAAGGGAAAACCCCGAAAAGCATAACAGAGCCTCTTTAAGTTAAGAGTATAATCTTGATATTGTCAGGTTTGTTGGTTTGATTTCATTTTAGGTGGACGACTATACATTGGCAGCCCCTTGCTAAGAGGACAAACCAGATTATAAGGCATTCAATTATGATACCTAAATATTCACAGTGCAAAGTGTTGAACCTAGTCTGCAGTGCATCATTACATCTGAGTGACAGTGGTCTGCAGACCCTGTCGTTCTGATGGACAGAATGATCACATCTCTACTTTTTGCAGACAATGTGGTTTTTGATAAATGTGCATGGCAGCCCAGTGACAACCTGAGGGTAAGATAATCAACATATCCAAGTCTGAGGCAAAATAACTCTATTGGGAGTGATCTACTGGTCATGTGAAGGAGTTTAAGTAAAGCCGTTGTATATGTTTTTTAGTTTTTTTTTGTATTTGATACAAAGTGTAAAAAAAAGTCTGTTTGATATAAAATGAATATCTATATATTGGGCAGTTCAAGTACAATTAGGTACTGCTCATAAATCAAGGTGTGATGAAGCACCTGAAGGGGGACTTCTGAATATAGAATGTAATCCTAACATACAGTGGTGGGAGTATTGAGATCCTTTAAAAGGAAAAATATACATTGTAGAAATACTCCATTACAAATTTAAATCCAGCTTTGAAACTGATGTCTTATCGGTAAATGCACTTTAAGTACTTGGAGTCAAATGTATCTTTGCCGAAAATAACTCTTAAAAAATAAATGTCAATATTTCTAAGGAAAAGCAGGAAATGTTCACATTTAAAAAGCTGGAACTGGGATTTTTTTTATGTAAAAATGTTCTGACAATAAGCAAAATTGCTGCCAAAAAATTGTCTGTCTTCCCACTCATTGTTTTGGCTTAGTTTAGTTTAATCTGCATGAAGACATCATCCTTTAAAACTTGTTTAACACATTAAAAGAGTATCTAGTAAATAAAGCTTCAAAGTAAATGTAGTGAAGTTATAGTTGAAATGTAGTGGAGTAAATGTATAAAGTGGCACAGAAAGAAACAATCAAGGACCTCAGATTTGTACTTCCTTAGTGAAGCTTCAGTATTCTCTGGATCTGATGCAGCTGGGGGAGCCTCTCAGGATGTTGCTCTTTAAGCAAGCGTATGCTGTTTATTATACATACATAATTAGGTTAATGTAGAAGTGAATTAGAAAAAAACAAATATGGTAATGCTTTTTTTCAAATAATATGAAATAATGTAAAGCTATGAAACATTGGTAATTGTTTCTATGGACGAAGTGTCTCATCATTTTGTCAATGTGTGTGCAAAATAGCTGCTATAGCATTACATAGGAGCACTTTATCATAACATTATTGTAATGAATTCAGCTCAGAATTGTTGACAAATGGATTTCCTATTCAACACATTCACATTTCAATGCACAGAAGCTTACAGTAAAACAGCAGCAGTTAAGAGACTGCTAAAGACTGCTAAAAAGTGCGGGTTTGGAATTAAAATGTTTCAAATCACAAGGGAAAATAGCTTTAGTGGTACCAGGTGTGGATTCTGGAGAAGATTTAAGGATTAAAAGTACTTTAAGAAAATAAGTCTACTTAATAAAAGGATAGATTAACCAAACTTGATTACAAAAAACAAAAAACAAAGAACTTCTATCTCTTTTTTATTCCATTAATCCCACATGGTTACACCCCAGCTGTGGTGACATAGAGCAGCACACACTGAAGGTCAGGTGAAGGACGACTTTGTCTCTGCCTCCGACACACACACACACACACACACACACACACACACACACACACACACACACACGCACGCACACACACACGCACGCACACACACACACACACACACACACACACACACACACACACACACACACACACACATGCATCTTTGAGTCGTTGCTACATCCTCAGATACTCGTGTACATCCTGAAATAACATTCATACACACATAGAGAAATGTGCTCTTGCAGAATGTACACATGTAAATGGTAAATATATGCACACACCAACAAACCACACAAAACCATCTCTCAGTGTCCGTTATCCAGGCTTTAATAAACCAGGACTCTGAAAAAGCTTTTGGGATATCGAGCGGTCCAAACAATGGGGAGAAATGGCATTGGGGTTTCCATGGCAACTGCTGCAAGCTGCTAAGAGGGCTGCTTTGAAAACATATGTCAGACTTGACTGGTCTGTTCACAGTGAGCCTAGCAACAGATTCTCCGTGCAGCCTATCACACTGTCTCGCACTGGGTTCACTGTTCTAACATTTGACTTTCTGTCTGTCAGCGCTCTGGAACAGCTCCCATTACCCAAAGAGAAAGAAGAAGACAACTTTAGGATTCCTGGCTGTTAAAGGCAGACATGTTTGTGCAGCAAAAACACAGAATGAAAGAGCTAGGAAGCAACATTCTAAAATCCATGTTGGCTAATCTCTGTCTCAGAAATGCAAACAGCACTGAGCACCAACATATTATCCCCAACTTCCTTTTATTGAGTAACAAACATCTCACTGTCTGCAAATCTTAACAATCCATCTTCCAAACCTCTCCTTCCAATTACTTTCTCAGCTTCAGAGGATTGTGTGAGTCGGAGAGCTTTCAACTTCAGCTGTACAAGCACAGATCCCTAATGCAATAGAGCGGAAACAATCAGTGGATTAATTGGTCCAGAGGTCGACTGAAAATTAACAATTCAACAAGTCTATTCTAAATTCCAGATGCTAGACTTTCACCTGTTACAGCTTCTCAAAAGTGATGACAAGAGTTTTGGCTTCATATTATAAATAACCATATTGATTTTTTTATCAATCCCTTTCTGATTTTTATTTGTATATCCTGACACTTCTTGTTCATACATTTGTTATATGTTATTATTGGTAATGATAACTTTGGGGGAGTGGCTTTGGCGAAAGGCCTATAAGGACGGGCTATCTGTGGTGCCAACTTTACGACTTTACGACGAGTGAATATTTGGACCTAGTGTTGCTAGCTACATTTGTTGGATACGAGTTGGCAATATTGGGCTGGGATCTCTTGATCTCTCGCGGGCACTTATGGCGCTTTTCCACTGCAGGGCCTCGCTCGGCTTAGTACGGTATGGCTAGGCCTTGGTAGGCCAGGCTCACTTTATGCTGCGTTTCCATTACAGTTTAGGAACTGGGGTAGTAACTATAGTAACGCAGTGTAGGCGGAGCCGTGACGTCATCTTCAATGCGAAACACAAAACCAACATCAGCCGTTAGCCAGGGCTGCCAACACTCACGCATTGAGCGTGAGAGTCACGCAATTAACCCATATCTCACGCACTCACGCCACACTTGCCTTTCCTCACGCTAAGTTTCCGTCCAAAATAAATGTATATAAAAATAAAGTGAAGGAACAGCAAACCGAGCGGTCTACGAAATGAGACGGTCTTCTGGCTTAGTTCAGTAAAGTTGGAACGATATTGGGAGATTCGGATTTCACGGATCAATAACTCATGAACAAAACGTTATTCAGACACAAATGACGTCTCCTAAGTACCGTGGTAAGGACAACGAACTACAATCACATTTTGATAAAAAAAAAGCCAATACGCGCCGTCCTCCGAGCTGGGCACATTACATTGGTCTCTCTCCGCAGCCGGAGAAGAAACGAGTGCTGCAGGGACCGTCTGCAAAGTGCAACTCCGAAAAAAGAGTATACAATAATATTCACTATTATACAGTATATTACTAACTCACTACACACATCAATAGTCTCCTGTGTGTCATACTACAGCAAGGAGTTTGGAAGAATATGCTTTTGAAGAATTTTGGGGAATGTTTATAATGTAAATCTTCAATAAATATGGCATTATCTTGAATAACTTTACTATTATACAGTATATTTCTACCGAATTCACTATTTGCATTGTTGTTGTTAGCATCTGGTTAGCTAGCTGCGCTAACGGATATTAGAAGCTGTTTCTAAAACAAGGAGAGGAGAGCTCTCTGCTGTCAGACTGAGAGAGATAACTACAGCTCAGTGAGGTAAGGGACTCTCTGATTGTTTAGATAGTTAACTTTAGTCCAGTTATCTCAGTGGGTCTCAAACGGTTTGGTCACCATTTATGAGAATAAATGAAAAACAGTTATGAAATACTATATGACAGTAAAACAAGAATACAGTTTGAAAGGGGAGTGATTTGTAAAATATCCATAAAGAAAAAGAAAATCTGTTTACAGTTCTGTTTCATATGGGTGTTGAGAGATGTATCCATAAATTCATTTTGCTCTCAAAGTGCACCAGATTGATGCATTTAACTTCAATATTTAAAAAAAAATCTTCCAGGGGGAGCATGCCCCCGGACCCCCCTAGAGGAGGTGAGGACCACTTATAAAATAGCACTTGATTGTAAGAGTCGCGGGTACACTGTGTATGTGCGTATTCCACTGTAGCACCCGGTACATTAATGGGAAACCCTAGTTTGTACATATTCAATACATTTGTAACACTGTACACATGAACGTTTCTTTTTTCGGTTCACCAAAAAAAAAATCTCACTCCAAGCTGAACTCAAATGTTGGCAGCCCTGCGTTAGCTGTTAGCCCTCAGAGCTCACAGCTCCTCATATCTGTTCAGAAACAAGTGAAACAAGTACAAACCACAGACTGTCTGTGTCATGGCGAATACAGTCGCTGGTTTATTTATGTCTGTAGGCCGTTGTTGTGAGTGTGGACGGTCGGAGCATATACAACGTTAGCTTAGCCGATCTCCATTTAGAAAACACACATTTTAAAAGGTTTTTCGCCTGCCGTCTGTCTGCAGACTTGTCAAAGCATTAATTCATGGTTTTTACTAACCGGTATCAGTATGTTGTTACTTCGGCATCATTTAGAAATGTGTATTACAATTAAATCACGGTAAAATATGTTTATTTTGTTGTAGTTGCCAGCAATTCTCTCACTAGTTTAGCATACTCAGCCCGGTTGTTGGCCCGGAAAGAACCTCGATTTTGGAGAGCCAGAAAACTGTGAAAAAGTACCCGCTAGCCGGAACTACGCCTAGTGGAAACACAACCCAAAACGGGCCGGGCACGGCACGGCACGCTTAAACCGCGCTCCGCGCTGTAGTGGAAATGCGCCATTAGTCGCCCGCAGGGGCAACGTAAGTAGCCCGCGGGGCATGTTCTAAAAATAGCTCGCCAAGCAAATCCAAAATGTAAAAAATACACAAAACAAAAAAGGAAATGTATTTAAAAGAATCTACCCTATGCATAAACAAAACCTCAATCATGCGAACTCTATCTACTTACTACAACTCTATATCTATCTAACACCCCTCCTCCCCCCCACCCCCACAATGAATATCGACCAATCACATTCTTGCTTGATTTGCGGGACCAGCGTTGCAGTCGGGAAGAAAAGCAATGTGGAGCGGCAGCTCCCAGCTTCATAAGAAGTGTGACCGTGATTTTCCTTCTGGCAGAATCTACACAACACATCAGCCCCATTGAACAGCCTATCATGCCAGCCTATACTACACATGAGGGGCAGAGTTTTACTGTGTGTGTGTTGCAACTTGCATATTTATTGCACTTGACGCACACACACGCATGGCGTAACTTCCACTGGGGACAGGGGGGACAAGAATGCTAACTAGGTAACATAAGATAAGAATAAACAAGTTTAAATGATTTGTTATTGGTTGTGATCATATTCTAAAGATGTTTGGATTATTGAAAAGTATACAGCTCCCTTTCATCTGAGTGTTGAGAGCTGTATCCATCAATTCATGTTGTGCTCAAAGTGCTCCAGATTGATGCATTTCACTTCAACATATAAAAAATAAATCTTCCAGGACGTGAGGTCCACTCCCAAATAAAGCAGGTTAAAATAATTAAATTGAATACATTTTATTTTAGTAAACACTGCAAACGGGTCCCACAGACCCAAACAGCACACAAACGTTAAAGGTCAGCATATCATAATGTTAAAATGTGCTAAATATATACACTGCAAAAAACAAAAAAAAGAGGAGTAAAAGTAGCCCCCGACTTGTTTTATTTTGTGAAAGTAGCTCTCATCCTAAAAAAGGTTGGTGACCCCTGCTCTATCCTTATCCTCATATCTTTGATTCAGTAATTAAAAAGAAACACAAAAAAACTTTAACAGACAAGGACATTTAAAAAAAAAAAAAACAGAATATTTACTGTAACGTTCTAACGACTAATCAGGGAGGTGTCCGGGGCTCTCATAGAGAACATGACGTAGCCTATACATGTGCCTGCATCAGGTCATATAGTATATCCTATAATGCTGGTGGGTTTGTCTCTTTACTGTATATTTTAGAAAGGCTCACTGTACTTAAAAAAAGTATGAAAGGCAGCGGATATGGCTAAAGCCTGACTCCTACTGGCGGCTGGTTAAATGACCCCTCGTCCTTGAGAGTACACTCATGCATCTTTCAGCAGGAAAGGAGAGAGGGAATCAATGGAGCTGCCAGGGAGGACACAGGGGAATCATACAACAAATATGCGTACCTAGATGCGTCATGAGGTGCCGGTACACAGTAAGAAGTATCAGTACGCAGATGGGTAAAAATCTGAAGTTAAGGTACTGCGTACCGGTGAGTACCGGCCCAATTCAAGCACTGATTATCACCTAATTTATATATATAGTGAATAGAGCAACCTTAGCATTAATTAGGGGGGAAGGATATGCCCGTTAAGCTGCTAGGTTTTTCACTTTGATATCCAGTTTGTCTCTTATGGAGCATGTTGTTGGTTTGTAGAGCCCTAACAAATATCCTAAAAACGCTCTGCAGAGCTGAGGGGAACGGAGACTTCTCTGTGTCTCAAGTGTCTCTTCTGCCATTACATGCAGCCATTTGATTCAATGTTATTCTGAAATTAATTATTAAATTAAAGGTCACCTATCATGCTATTTTTAGGCAATAGCATTGGTCTCAGATATATAAAGATATATAAAAAACATGTCTATGAAGTGTTTTGCTCAAAATACCAAACAGATCACCCATTCTAGCCATGCCTCATATCCCTCTATTTCACTTCCTGTTTCAAAAGTAATGATTTGGGGTATAAAGCTTTAAAAAAAAAAAAGAATTGATACAAAATAAAAAAGGAGGGGTCTGAGCTCATGTGGGACCTGGCAGCTACTGTCTAAACTAAATACTGTCGTGATGAAACGCCATATCATGGATTATCAAGGATTATTTCTGAAACAGTATGGAGCTCAAAGGCTTTCTCTCTTGCCGGTTATACCACAAGGTGAGTTCCTTTTTATTTCCTGCTTCTTCACACACATGCTCTCCAGTACAGGTTAGCTCTGAGTGTTAGCGATGCTAATGTAAACACCGACCATATTACGTCCAAAACAGTCGGGCATTGTTTCTGATGGCAACTTTCTGATAGTGCTGTGGGTCCACATTTCAGATATTACGCCATATCGGACGCAAATCTGGATCAGCTCCGTTGTAGCCCCGTTTTTAGAGATTTGGGTACGGAGGAAAAGAGAGAGGGTTTAATTTTCTGACGCTGCGTGAGTTCCCCGACACACCGGGGACACATATCTATGTATAAAAGACATCAAAAAGTGCATTTTGCATGATAGGTCCCCTTTAGACATAGGTGGGAGAAGTACTTCTAAAAATAGAAGTACCAGAGTGTAGGAATACTCTGTTACAAGTACAATTCCTGCATTCGAAATGTTACTCAAGTAAAAGTACAAAAGTATTAGCATCAAAATATACTTAAAGTACCAAAAGTAAAAGTAGTGATTGTGCAGATTGTTCCATTTCAGAATAATATATATGATATGTTTTATAATGATTGATCATGAAAGTGTTATCAAAGCTGGTAAAGGTGCAGCTAGTTTGAATGACTTTGTATACTGCAGAGTAGCTTGTGGATTTACTCCAGGTGGAACTAAAGTCTGATTTAACACTTGATTAGATTTCACATCATTTATCCACATCTGTAAAGTAACTAAAGGTATTAAATACATGTAGTGGAGGAAAAGTACACAATTTACCTCTGAATTCTAGTGGAGTAAAAGTACAAAGTAGCACAAATGTGAAATACAAGTATCTCAAAATTGTACTTAAGCACAGTACTTGAGTAAACTTAGTTCCTTTACACCACTGGAACAAGCATTTGCTGTCAGTCAGATGTCTAACCTTCAGTGCAACAAGCTCCATTTCCTTTCCAGAAAACATCACAAGAAGACATCAAATAGAAATCTGAGAATGAGGATAAAATGAGCTTTATGTGCTAAAGTAAAAGAGTATTTTCATGTTTTATTTCTAAATTACATCACAGTAAAAGAATAAGGGAGCAGAACTGTTTTGGGTTGGGTTTTGCACAGCAAAAGCAGTCAGACACATCAAGCACTGCGCAGGCTGCCCTTTGTACCATAGAAAATGCATTTATTAAAGCATAGGCTCCAGAACAATAAAGAACAACAGCTGCAAGATTGCAGAACATGTTATGTACCATCAAACTGATAAAGAAACCCCTGTACAGGCTACAGTGCTTTTAGAATCACAGCTTTTGCAAGGTAGTTAATAGCATGTATGTATTATTTATTCTTTACCATATAATAAACATTCAATACATCTCCTTCTGGGAACAGATTCATGTAAAATAGATGAAGGCTATATCTGAAAGTTTGAGTTAGAAATGTTACCACAGCAGAACAAACAGCATATAAAAATACAATCATTGTTCATAATTTAGCTCAGCTGACTGGCGTTCTGGATATGATTATGAAGACGACGATGAGCAATTCAAAAGAAATGAAAAGGATTCTGTTGGACCAAATATTTCTAATGCTCTAACATGATACACATTTGCTTTAATCTGATTAGTCGAACCAGATCAGCCATTTATGTTACATATCAACAACTTTCACTTTTTTAGGTCACTCAAGTATTTTGAGGTTTAATTGCAAGAAAGTAGTCATTTGTGGGTGATATATATACATTCAGCCTATAGAACTGCTGTATCAGATATTTTAGAATATGAACAGAAGGGGATTTTTATTTCGGTGCGC
The DNA here is from genome assembly GCF_902827165.1 of Trematomus bernacchii. NCBI lineage: Eukaryota > Metazoa > Chordata > Actinopteri > Perciformes > Nototheniidae > Trematomus > Trematomus bernacchii. Next base: position 1,359,822 of record NW_022987966.1, read on the forward strand.
TGATCCTCGAATCAGATGATAGCAAGTTCGAGTCCCACTGCAGTCAGCATGTCGTTGTGTCCCTGGGCAAGACACTTCACCCCAAATTGCTCCTGTGGAGATTGCCCACAGTACTGAATGTATGTAAGTCGCTTTGGATAAAAGCGTCTAACAAGTGACATGTAATGTAATTTAATTTGTTGCCCTTTTCGGAAAGAAACCCTTCAAGCGTACTCCTTCATACTGTGGATTCAATAAGACTGCGTCTCTCAGCATGTGCCTTGCCAAGAATTAAGTGATTGTGTATCTTTCAAAACATCTGCTGTTTATGCTGGCAACAGCTCCTCCATTCTCAGAGTGGGATGTAAAGCAGGCTGCTGGAGAGGGAGAGAGAAAGGGTGATGGAGAACTGGAAGATGGAGATTGGTCTCGGGAAGTCAGATCATCATCATATCAGTCATTAGTGCTAATATGTGCAAAAAAAGCTCATAGAAAATACATCTTGTAAAGTGTCAAGAAGTGTCAAGAAAGGCAAGTGATATACATTTAAAGAATTGTATCCCCAAATCAGTTAAATGACTTATCAACTGATTGAAAATTCAACACAGATTTGGATGGATTCCTGCAAAAGACTTCCATTAGAAAACATGCTATATATTCATAATTTAGCAACAGCATCACTTAATGTAGAGCACACTGGAGCTTTAAACGTGTCACTTCACAGTGAATATTTGATTGATTCCCCAAAATATATTAGCTTTGAATTATGACATTGACCTTACTGTGCATGAAGAGTTTGCCATTTACTCTATTGATTCACTTTTACATAATGTGCCATTAAAAACACAAACGCTGTATTCCAGCACCTCCATCCTGAACCATGTACACTAAGAGGGATTAACTTCGTTGACGCTAACTAATAAACATTAACACTTTCCATGACACGTTTCACCCGGTAATGGTGTGGTGCCCTCTGAAACGTTGTGTGCTGGTTGTAAACAGGGTCTTCCCCAAGGACAGAGAGGGCGTTTATGGAGGCAGGGCAGAGACACATCATGGTCCCAGAACATAAATTATTCGCTCCAATGCTCTCTAGGTTCAGCGTGTCCCTTCATGCCTGTCTGCATCTGTATGCTACTAACACTGCAGTTTGCTGTACCTGCACTGCAAAAAAACTGAAACGTTGACTTTAATTAAATGTATAATGTCAACAAATTCCACATACCTGTATCAGGTTAGTTGAAAGCAATAATATTAAGTTGAACCTAATATTCTCTTATTTAAACTTAATATTATTGCTTTCAACTAACCTAATAGAGTAATGTGAAATCTGTTGACATAATACATTGAATTAAAGTCAACGTTTCCGTTTTTTCAGTGTGCTTCCAACAAGCTTTGGTTTAGTTCAGATACCCTCTAAGCCTGCAGGTGGATAACTTAACATTTGGCCTACTTACAAACGCTTAATGTCCACATTAATCCTCAGAAACAAGGCCACGGCTTTATATTCCAATGGGGAAACTGGAAATATGGAACAACGCCCATAGAGGCCCAGTGAACTTGTTTTAATCTATAGGCTACATGTGCATGGGAAGCATGGTTCTCTGCCAGAAGCAATCCTTTCCAATTGATCTTCTTTCCGTGAGACTTTGCAGGAACCACCTGGGAATTCCTGTGAACGTCTCCTCTGGGTGCTACTGAGATATCTATTCTTAGAGTTCGGATCAACGAGGGAACATGCAAGGGGAGCAGTGCGCTATTAGCGGTAGCAGGTGCTGCGCTAACACTGACAGAGACAGAGAGCTAGCACTAGCTAGCAAACTTTTTAGTTAGGAAGTACAGACATTTCTTGGGATAAAATCTTTGATTCTTGATTGAATGAAATCACGTTGACTGTCTGTTGTGACAGGAAGTCTCACGATGTGTTTCTGGAACCTTTTATGAGAAAAAGCTGCAGTTGTAGCTTTAGCGACACCCAAGCGCCCCAGATTCAGAGCCTGTGATCTACAGTAGGCCTATATGTTTGTACCCACAGCAGCACAGCTAGTTTATCATGGTAGTTGTCACATATGCTCCTCTGTGGCTTTTGCACTAAAGTAGGTCAGCAGTGACTGGAATACTCTGAAACTCCTCTAAAACAGTTCTGGGGAGTTACTTTAAAAAGGAGAGACAAAATATAGATCGACCTTACATAACACTGTGGATTATGTTGATTCTATATTACAAGACTTATCATGTGGCCTGTAGTTGATGAAAGAAAACCTATTCAAAAGAGTGAAGGATTTAATCGATAAATGTCATACAACTGTTGAATCTGATCATCTGCTCTCATGTGGCTTATTCAATAATAAACTGTAAAGCCAATGGAACATGATCTAATACATACATCCAGTATGTTCTCCTGCTGGACCAGGTGTGTTGAAGTAGCTTATTTGCTTTGCTTGACCTTATTCAGTTACAGCATTTCTTGTATTATGTTCGAGCTGCTTTTAAATGAAGGTTTCCTGTCCTTGCAGAGGCACAGGCATGCTCTCATTATCTCTGCATAAAGACAAACTGCAAACAGCAGCAATGCTGTCGGCTCTTTTTCAAATATTCAAAGGCTTTATTGTCATTTGCATCATAGCTACAACGTAGTTTGGCAATGAAAAGTCCCAGGCTTCTCCAACAATGTTTCTTACTGTGTCATTAGCTATACGTGGATTGAGGTTTTTGCAGTGTTGTTCTTACACAAAATATCATTTCACCTCAGTTACTGCAGGTTATGAAACTTACCTCCTGTATCCTCAGAGGCCTCTGTGGTTCTGAGACAACCTACAGAACCTTTAGGAGCTGATCTAAGGCACATTCATATTGATCACAACACCAGAGTATATCTCAAAGGACAATTTTAGAAACATTTGTCCATTTCTTTCCTGCTTATTCACCTCTCTAAGATGTTGCAGTTTGACAGAGAAATGTTTCTTGTAGTCTGAGCTTCTCTGGAGGCAGATATAATCATATTGGTTCTGCTGCAGTCTAGAATAGGTGTGTAGTTTAGCTGGGATAGAGATGTTACAGACTACAGCCAATGGACTCTGATGTGTTTATCTTATATTTCAAATGTAAATAGTACATTATGATCTCTGAGAACACATATAAAGGCACTTTATATTTTGCTCACTGTGTGTACTTATTATTAGCTATTACATATATGTCATGTTATAAGTCATATTAAGTCACTTTGGTTTTAATTAAAAAAATAATTCTGTTTCTTAATTTCCTACCTGCTGCTGGTTTGGAGTTTAGCCTAATATAACTGACCCATACAATTGTTTTTCATGAGGTTTAAATTAACCATTGAGATTTGTCTTGCTCCCACAGCAGTGAAGCCTCCAAGAAGAGAAGAAGGTCCAATCTGTTATACACTGTTTAAATCTCCCTCTGATGTAATACGGTTCAAGTTTGAGTACAAAGTGATAAGATAAACATTTGCTGATTATATTATTTTAGCCACAACCTGGTAAATATGCATGGGTTGTCTAATACACTGTTTTTTAATTTTAGCTGCCTTCTGACCCATGTATTTGCTTGCTCGCAGTAGCGTATTACGAGTGTGTGACATTGTAAACACACACACCGTGACCTTCTTGCTGGAAGCCGGAGGAACTTCTTTAGTGGCATATGGAGAGAGGTGTGTGGAAGGAGAGTGACAAGAGGTTGGTCGGACCATGCTGTGAATTGTGACTCCATTTCCCAGGAAGCTTTGCAACAACAGCTCAAAAAGCCAAAAGCCGCCTAGCCGATGGCATGGAGAGGGCTGAGACGATTTGGCCAGAGGTCACAGGAGCTGATTGGCTGGATTGTGTGGAATCATGGTGGATGTGGGGGTGCAGGTGTTTGTTGATCGGATGACTCTGGTGCACAGGAGGTTTGTGGGTAGATGGATATGTCAGAGGTGAACCCCACCCCTTCGAGATGCCTGTCGTCAGGAGGAAGGTGATGTGTGATCGAACCCTGCTCGTCTCTCATTCTTTCAATCAAACCCTCCTAGAGAAGATATCTGAATGGAAGCACATTACCAGGTGCCATGTTGGATTCACTGTTGGAACTTACCTCATAACAGTGCATTATTATATGGTACTGACTTTACAAACAAATGTGTGTGTCTTACTCCTTAAGACTAAAGATGGTAATTTGCTTCAATGGTTTATTTTACCCATAACCATGTACAAATAAACAAAACCTTTACAGCTTTGTATGGTCACACATTTAGCATTCATTGGTCCATAAGCACTCCTCACGGCGACATATAAACACTGTTATAAGAAACCAACATTGATTTCTAGCGTCGGTGTCCCAACGTTGCACTGACGTCACAAATGTACCATCCATTCTAACAGTTTCATTGCAAATCAAAATAGTCACATGCAATGATTGAAAGAAATTACATTACCTCATGTCACATAGAAAGTAAGCGAAAAGTTCCATCATTTAGAAATGAGTACTCTTCAGAGATTTGTCTCTCTTTTTTTCCCCCTTTTTTTTTTAAAAAGTCCTAGACATTCTTTCAACAGCGTTGTTGGTCTCATTTGAGTTGTAAACATTAGTTACAGTGCCTAGCTTCATTCACCTGGCTGGCTGTGTAGCGTCTCTCAAGATAATGGGTCAATCAATACTATCAATCAACTGTTCCAGAGGAATTGGTCGGTAGTCAATCAATGGTACAAAGAATTTCTCATGGAAGGACATGATGGTCTTTGGGCTCAGTTAGGGGCAACAGGACACCAGTGAGAGACTTGAGAACAGACTGAACATTAGATCAATATAAGACAACCTGAGAATCACAACTACGTCTCTTCGTCTGTCCTCCCTTCTTCCTATCCTCTCTCTTCCTCTATCTTTTTTCTTCTATGGAACGATCATAGTCAGGTGGGCGTGGCCTCGGTGGTTGAGGAAGATGGTAGGTTGGTAGGTTGTTTTGTTGTGGCGGAAGCCCGTTGCTGTGCAACTGGCTCCTTTTGTGGTTGGCATGGAGACAGGTTAAGGTGGGTTCTGAGCTGGTAGGCAGTATGCAGCACGTACAGTATGTACAGTATGTACAGTATGAACAGTAGAATGTAGGATGCAGCTCTGGAGACAAATACTGGAATTCAAAATGGTTTCAAATGATGCTAAAGAAAGTAGACCGAACAAGTGCACCTTCAGATTAAAGGGCCAGTTCATCTTATTTGCAAAAACATTTTCTTACTCATCTCTAGAGGTATTTCATATTCGTCTTGAGATATCTGTCTTTACATTTACGTCATCATCTCCCAAAAAACTCTATTTGTTTTTGGAGCACAAAGTCTTTAAGTTTTTAAGGAACTACAGCAAAAATAGTCCCAATAGAAACTGTTTTAAGTGAGGTTTACTGTTTACCCAGAACAACAGGGACTCTAATGATTCTTTAAATGTACATTTGTAATGCTTTAAGCACCACAAACTCAATTCCATTGACCACCATTGTTTTGGCGATAGAAATGTTAAAGACAGATATCTGGCCTGAAATGGCCATTTTAAAATGAAACAACTTGAGGTACTTGATTTTCTTTTTCTTGACAACTGAAGCTGCATTTTCTTTTATTTGCAAACACTTCAACTGAAAACACTACCAACAAAACCAAGCGCACCTCAAGTACGAGCACTTCCATTCTATATTCCTCCCCAGAGCTGTCAGTATGTAACAGTAGATTGAGACAGTAGTATGTTATCGATGGAGAACATCACATGGGGCTGACGTGATGTGCAGCAAAGGATGGCGCAGGGGAAGGCGGTAGTGGTGGACAGTGATTGGTTGATTTGGTTGGTCAGGTGACTGAGGGGGTTATGAACAGTCGAGTTGAGTCTGATCACATGATGAGGGTTTGCAGCTATAACGTCAGGAGGTTCCATCAGGAGGTATGGAAGCCTGACAGGTTTTAGCTTTTGGTGAACACTGGACAGAACACCCACCCTGAACCCTGCCCTCATATATCCAGCAGGCACACACACACACACACACACACACACACACACACACACACACACACACACACACACACACACACACAAACACTAACAAACAGACATGCACTCATTCACCATATTTGCATAGACACACACAAACAAATAAATACACAGGTTTGTTCATTTACACTCAAGACAAACATTTACACATGCACACAAACATGCACACACACACACACCACACACACACACACACACACACACACACACACACACACACACTCACTCACTCACTCACTCTCTCCCTCCCCCAGACTTGCGATGTGTTACTGTGATGATGCAGAGTGTGGTGGAAGGTGAAGAATAAGACAACGGAAGACAGGTGATGCTAAAATGAACATTTATAATGACTGCTGTTGCTGTCGCAAAATAAGAATCCTTAAAAAAAGACCTCATATATATTAGCACTAGATTGCCCACTTCACTGGTAATCCACAAGTCAAGAAACACAACTCACTAGGATTTTTTTTCTCTTTACAAACACAATGCTACAATTACATTAAATATTCAATACTCTTTAAGTCAGTTAATGAATGTTGTTAAAAGCAAACACTAAAATACTAAAAAATAAAAACAAAACAATACTAATATTAATTCACCTTTTTCCAGTCGTTCCCTTTTTCTCGTTGTTATTTATTAATAGTATAATAATAATAATAGTCTGAGAAATAAATAGCTCATGTGGTGTTCTCAGGGCGATGGGGCAGGCAGCATAAATCAAGAGTGGAGCTCAGAGCGATGCGGTGAAATAATGGAGTCTAATCTCGCGCCGTCACTTTAATACTTTCAACATGTCTCTGATGTGCAGCGGGATATGAAGATATGCACAGGTTTGGTTCTGCAGGGGCGGGGGGGGGGGGGGGTGTTCGAATGTCCCCTGCAGAGGTTGATCATCTCTAAACTAGCATTCTATGGTATGTAAACTAGGACTGTATTGCACAAAAGTTAGCAGCTCAGCTTCCTCATTCTGTAGCCCAGGAGGAGCATTTTTTTTCTTTTTTTGTTCTGTCCCCCTCCCTGGGTTTTTTTTTCCAACCTGGAGGAGCCGAGTTTTCCACGATGATATGTCTCTAACACGACCAAGCTTTTTTTAATAACTCGATGATAAAACTAGCGCCACTACAACTCACTGTTAGGAAAACACCAACAAATGTACGAAAACAAGCCTACATTGAGAATGGCTCGGACTACTTCTCAAGGTCAGTATTCTTCTTCTATGAGCACAGGTATCTAAAGCTAACCAACATGGAAGCTAAACAGCGAATACAGTAGGTAAATCAACACTAATAACAACAGCACAGGTTAACACAGTAGAAGTAGCATAGCCGATTATACAGGCAGACCTAACTAGCCGATATGGAGTATGGAGAGTGATCGTCTACCGCGTCCACTAGTACCTCTTTATGCTGCCGGCCCCTTTCTGCTCAACACTTCTCTCTTTACAGCTCGGCAAAAAATCTGACAAAAATATTTACAATGAGAGAGAAACAAAATGAAATTGTGGAGAAACAGTTGTTTAGTGTTTTCTTTTCCTTTTTTTTGTTTGTCTGCACTTCTTTTTAGAATGTTTTTTCTTCCTTTCATATGTTTTTTTTTGTTCTTTATCGACTTATATCTCAGAGAATTGTCCCCAATGATGAGCAACAAACAAACAAACAAAAAAATCCAATCATATCAGCTAGCATTGCACAGTCTCAGAGAGGGTTTTGGGGATGGAATGGAGAGTTATCGTCCAAACAGTTGGATGAACACAGAAGGGAGGAGGAGGAAGAAGGTCAATAAAGTTCATGAGGGGGGTGAAAGTTCAAAAAAGTTCAAGAAGACAGAGGATGGCTGCGCAGCTGACGGTGCGTAAACACTCCTGCGTGTGTCGGCGTGCGTGGTTTGGATGTTAAACGACAAAAAAAATCATCATTAGAAAAAATGGAGTTTTTGAATCTTTCCCATCGAGAAAAATCAAATGGAGCGAGATAGAAAGAGAGAAAAGGTGAAGGGTAGAGAGAAGGGGGGAGGGGGGTGAGGAGAGTGAGAGGTGCCCCCAACACTATGGCACACAATCAATGGAGTCCCACAGGCTGAAGAGATGACAGAATTAGGAAAGCAGCTGGCATGAGCGGTGGGGCTTTTTTTTAAAGGTAGGTTGAGAGGCAGGACAGCAGGTAGGTAGCCAACCTGCAGAGGGGTTAATCCTTGTCGGGGTTTAGCTCTGTGGGGGGTGGTGAGGAGGAGGAGGAGGAGGAGTAGGAGGAGGAGTGGTTGTGGTGGTGGGGGGGCAAGGTGCTGTTCAGTTGAGGCGTCATGAGCGACATCATGTTATGAGGGCGGAGCATGCTGGCTTCATGGGTGCTTCCAGGATGGATGTCCGACACACAAGAACAACTCAAAGAAACGCTTGGAATGGTAGTTGTTGTTGTTGTTGTCTTTTTTTTTGTTTTTTTTCCCCCCTCTGTTTTTCTATTTTGGCACTCGAGAGAAGAGAGGGAGGCGGAGGAGGAAAGGGTGTGTATGTTTGGGCAGAAAGAAGGAGGAGTGGGCAGTGAAAGTGCAAAAAGAGGGCATGGAAGAGTGTGTATGTATGAGTGTGTGTGTGTGTGTGTGTGTGTGTGTGTGTGTGTGTGTGTGTGTGTGTGTGTGTGTGTGTGTGTGTGTGTGTGTGTGTGTGTACATGTCTATGTGTTGTGTAGGGGTAAACAGGCTACACACAGAAATGGCATTGAGTTCAACCTGGTCTAGGTTAGACAGAGCATACAGTACAAATCAAAACCAGGAAAAAAAAATCAACACTGAGAAGAAGGAACAGAAAAACAGTGATATGACAAATGCAGTCTACAGTTGCTGGTGCTTCGATGGGGCCCGAGATTTTGGGTGAAAAGGGGGGTGAAAAAGGAGCGGGGAGGGGTCCCATAATATGTCTTAGAAGAGGTGGGTGGGTGTGGGTGAGAGTGGGTTTGTGGAGGTGGCAGTGGAGGGGAGGGGGCAAAAAGAAACTGAGGACTATGTCAAAGAGCCACACCCACTGAGAAGCCATGAGGTCACCTGGCGAACAGGTGGGGGTTAAGTTTGCATTCCTCTACACATCACAATAAAAACACAGAGAGCCGGCTATGTCGCAACACACACACACACACACACACACACACACACACACACACACACACACACACACACACACACACACACACACACACACACACACACACACACACCACAAGCCTAAAGCAGACAGAGAGAGGAAGAGAGAGAGGAGCATGCACATCTAAATACACTGCTGCATAAACACCTACAGTAACATCTACAGTAGTCTGGCACACACACCCCCCCCCTGCTCGGCCTGCCATGCACAGTAACAGCAGGGAGTTTAGTGCAAACATGTCGCTGGGAGCAGGAGTCTTTGTGGGAAGTTTTCTGCTGAAAATACTGACTTCAATTAAATGTATTTGGCTACACATTTCACACAGCTGTATTTCATTAGTTGAAAGCAATAATATTAAGTTGAACCTATCATTTTTCATTTCAGCTTAATATTATTGCTTTCAATGAACCTAATACAGTTATGTGAAATCTGTTGATGAAATACATTTAATTGAAGTCAACGTTTCAAATACTGGTTGCATAATAAGGAATTAGATTGCGCTATTTGGCTTCTTTTTTTTTTTCACATTGAATCCATTAAAGAATCGAATTGAACTTAGAGGGGGAGGAAGGGAGAGACAGAGAGAGCACACTGGAATTGTTCAGTGTTGTTCCTCTCCCTGAGACCAGAGCCTTGGATTGCATATTAAGAGAGTCAAAACACAATCTGTCCCAAATTCTGCACCCAAGGGAGACCGAGAGTGCAGCAGCAAGACTTGTTTGAGTGTTTTTTTGTGGGTGAGGAAGGGGTGTTTTCACCCAACACACTCTCTTTATGACTCTCTCCCAACACTGAATTACACAGGGCAGGGCTGGAGGTGCCCCGAGTCATATTTGAAGTCAAAGTCAATAAGGTGCATATCAATGACAAGACAAGCCTCTGAGCGTGGGGGGGGGGGGGGGGGGGGGTAGAAGGACAGACAGTTATACTGAGAGCTCGACACAGTGCGTCAAGGGTTAGTCATGTTAGAATACAAAAACACACACGAAAGCCTCTACTGCACGATGGTCGATGGTCAGAGGAGTGATATGCAAACTTATTCGGAGGTGAGTACATTCATGGACAATCTCAGACTTCAGAGTTAAATCCTGATTAGTTTTTCTGACTAAAGTTAGGCAGCAACTGAGAACTGTTTAGTACAAGCTCGCTCAGCAAGTAGCAAATAGTCTTAGGTTTGTTCGAGAGTATCCCTTTGAGGATGGTTAGACAACTTAACGACAAAATACTTATTTTTGTTCACCTGCGGTCGGCAGACTTAAACGACAAACATTTGAACGCGTGTAAAACAATATCAAAATGCTCTACCCTTATCGGCATGCAGAGATTTGTTTCCTGAAAAATGAATGACACACACTGCCTGATTTTTTTTTTTGTCACTTCTTTTTTGATTTTTTAAAAATCTTTTTTTGTCCACGCTTCACTTTGATATCATGCAATATAGACGTGCAAAAAAGATAACATCTATTTCCACAAAATACATTTTCATTGTAACTATAAAAGGCTGTATTTAAGAAGGCTATCGAGTCACATTTTTTAAATCGCATAATTACGTTATAACCTATCGCTGTATTGATTAGTCTAGCCCGAGTCGTAGTGCTGTTGCATTCTGGGAAGTGTAGTTCCCAGATGAATGGTTAACACGTTGCTAACATGGCGGTCCCTCATCTTGTGGCAGGAACAGTGAGGGCTTCAACAATCTGCATCACTGAGGCGCTTTTACTTCTTAAAAACTGTTGCGTGGACGACTCACTTCATACGTCACTTATAAATATGGTTCATTTGGCACTTTTCACATTTTCTTAATATAAAAGTATGTCTCCTCTTATCTTATGAGTTTAAATCAACACATTTACCTCTGTAAAGACCTATTTTGGCACAGTTTTAACTTGTTCAGGTTAGAATTATACAATTATTAACTTAGCTTATAACAGAGCTTGTATTACACTGCCACTTGAAGCTAGCCTCTCCAGCTAAAGGACAGATTTCGATATGTTGTATTTTTAGTACATCAGATATTATTATATAGCAGCATTTTCCACAAATTAAATGTTTTCTACTCATGTAAACCTATTTAGCATCTTATCCAAAGCTCCTACGGCAGACGGAGGGCAGAGGACAGGACGACATGTATTGCTTCCAGTACTCGTCACATTTGATCTCCCCCCTAAACTAAAGAGATTAGCCGCTGTTTAAATAACAAACCAAAAGGGATCTATCTATGGTTTAATTAATGAGATGAAAAATAAATCCGCCCAGTAATAATCAACTTAAATGGCACCTATATCAGGAATATCAGTGCCGTTTTTCCACTATAAGCGCACTGTGCTGCATCCAATGTCATTTAGCCATGACGCAAATTGGACAACTATAAACCCGCTCTAGTTATGGTAAAGGATGTCCACCCTTAATCTGCCGATTAATCCGATTAAAGAATAAATCTTCAATTCAGCATTAATGGTCAAAATATTATTTTAAATGAATTGAATATTTGTTCAGTCTTTTTAAATGTCTGAAACTTGTGAATATGCCTGTCCAAATTCCTTTTTCAGTCTGATCAATAATCTGAAACCCAAACATATTCAGTTTCAATGATTTGACAAATATAAAAGCAGCCAATCCTCACATTACGAAAGCTGTGAACGGTCATTTTTACTCAATAAACAACAAGTCGAGCATGATTTAGCCGCTCAAAGATGGAGCAACATGCACTGAAGAATAGCTTATTAACTGCATACAGCACAGTACAGCTCTACAGTGGAACAAAAGCACACTATCTATGAGTACTACCACTATCTTCATATGGTCTTATGAGGTTTTTGCCACTAAGAAACCCAACATAAATCCAGTCAAACCCCATCAATGACAGAATATTCCCTCACGATATGTGTATGTTTGTGCAGCAAGTTTTTCCAAATAAACAAAGTATTATAAACTTAAACGCACTGATCCAACAGCTAAGAGTGTTTGTTCGCTGTGCCCTGCCAGCCTCAACTAGGACCTCCTCTGCAGGTGTGGTGGTGCGTTAGATCAGGGCGTCTCCGGCCCCCCCGGCCCCCCGAGGAGGCAAACAGAGGAGAGACTCATTCTGTGGTGTTTGTCAGGGCAAGCAGCAGACATGCATTGATCGTAACACCAGACATAGTCACCCATGGAGCGATGTAGTAGGAGGAGAGGGGGGGTGTCAGGATGGGAGTGCACTGGAGGACTGAGGACGGGTGGGAGGGAGGGTGAGGACAGAGTGGATGGTGTTAGATGGGAGTAAAGAAGCCTCCTTACCAAGCTTTGGAGATAAACCCTCACTGGCGCTCCAACAGAGAGTGACACATTCGATAGCACAGTGGAGCATTATGGGTCGGATTGGTTTCAAAAGAATCATATTTGTTTATTAACTTAGAGGAGTCGCTCCCCTCACCGGGCTGTTCAATAGATCAAATGCACCCCCTCCTCATTTTTTAAGTCAGTTTTTACATTCCGTCACACTCCTATTGGACTCAGATTGGCCCATTGGATGTACAGTACATTATCCATTTTTATGAAAAAGACAGCGATAGAAAAGTGAATTTATAATTTGTTCCAGTCTCTTTAATCTGCTGCTGGACACCTAACACTCCCCCAACATCCCACCCTCGGATTACAAAACCCTTTTCCAGGACAACAGGTGGGTAGACTCTAATTGATCTCAAACTCGTGACCTCAATTGATTGATCCTCTTCATCGACCTAGTCTCTTTCTCCTCCTTCAGTATTCAGATACATTTCTGGTGAAGTTCTTCATATGCATTCTACATATATTTCATATATGTGTGGTTTTTTCCCCCTGCCATACAAAAACCATCCAATCGCGATGCCGTCTACAGCACACATCCCTGACCTCATAGGCAGAGAGAACCGATCCCTCGCTTCACAGTGCATTAAGACAAAAATTCAGTGTACTCCGATTGTAAAAAAAAATATATATAACACAACACAAACCAAAAAAACAAAAGAAAACAAGAAAAGAAACAACAGCAACTTCAGCAGCCTTCTGGGTCTACAGTGGGCAGTTGCCACGGGAAACCTGCAGTTTGCCAGAGGCAGAAACAACTCCCTGGACGTGTGTTGGAAATCATGTCTGCCCTTCATCGGCAGTCGGACGGTCGCTTGATAAGAGATCAGTGAGGCTATTTATCTCCTTTACTGATGTGCATGCTGTCTTAAAATAGCAAATCTGGGAGTGAGACGAGCAGAAACTGCAGTGGACCCCGGACGAACAGTCGCCATGTTTCAGTGTTTCCTTTTCTTAATGTCTCAGTAGTACGTTGTGAGTCTTAAGTGCTCTTGCTTGGACTGGGTTTGGGTTTGGAAGACCACAGGCTGAGCAGTAGCAGCTCATCTGAGAACCCAATTATTCATTTTGGTTACAATTTTACATTTTAGGCAAATTTTATGGGCGTTTTACTACAGATTTAGAACATAGGGATATTTTGGAGCATGGGGAGGATGGCCAAGCATGGCGACGAGGCGTTTGAGGTTATTATAGCTGCGTAGATCTGCACTGCAGCCTGTGGTGTGATTACAGATATTTACTTGCTAATCTAGAGGTCTCACTGCAGTCTGCATCATAGATATGGTGAATTCCCTTTTCTAGCACCAAATGTGGCATTAGCGTTTTGTTTCAGTGTGTACGCGTGTGCATGTGTGTGCGCATTCCCTGTTCTGCTCTTAGACTGGATATATAAGGTAATCCTTCACTGTAATGATATTAATGCCTGGGGCGGCTCTCTTACTGGACTTAAATAAGACATATATTACACTTTGTGACATTACTATTCATATTCAATTCATTTAAATTAAAACAAAAAAATAGTCTCATTTACATTCATGTCAACCTGAATTCACAGATAAAAAAACGAAACAACTGAGCTTTTTATGGGTGAACTCATCAATAAATAATGACGATGGTGAGGATTCGTATAATCGTGACAATATCAGATAATAACAGAATCATCACAGCAGACTGCAAATCAAAACGCCATAGATCCTGTGTGTTTGCCGCAGCTTGCACAGTATCACTCTCGTCGGTATCGCACTACGTGAGGTCATCAACGTGCGCCTCGGCATTCTATCTCAAACACTAGAGCTGCGTATGGGGGGGGGGGGGGGGGGGGGTGCTGCGTGCCGTGACACCCCTGCAGCGCTGCACTGCTCGTAGGATACATCACAGGGTATACAGAGGGTGGTGTGCAAACGAAGAAACGCCCAGCTCACTCTCTCCGCCCCTCACCCCTTCCCGAGTTCACCTCACCCTTCCTTCGTCTCCCAGAAAGAGGGGAGGAGGGGGGAGTTGAGATCATACAACGGGGGAGAGAATCAATGGGGTTACGGGGGGATTTGACAACGTTTCTTTTCTCGCACACCAGGCTTAAGTTTGCAGTCTTGCTCATTATAAAAACCCTTGTAAAAAGGGGGGGAGGGGTGAGGGGAAGGCAAGGCTGTGGGCAAGTAGTGAGAGAGGCTTCGGGGGGAGGCGGGGCAAAGGGGCGGAGGGGCGAATCAAAACTAGAACAAAAACAAAAACCCTACAGGAGGGTGACCGGTGTGGGCTTCAGGGGAGGGAGGGGTTAGGGTTACTTCCATAAGGGATTTTGGGTTGTACCCTGTAAACGCAAACCCTCCCCCCTGTGTGCCCATGCCCTTCCCTTCCTCCCCCTACTTCCTGTCGCCTCTCAGGCAGTCGGCCTGTCTACATGGCATTCAGCTATGTCCACACAATACACAAACGAACAAACAGACAGCTTAATTTACTAATCAAAACAATAAAACAAAACAATAAAAAATCCCGAAAGGTCAAGACGTTAAGTAATAAAACCTTATTTACACATTTAGTTACACATTTTTTTCTTGGTTTTTCAGCGTGATAACTCGCTCCATTCCCTCCTCGTCTTCTCAGCACATTTTTGCTTCGCGTCAACATTTCTTTTTTTTATAGAGAATACTGAAAACACGCAGAAGAAAACGGCGCGGACGATTCCTTCTGACATTCTTGCTCTCCTCTCCTTTTTCCATTCTCACTTTCAATTTTTTAAACTCCTCCCCCAAGCCCCCACTCTTTTTTTCCCCTCTTTTCCTCCTCGTTTCTCATTGGCTGTCAGGTTTAGCCCACCTTCTGTGGGTTGGTGGCACGTACCCCCTGCTCGTAGGTGATTCGCTGGCTGATCAGGTACTGTGCAGCCTGCGTGGCGGCCTGAGACCCCGTGATGGTCACCTTCCTGTTCCGAGTTCCAGGGATGAACTCGCCTTTCTTGGAGATCTGGATCCTGGCGCCAGTCAGCTCCTGGTACTCCACTAGCGTCTTCCCTCCTTTCCCCAAGATGGCTCCCACCAGGTTTTCTGGCACGGCAATCTCCACCACTTCCTTTGCTCCTTCTCCCAGCTTCTCCTGGGCCAGTAGAGATGACCCCAACAGGGGCGACGCGGCGCTCAAGTAGCCGTTGGTGGCTCCTGCGGCAGCCAAGGATCCCAGAGAGAAGCCCCCGAGAGCTTGGTGAGCGCTGGTGGATGCATCACTGGCATAGGATGCTAACAAATTAGCTGCGGCGGCTGCTGCTGGGTTAGCATTAGCTGCTACCGCTGCTAACACTCCTGAGGCTGCCGCGGGATTCAGACCCAAGCCCAGGGAGTTGGTGTTGTAGCCGTAGCTGGCCAGGGTGTTGAGGGCGGAGGTGATGGCCAGCAGGTCGTTGCCTGAGAAGCTGGACATGGTGGTGGGGAAGGCCCCGACCCCGGCCAAGCTAGCCTGGCCGAGCAGAGAAGAAGCGGCGGATGCTGCAGCGGCGGCCGCGGACGGCATCACCTCGGTGGAGTTGGCGTACGGGGAGCCGGTGGGGTTGGAGTTGGCGACGGGGCCTGTGATGTTGGAGTAGGAGATGTTGAGGCAGGAGGAGCTCTGTGGGTCCTCCTGGATCTTCTGGACGATGATCTCCACGGCTTTGCGGTTCTGCTCGGGCTCCCCGCTGATGGTGACCACCCGTTCCTGCAGATTGATGCCCTCGGGTTTCTGGGATAGCTGGACCCACGCCCCGGACTGCTCCATCACCGCCTTCACTGTCGCTCCACCTTTACCGATGATCAGCCCCGCCGTGCTGTTAGGGACGATCAGCTTGGCCTGGGAGAGAGAAGGAAACATGTTTGGTTATTGCTTGAAGGCTATTGATCAGCATATTACATTGACTAAATCAAGGATTAATGCGATGGGGAATGAAATCTTTCCTTTGTCATGCACAAGGCTGCTAAATGGTACACACATTGTTTAGCGGTACTTAAAAGGCAAGGTCAGCGCTCAAAAGGACTCTGCTCTTCAGAGGTGTCCCTGAGAAGGATGGGAAACAGAAAGAGACGACGCAGAGAGAGAGAGACTGAACCATGTGTGAGTACAGAGAGAGTGAGTTCCTGTGTGTGTGTGTGTGTGTGTGTGTGTGTGTGTGTGTGTGTGTGTGTGTGTGTGTGTGTGTGTGTGTGTGTGTGTGTGTGTGTGTGTCTGTGGGTGTGGGTGTGTGTGTGTGTGTGTGTGTGTGTGTGTGTGTGTGTGTGTGTGTGTGTGTGTGTGTGTGTGTGTGTGTGTGTGTGTGTGTGTGTGTGTGGCAGTGTATCCACCACCTGAACACATAACTAGCAAAGAGGTTTTTTTTTCTTTCGGAGTGAACAGAGGAGAAAGAGAAGAAGAGCAAGTTGGTGAGAGAACAGGTGATGAAGAGGTAGAGAGAAGTACACAGAGTGGGAGGAAAGGATGGACAAGCAGGAGAGAGAGACAGAGACACAGAGAGAGAGAGAGACGGAGAGAGAGAGGGATTCTAAAGAGGCTACTTGTGTGACTCCCAGGGGTCAGTGTTACCATGGAAACACAGCTCCAGCATTCAAAGGGTAGTGAAAGGGAGAGAGGCGATGACACACACACACACACACACACACACACACACACACACACACACACACACACACACACACACACACACACACACACACACACACACACACACACACACACACACACACACACACACACACACACACACACATACACACACACACACGCTCCATGTCCTAATACAGTGCAGTATATTCATTTCACATATTTGCATGTACAAATGATGCATAATTCTTTCATACAGTACTTTTGTTCGTCCGTCACATTGTGCACATATAACATTGCTGTGTTGGTCAATGGATGGATATGAAGCACTTGTTTCTCTTTTATTTATCACTGACTAATATTTCCATTTCTACTTATTAATCCCTAGAAAATATTGTCTAAAAATGTCAGAAAAAAGCCCATATTTGGGAGTGGGAAAGAAACACCCGCTTTTAGATTTTGCAGACCAGTTAGATGCACCGAGAAACAAGGTAACACACTACAGGAAAGTGAAAGGTCAGAAAAGCATAATAGGTCCTCTTTAAGCTGAAAAACTGAAATATATTTCAAATGAGCTTAACTCCAATAAACTGCACTTTTGCTCATTAGCAGCCAAATGAAACCCCATGCATCAGACAAGGTAGTATGCAGTACAGGTGTGATGTGGAGTTTTCCTGTTGCTAAGCAGTGAGTGCCCGTCGCTGTGCTGCAGCACCCAGCTCCTGCACATTCAGAGCATCACTCTGCTGAATGGAGTGAGACCAGAGGAAAGTGTGAGACTGTCGATAGCAAAAAAACTTCTGCTGCAACTTATGTTGTTCTGCTCTTCAGTGCAAACTAAATGACGCAAAGTCATTTCTCACAAACAAGGACACCTGTAGAAGTTATTGACTTCGCATTAGCCGCCTCGCACATGAATGTGTGTGTGCGCTGCAGCATTGATCCCACTCTCTGAGACTCACTGCATGTCTGTCTGAACATCCAATATTCATACTGAGCAGAAAGGGAGAGTGTGGGCTGGAGTAGCGGGAGGAGAGATAAAAAGACATGGCCTTGATGAAGAAAAGAGGAGGATAAAATAAAAGGGAGGGAGAGAGGGGGGAGGGGGATTGAGAGAAAAGTGGACGAGATGCACAGTTTATGTTTTGTTGTTACATGCAGAGTGAAATAAAGCGAGAGGAAAGGGAATAAAAGAAAAATCCAAAGAGAGAGGGATCAATTCAACGTACGATAGAACATGTGAAGGCCATTCCAATCAAGCTGCCTCCCCCGTCTCACCCCCCCCTCTATCTGTTTGCTGCAGTTTTAAGCAGAACTACCTCTGCGCGGCGATGCAGCGGTTTGCCACGCTGCATTCCACGGCTCCATCGCTGCACCGCCGCTTTCCACGAGATGGTTTCCATAGAAATTGAAAATGAATAAGAGGTGTGCAGGAGGGAGCGGATAATAGAGCGGCTTCAAACCTGCAGACAGCGTGAACAACTCCCCTATCTGACGGCAACATTAGAGAATGATCTCTCCCCTGTGAGTGCGAGGCGTCGCTGCGTCGCTCTCTGGGATTAACAGGTGCACTGTTTACTTCTTCCTTTTCTTCATTCATCTTTGCTCTCTGGCAGTTTGTACTTCAGTGCTTTCTATTGATTAGTGTTGTTACTGTGAGTCTGTTTACGTCCTGCTGCTATCAGACACTCGCTACAATCTGCCGCCCTGTGTAGATTAGTGAGAGGAACAAAGTGCTAGCAAAGTGTGAACACTGCTGGGGCTGAGACACTCCAGTTACCTTTCAGAATGAAATCACAAAGCACAAAATGGCAAATGAAAAGTGACACGGAAAATATCCCAACTGAAGTTCAAACCAATGTGCACTGCATTACTGACCCCAGGTTATTAAAGCCGACACTAGATCCTATTCCGCCGGTGGTCCAGTCGGCCACGAACCCGGTCCGTCCTTGTGCCCGGCTCCCTGACTATGCCCCCCCTCCCAGCTGGGTCTTGTCCTGTGATTACCCTTCTTTGTATTTAGTCTCGTCTTCCCCTGTGCTCCATGTCGGTTCATTGTCTTTCCTGTCTCCCTCCATGTTGGTCACGGTCAGTTTTTGTTTACCTCGTGCTACCTGTTTATTTCATGTCATGTTTTTTCAGTCATCGGCTTTTTTTAAATAAAGCTCGCCTTTTGTTCCTTGACCTTTTTTTGTCTTTTTTATTCTGCATTTGGGTCCTACCTTTTCCCGAATCCTGACAAACCCTAACTTCATGGAGTTTGGTGCTTGTAATACGTTGGGAATAAATACAAATATAATATATATATTATAATATTCTCGACAACATCTTAGGAATTACTATCTCCAACAAAAAGTCATTCAATATGACCGGTTTCCTCGTAACGTGAAGATCATGTGAATGTTTTTTGTTGACGAATGTTACCAAGTTGTTTTCCCTTCCCCTTGGTTCGTTTCTTTTAAATGTCTTCTTTTTATTTATTTTTCTTATTTAGGGACTCACAAATTGAGTTTGATACCAAATCAGAAGTTAAAATAAATATTAAAAGATAATATAATATTAAAAGATAAACCCTAAGCCCCTAACCCTTACCCTTAACAAACCCCAACCTATAATAACTAATTCAATTAATTAATTTGCAGAGGAATTAACTAGCTTAATTATTAAAGATATTATTTATAGTCCCGGTTTAATATTAATATCCGGCCATAAAAGCACCCAGAGCACAAACCTCTGCCCAGTACCATTTTTACAAATTATTTTAAGGACTGAAAATATATTTTGGTGAACATCAGCACCAAAGTACAGATACTGATTTTAACGCTGGTGTTTTGGAAAATAATGAAGGTGTTCCGGGTGTAAAAATAACGCCATTTCATCAGGAGCATTTTTGTTGGAGCTGCAACATTTCAGGATGGATGTTTTTCGGTTTGGAGATGAGCAGGCGGTGGGGGGTAAAAATGGAGACGAGGGATAAAAAGAAATAAGTGACAGGCAGCGAGAGAGTGAGGAAGGGAGGGGGGGGAGCCAAAAAGATTTTACCCATGAGCCCTTTCATCCTCTGCACTGCAACATCCTCACACACACATGCATGAGTGTTGGTGGGAGGATAGACAGTGGAGTCTGATCCCTCCTGGCCCTAATGATCACATCCACCATCTTCACATCTAACTGATTCTCAGCTAATGAGCATCTCCGCTTGCCTCCACTCCTCCTCCTCCTCCTCCTCCTCCTCCTCCTCCTCCTCCTCCGCCCGCTCTGCTTTCTTTCCTCACGTTTCCATATTGTGTTTTTTTACGGATCTAAAGAGGTTTTAAACCTCTTCTTTCAAGGTCACACACTCCCACACACACAATCCGTTCCCGTTGTGAAGGGCGTTTTATTGTGAAATCATGGTCTTCATCCTGCTTTTATTCAGATGATGCTGTACGATCGACTCGTTCTAATAGCCGACTCAGCCAGCCAGCCTTCTACCTACCCACAATCCTCTGCACCTATCTGCATATCCGCCACAGAGAAGCAGATTATGTGACAGTTGGCAGCATTTAGGCGATCGCTCCTACAGTGACGGCTCTTTCATGTTTGTTTTCCCCTCAGCCGCTCTGCTTTAAATCATTCTTTCTACATTTTCTCATCTCTGGCGTCTCCTTTTTTGTTTTGTTTTCTCCTAGAAGAGTTTTATATTTGCCGTATGAAACTTTTCACAGAGGAGAGGACAAAGGAGGGGGGCTTGGCGTCCATCCAGCTGCTGACCACAACGTCCTGTTGCTGCAGCTGCAGGGCTGAGGTCGGAGGTCAAAGACAATCTCCTGTTGGTGAATGCTTTCAGGCAAGCACTTTGAAGGAGCAGGGATGGGAAGTGTTGACTTCAGCAGGGATGGCTGAGCTGATAAGTCCAAATCAATGTCAACAGCACAGTGGAGCAATTTGGAACAAGTTCAGAGTTTGACCGTCTGAGCTATATGAGTGCCAAAACTGTCACACTGCAGGCACAAAAGTAAAATCCCAACTAATAGTTTAGATTTTTTCATTCTTTGTTTAGCCAGGAAGGTCACATTGACATACAAGATCCTTTAAAGTCCTGTATTAAAATTGAAACTAAAGTTCTAAGAGCCTTTAATGTGCCAATCCTGAACATTTCAGTCCTGGTGGAAATGTTGGAGGGGCTCTATTATGCTAATGTTCAGGTTCATATTAGTACTTAGTGCCTCTATTGTGACATGTCTCCATGCTTTTATGTTCAAAAAGCTCTTCAAAAGATGTCCTGTCCCTTAGCATATCACGTACAATGTGTTGGAGCACTAGGCAATGGTAGTGCAAGTGTTACATAGTGATGTCACAATGTTACTGAAGAAAACAATGACCATTTACTTGCACAAAAACCTATAAAACACATTACAGGAAAATGGAGAACCCCAAAAGCAAAATAGGGCCTCTTTAAAAAGTATTTACTGGAGATAAGAGTATATGTGGTGTAATACTACAGTTCCCAGAATCATGGGGGGAGCACCACACACTACTGTGGTTTCAATAACGATGTCAGGCAATGTAGCCTTTTCACATCATTGTGAAAGCAGCTGCGATCTGATTTCATGCTGCACACGGCAGTCTGCAGAGCAGTAAGATGGAGGTGTGCAGCTCTTCATGTGACGCCCTCTGTGGCTGCTCTGACTCTTCTATTACTCACTCAAATAATAATGCAAACTGATCCGCTTTCCAACATAACCGTTATTTGTTATATGTGACACATTTTGGATAAATGATAACTCATTGACAAACGCATTGCCGTTTCTGTGACATTTCTTCTGGTAATGCCACCACGGACACCAAGTTTTTGAGACTGCAAATATTTAAATACTGCAATACTATCATCTTTTTACCTCATTTGGTAATAGAGAGTGAATGACTGTAATCACACATGTAGTTGTATGAACATTTTTGATATTATTGCACTTGGCAGAAAGACAGCGAGGCAGAGGGTGGGCAAATGTTTGCTTTGGCTCATCAACCAAAGCGTGTAAGCAATTTACTGTATCTGTAGAAGTATGTGTGTCTGTGTGTGTGTGTGTGTGTCTGTTGCATAGATAAGTAGTAGTGATAAGCTAACAGGGTGCTGAGGTCACCGAAGCATGGAAATGTATGAAAACAATGTCTCATTTAACAAACAACTGTTAACAACCATGAGAGCACACACGCACACACACACACACACACACACACACACACACACACACACACACACACACACACACACACACACACACACACACACACACACACACACACACACACACACACACACAGTTTGTCAGGGTTTAACCTTGACTTGCAGACATATTAACACACAGCTGCAGCCGCTGCCTCTCTGCATCCATTTTATGAAACACAAATCTGTAGTAAGCCAAACTCAATAAAACTTTCTGAGCACTTACTGGAAACAGTTTTATGTTTAATGAAAGCTGGAAATGTTTAACCAGTGAAGACATGTCATAAACAGCAATCAAGTTTGTTGAATAATTATTGGCAGAGGCCTGTCTTGCCACTGGGGGACGGGGTTAAGATAAAAAGGTAAAAATAAATGATAAAAGTGGTACATTTAACAGAAATGCGTGTATATATGTCTTAGATTATAAAGTCATAAATCACCCATTCTCTAAGATTAAGGAATTATTTGTTTCTTAAATGTATTACTTTAAAATAAAAATGTTTACGATATACCAGTACTCAAATATCAGAGAATATGATCTGAGAAGTAGCTGTTTTTATTTTGAAAATTCTTGTTTTGTTTGACTATTTCCCCTTTGCCCTGGCTCCGTTTTTGGGAAAGATTCTAAAAACATTTTCTCTAATGGGGCTCAACAATCGAACCTAAATGAATTCCCGTAACCTGTTTAATACTAATACATTAACAATAGTCGAAATGTGGTTAAATCTAAGCAAAAGCCTGCTTCCTGAAATGTTTAAGTCCATTCTTCCTTCCCTCTCTTCCCTCACTATATCAGATCAGTCATGGTGGGAGTGATGAGCTGTCTTCTCATCAGATCTTTGTGTCACGTTCCATCCAGGTCACAGTGTTGTCTGTCACTGTCGTCATTAGCGGCCAACACACACACACACACACACACACACACACACACACACACACACACACACACACACACACACACACACACACCCATCAACAAACACAAATACGACCAAAAGACGTATTTGTGTGTGCAAAGACGCTAATACATTCATAATTTCACTTGAACCTGTGATAGAAAGGGGCATACAACCACACACGAGGAGAGATAGACAGATAACACACACACAACAATACGTTCTCTGATATGTGAGACACACACACGCAGTGTTTGGAGGACAGCGGACAACTGTTGAGGCTGCAGGAGTTTGATCTTTGAAGTCTTAAGCAGGGGACTTTAGCCTAATCTGCCTCCTCCTGATCCACGGGCTTAGTCACCTCTCTCTCTCTCCCTGTCTGCCTCTACCTCTCTCGCCCGCTCTGTCTCTCCCTCATCACCCCGACTCGTCATCCCTCTCTTTTTTTTCGTCTCTCTCTCGTTTCTCCTTTCATTCTCTGGAGCTCAGAAACCCCCCTGCAGGTTAAAAATAACTGCAGGACAGAGGAGCCGGGTACAATGACTTACAGCCAGGGGACAAAGTGTTACACAAATATCCAAACACACTTATAGTATACTGTATATGGTGTTCATATGAGACGTGTAAACATGTCATCATACAGCTCAGCTTCTTCTGACTTTCTCATCAACGTTATCAGTGAGAAAATAGCCAGAATCAGTGTTGACCGGCCAAGGGGGCCTAATAGATCATTACATATCTTACAATGTCATTTCTTTACAAAAATTGAAAAGCAACCAACTACATGTGCACTGAATATTATCATGGATGGTTATGTCAAAATTGGTAATCAACATTATTCTTTAACAACATTAAGGTCTTAGTGTATGTTTAGTGTACAATATTTGTATTGTCTTTTCACATTTAAATGAACAGACCACAGCTTTTATACCATGTTGAGAAGCTAATGTGCAAAATTGGACTTTTAACTACAATATTACGGTGGTCGACAGGTACAAACGCGCTACAAAAGCCCACAACACTTCCATTTGGAGAAACGCGCTGAAGTTGGAAAAATAAGCTAATATAAAAACATAAATGTGCCAAAACACATGCCGATGAAGAAACATCCTCATCCTGACAACATATGCACAACATTCACCATAGGTTTGCACCTCTTTGCCACCTTCAATATGCACTGCAATATGACAAAGAACTGGAATAATTACAACAAACTCATATTCAATGAGGGGAGCAAAAGCATTATTTGTAAACTTCTCCATTGTTGAAGATGTGCGAGGATGATGAAATAAGACTGTTGGCATATGCAAATGTAACCTCTTTGTGTGTCAATAGTTCAAATTACCACTTGTGTCATAAGAAGGATCTTTATTTGTAAATGGAAATTAATTCAATTATGAAAGGCTGCCAGTTGCTGTTTCACACTATGATTCACTTCTTTGGAAACTGTTAAATATTGTGTGTGTTTCCTTCAGCGGGCTAGCCCCTCTGCTGTGGCATCGTTACATGCATGGTGTGCCGCCAAGACTCAAACCCACAGACACCAAAGTTTCCAACATGTCCTGCTAAAAAATAGGGATGAGTACAGACTCTACATTGATGCATAATACATCTACAATCTGTATAACTGGGGAGCTAATATCACATTTCGTGAGCTCAGTGAAAGGTTGGAACAATGATGTATTTTGGACAGGAGAGTTTGCTCTTTAAATGGATGTAAATGGAGCAAAGTCCTGTTTTTTTACAAATAAAAGGATGAGAATATGCACTGTGCTGCAAGTACTTGTCCAAATACATTAGTGTCTCTTTAAAATCTCTATGTGTAATGAACTGTCAGAAAATACAAATTCCTCTCTGTGTCCTTTCTTTCTTTCCTTCCTTATTCTCCCCTTCAGTTCACCTCCTCTCCTTCCCTCCTCCGACCTCCCTCAAGACGTCACATCTGAACCTGATTTGTTCTCTGTGTGTGGCGTCCACGTGTGTAAAGATTTGCGGGGAAGAAATATGAATTACGGCAGAGATAATATAATGCAAATACCCAATCCTGACAGTTTGGCGCAGATAAGAGAGACACACAAAGACAGTGTGTTATATTTCTGCTGACTCGGCAGTGAGGCTGCAAATCACGGGACTGACGGGAAGATAGAACGTTACATAAGAAGGTAAGAAAGCACCATGATGTACGAGACTGCTCAGGAGTTTTTAGCCCGATACAATGGAATGGAACAGACATAATGTCAACACACATGGTTTTAGTTCAACACAATGGACAGAGTTGTGAGTCTTTTGGATTCAAAAAGGTTAGCTGATGCTGATAAGATGAAGCTTTCTTTAATTACGCTGACATTCCAATTCTAAATCAACATTCAAAGTCTTAGAATCCCCACCTCCTCATCATCTGATACGTGAGCCAGACTTTTTCCTGACATTTATGGCGAACTTCCTGTGTAGGGAGGCAATAACAGGAAGTAGGAAACAGGTGTTCACTGGAGGTGAAAGTTCACAGGAAATGGTCCCTATACCCCGCAGGAAGTGGCTGCAGCTAGGAAAACAATGCATGATGTCAAATGCTCATGTATGTGTTCACCGTTGAGCTGAATAAAGTCCTGCTGCGTGAATAAAGTTCAGCACGGCCAAACATAATACCAGAATAATACCACAACAAAACCACAGGCCGTTTACAGCTGATCTCACAGGGGACGCTCCTCACTCCTTCACGTTTTACTGCCAATATGAAAACAAAATCGATGCAGTAAGTAGATGATGCTTCACTACATTACACAACAACAGGAAGAGAGCTCTCTGGAGTGCTTTGGCTTTTTATTCAAACCATATTTATATGCTACTTTACTTCAAAGACTGTATATGCAATACAACAGCAGGTAAACAGGGATGATAACAGACTGGTTGCCTGGTAACTGAGAACTTAGACTCAACAAAGTATGTGACATCATCACATCTTTACAACTGGGTTTCATTGCTTGCCGTCTAACAGGTTCATTGTTTGAAGTCAGGATACAGAAGAGTCAGAGAGCAACTATGTGTCCAAATAGTTCCTTTTAACATCCATCTAAAGTTAGCTTACATTAGCAACAATAAGCTTAATGAGCAATTTAGCAAGTGGGCATTTTAAAGCTTTTTTCTTTTCTAAGACGAGGATCTTTTAAAAAAATTAAATTCACAATCTTGGATTACACCTTAATGATAATAAGTCATAATAGTTTTGAAAATATGCACCACGTGTGAAATGTGTTATTGAAATCTAGGACTTGTGTTTTGACTTTCCTTTAAACGGAGGCAACATCTGGTAGAAATTAGTATATCAATAATTTACACATAAGAGAATTTAAGCTATAAGAATTAGCATTTTCAGTGATGCTTAAGTATGTGTCTACACTCAGAAAGTTGCATAATGGAACACTAAAATGCAGTTTATTTTTGTAAGTATTGTACCAGGAGTCCAATTTAAAACTGTATCTATTTTATAAAGAAAGAACAATACCTTACTCAGTCTAAAACCCTTCTTTAAATGTTGTGCATCAATCAAACGGTGTCAATCAATTTGAAGAGAGCCATTATCACCCTTTACATACACTGAATATCTGATATGAAGTGTAACATGAGAGCGTGCTGCAGTGTGAGCAACAATGATGTTTCACAAGAGTGTACTGCAAAATCAAACACGGAATAATAAAAGTCACAAAAACCCCTCAATAAATTCTCCTCATCCATGTGTCATGTCAGAGCTCATTAGAGCCGCAGGAGGAATGTATTTCACTCATAAATCTCCTTCTTCTCTGGCCTTGAAGCGCTGTGTGTCGTCTCTCCGTGTCGTCGCTGCTCTGTTCTCCTCCTATCAGCTGCTGCCTCTCCCAGAGAATCCTCTGTCACTCCGCAGCTGTCGGCTAACAAGAGTTCAGATCTGCTTCCAGCTTCAGGCGCCCACTCAGCCCGCCAGACTCCGCTGTTTGGCTCAGGTCGTCCTCTCTGTCTCTACGTTATCCACGCTCTCCGTCTCTAAATCCTCCTCCTAGTCTCTCATTCAAACTCTTTTTCATATCATCATAAACTCTCTCCTCCATGGGCGTCACTTTGTTACACCAAAAAACTGAAGTTTTGACTTTAATTGATTTAATTATGTCAACAAATTTCACACAAGTGTATTAGGTTAGTTAAAAGCAATAATATTAAGTTGAACCTATTTAAACTTAATATTATCGCTTTCAACTAACCTAATACAGTTGTGTGATATTTGTTGACATAATACACTTGATAAAAGTCAATGTTTCAGTTTTTTCTTTTCAGTGTAGAAAAAGTGGTGGGGAGACTTTTTTCAGATTTAAAAAAACACGTTTCCAAATACTTTTGTTACAACTAGTGCAGTAACTGCTAAGCTGCTGCAAAGCGGGAGCCACAATTGCTTTACTATTCTCTATTCAATTGTGACTAATATTAAACGTGCCACAGGTCCAAACTGTTACCAGAAGTACACCCAAAAGTGTGAACAGTCCTCCAGATTGTACATGTTCTCTTGAGCAAATACACTTTTGTTGTCAAAGAAAATTCTTTGTGCATGCTATTTTCAGAACATTTTTAACAATTGATCCTAGTGCAAAGTGGTTCCAAAAGTGTGGGGACATGGCCCATGCGCCCCAGTATAAATGCTCTCCTCTTTTTCTCTGTGCCCACTGAGGGCTTAGTCACACGCCACATGCTACAACAGCCGCACTCTTGAAAGAAGAAGAAGAAGAATACCCTCCACCCGAAATAGCAGACAGTGGACACCAATTCATCTTTCAGGGGGACACATGTGTGTAATGGTGTGTATGTCAATGTGTGTCAGGTGTGTGTGTTCTCTTGAGGTCCATTCATCAGGTCACAGTGAGTTTGTGGTTGTGTCTTTCTACAATGAGAGCCATGCTGCAAAACTATGTGAGCGTCTACAAAGACTTCTCAGCTTACAGCCTACTGACCTTAATGTGACTGAGTGTGTGTGTGTGTGTGTGTGTGTGTGTGTGTGTGTGTGTGTGTGTGTGTGTGTGTGTGTGTGTGTGTGTGTGTGTGTGTGTGTGTGTCTGTGTGTGTGTGTGTGTTTTGCGTGTGTAACTGTGTTTGTTCATCCCTGTATTATTATTAAATAATATATTATAGTACTACTGATTAAACTTGTGGTGACTTCAAAGATAGTATGTCAGATTTTAACCTGTTTTATTTGGAAATTAGCCACAGTTAAAGTGTTACTTTTAGTGTTCTTTTGTAGTTAATTCCTTCCATATTTTGAAGTTGCGCTAATACAATTTGAGTTTAGGGTCTACACATTAGTGTCTGTACATATGTTCCATCAGGAAAAATTTACTTTTTTAAATTTCAGATATAACCAGTTACGTTTTGAGTTTGTGAAAATAAATAACATTGAAGCTCGTTATCATTGTGCCTTTACCTAAACATATCACATCCTTAAAAAGTTGTGGATCATTTGATAAAAAAATGTATAATTGTAAATGTAGGGAATTTGGGTTTGATCATGCTATGCCGCTCGGAGAAGGGGGGGCAGCGGTGTGTCTACTAGTGTGGATTGAAGAGGTTATTTTGGTGTGGGGGTTTTCTTTCTGAGTGTGTGTGTGTGAGAACATGTGTGTGTATCTGTGTGTTGTCAAATGCATCACAAATCCATTTAGTCGCCTCTCCGATGCAGTATAAATAGTCTAAAGAGCAGCAGGGGGATCGGCCCTCCATTATAAGAGTCTGAATATCAGACTATTAGTCGCTCGTCTCCTCGCGGCTGCTCCTCACACAGCTCCACTAAACCGTCCGTCACTCAGGGTCAAAGACACAAACCAAATAATCACACATGATGAAACTGGTGCGTTCTGTTCTGTTAGGGGAGACACACTTGGTGAATATGGGGTAAATATTAATTATTCTATTATTATTATTATTATTATTATTATTTATCTTTTATTTATATAATTCAAAATCCAAGCAATTGTCACACAACCAAATTTCCCCTGGGATAAATACATTAAGTTGGTTATCATTTTTATTATATGAATAAATAGCCTTGATAGGAGTACACAAGGCATTATTTAATGTTATTGGTGAATTTGGGAGAAATCTACAGACAAAAATAGACAAAGTAAGTTAAATGAACACCTACATTTGTATTGTTGTGTGTTTTCTTTTCACTTGTTGAATACGTGCTATTGAATAAGTTAACCAAAATCAAATGTAATGTGCAAAATGTTTTTGCCTATTGTGTCCCAACAGTACTACACCTCCTGGGCTCTCCACTGGTTGCCTGGCAACTACAACCTATATTTAGTGTGGAATAACTGGCCTGACCTGCACAGTGGCCTCAAACATCCAACACTTAAAGGGATGTCCTGCAATGCTGGCTACAAGCCTGGAGGAACACCAGTGATCAGCCCTCTAAGGCATGAGATAATAAACAATTCTCCACACAGGTTATATTAAGATGTGCACTTACTTTCTGCCTTATTGTATAACTGACAAGATTTATATTTAAATATTAAATTAGGAGAAGACTTTGCAGACACATACAGTATGAAGAAGACAACATACCATGTGTGCAAACACAATTGTAATACTGACATTAGCCGTAAACAGCCTGTTGGAGTTCAACTCTGCAGAGTGTGTGTGGGCTGGATGTTTGATGTATGTCTGTCAGTGTGTGTGTGGTAACAAATATTTGTATCACTCGTCAAATATAGCAGAAAAAAAAATGAAGAGCTGCTGATTTGAAAAAACAAACGTGAGAGACGGCTGAGGTGACCGCAGTGCAGAATCGCTGTATAGTTTACATCTCCTAACAATGTTGTACATTTTAGACATAGGCTTATTATATTTACAGCCCTTAATAACATTCATTTTCTGGGCACAATGTGTGTCTTGGCCGTTTTCGTTGTGATCGCTAAATTCACCTCGTTTCCCCTTGATTATAGATACCATTATATTACCATTAGACCATTTAGTAAGGTCAAAAACTAAAAGCAAAAACGCCTCTCAGACGCTCTTCCGTTTACTTGTTTAATAAAGAAAAACAAATAGTCCGAAGATACAGGGATTCATCTCCCTCCATCATGTTGATTTGAATCAGAAGTTCTGAACATGAGCCCGCCCCGCTCGACCTTCTGAGCCAATCACAGCGCGATGATGACCTGCCTTCCGTTTCAACTATACTCTTTCCGTTTCCACTATACTTTCTCTCACACATACATGCATTCTTCTCTTGCATACATATATTGTCTTCAGACATGCATATATTATTTATAATATTAAATGTAAACATTGAATGAATGTGCACAAGAGCAAAATGTATAAATGTGTGAGTGAAAAATGTATAAATATGTGAGTGACAATGTATGAATGTAAAAGGAGAATGTATGTGTGTAAGAGTGAACATATATGTATGTAAAAGGAGAATGTATGAATGTGTACATTGAAATATGATAATATGAGAGCAAAATGTATGAATGTGTGAGTGTAAATATATATGTATATGAGAGTGAAAATGTATGAATGTAAAAGGAGAATGTATGTGTGTGAGAGGACCAGTATGAATTACGGCCTGTACACGGCCCCTCATAAGTATTGATTAATTATGCATTAAACTCTCGTTATAACTGCACCTTATAATTGTGAACTCTGCAAAAACACACTATCTCTGACTGTGTGTGTGTGTATGTGTGTAAGTCTGATAACTGTAATTATTCACAAATAGAATGGCGTAGCCCTCCTTCGCCCCCCCCCCCCCACCTCCAAATTCTGCTCATGAGAGAGGATGATAGATCGCAGCAGGGGAAAACATATGCAACACTCATGCAACACCAAAGCTCAGAGGAGGAAAAAAATATGCACAGGTCAGCAATTCATCATTTCCATCTAATGAATACTTTAGGTTTGTGATTACTATATTTATACTGTTTTTCCATATGTTTAAACCTAAAAGTGTTGGACTTAAACGCCTGTGTGGGGGTATTTTTGTCTTTATCAAATTGTGGGGCTCTCATGTTAGAACCGCTTCAGAAAATGTGGGCCCCACAAGAGATGTTCTGGTATGGTATCCTCACAATACCACAAAGACAAGGATGTGTGTCTGAGAAGTATGTGTGTGTGTGTGTGTGTGTGTGTGTGTGTGTGTGTGTGTGTGTGTGTGTGTGTGTGTGTGTGTGTGTGTGTGTGTGTGTGTGTGTGTGCGCCCACAGGCCTTGTTGAATGCACTGTCAAGCAGGCCTGAACAGTCAATAGATGGAAACAATGCCAGACCTGACAAATCAATATGGAGCAATCATGAAGAGAGAATGATGATAATCACTTACACAGATTGGGATCATAATCAATGGCCACACTAATTGTCCTATATTACAGAGCTGCTGTTGGCACTGAGATGTACTTAGCTTTACACTCAGCAGTTTAATGAACTATTGAATAAAATAAAATAAAACACTTTAAAGTTTGTTTTGGAAACAGCTGAAAGGTTCTCAGCTAGTATTCTGAGTATTATTTTCTGATTGTCCACCTAACTCGAAATGACGTGAAAATCTGGACAAACTATCTCATGTTAAATTAAATCACCCTGCAGAAATATTTTAGACAAATTGAAGCCATTTCCAGGTTAGAACTTTTTACAGTTGTGCGTCACCGGTACAATCAGAAACAGACTTTTTGGCAGACATCTTTGACATTTATCATGTATGACAGAGCGATCTGGACACACACTTCCTCTCTCAGCAGGAGTGTTTCCAGTTAGCGTGTGGATGTTTAGGTCTCTCTGTACATATGTGTGTGTGCGTGCAGCAGCAGTGTGTGTGTCATGGTGAGATTACATCTTCACACCTCACACAGTTTCCTGTCTGAGTGGATGTCATCTCTCTCCTGACCCGACAGCTGATTTTTCTTCCCTCTATCTTTCCCATTTTCTCTCTTTCTTCTTTCTCCCCTCCTCCTTCCCTGTCTTATCTTCTCAATCACCATGTCTTTCTGTCTCCCCCTTTATTTCTCTCCCCTCTCTGTTTCCCTCCCTCCCTCATGTGTTTACATGTCTGCATGGTCGCATGTCATTTTTCTATTTTCTGCCTCATTCAGCTTCACTCAAACAGAAAATCACAACTCGACCACAGAAACACACAGTTTGTCGTTTCAAAGCAAACGCTCTCCTCCCTCTCACACACGCCTTCAGCTGTGGCATGTCCAGGCACACACAAACACACACGCAGTGGTGTAAAGTAACTAAGTAGATTTACTCAAATACTGTACTTAAGTACAATTTTGAAAGACTTGTACTTTACTTGAGTATTTCAATGTTTTGCTAGTTAAATTTCACCTTTACCAGCTTTGATAACACTTTAATGCATCAATAATTATAATCTAAATATAAAATGTATTATTCTGGAATGGGTAGATCGGCATAATGAGTACTTAAATTATATTTTGATGCTAATACCTTTGTACTTTTGTAACATTTTGATCGTAAGACTTTTACTTGTAACAGATCTTTCCTACACTCTGCTAGTTTTATGTTTACTGAAGTACAAGATCTGAGTACTTCTTCTACCTCAACACACACGTTTGCAGGGTTATTTCTCTGTATGAATAAAGAGGCATAGAGGGTCAGACTAACCTGTTTGACGCGGTCGGGGTTGACGGTGGTCTGTGGCTGCAGGATGCTGACCGGCTCTGTCTTCTGGGTGCTCTGAGGCATCTCCCTCACCTTCTCAGCGATGAAGTCATGGACTCCGTTCAGCGCCTCCACCGTGCCCTGGATCAGACACACCCGCTCTGTCGTTCCTGAAAAACACACATAAACAGATTGGTCAGTGCATGAGTTCTAAACGGAGAAGAAGAAGTAGTAGAGGAAAAAGACAGGAAACTCTGTTTTCATTCAGTCGTATATACAGTACAAACACACACAAGCAGACAAGACCTATTCACAATAGGCTTGCAATACTCCAGCTACCAATCACATCATGTTTCTTTTGTTTTGGTCCATACTTGGAATTGAACTGGTGACGAGGCGGTTCCAAAGCCAAGTCCCTAAAACTGAGGTATGACCCAAAGGAAGATGTAGAGAGCTCATTTTAAGCAATATTTGGGGAAAAGTAATACCAATCAAACAAGTGATGGTAAAGTTTTTGTAACTCATACATATCATTAAATGTTACTGCTTCTACGAAGTTGTGTCACTTTGATGAATGAATGTGTTTCCTGTGTAATGGAAGCAGCACAAAAGCTGCTGCACTGCCAGAAAAAAACCCACAAAGAAGAAGTTTTGTTCTTGTTTATCAGTGTGCCAACTTTTACACAAGAACATGTCTACTATATTTAGCGGTTTTGTCAGAAAAAGGTATTTGTTCCATTCATGTATTCTTGTAAACATTGTTGAGAATGTTTCAACAACTCACAGAGCGAATGCTGTCCCTATTCTGATTCGAACACTCATTTTTATGTGCAGTTCCATGAAAATGCAACCAAACCTGACACATGCTGCTTTTCAAAAAAGAACAAATGTGAGATAAGAAAAGATAGTAGGGAGCTGTAATGATCCCCGCTGGGAAATTACACCGCTGCAGCAAGAGAAACAAAACACTGAATTATTAGAAACTGAATCGAAGTGGAGAAAAAGGAACATATACTGTATAATTATATAACTTTATAGGTGATATTTATAGCAGCATAGTAAATACCAAACTTGTAATGAAAGAGTGTTGAGGAAAAACAGAGTCAGAGCTATTTGTAAAAAGTAATCAGATTAAATGAAAAACTGGTTGTTGACCTTAAATGTGACATCATGTCTTTCTAGGACATCGTCCAATCAGGAAATGCATTTCCTGGTCACATGCAAATTCAATTATGATTTTCCAAGCAAGCGTCTTAGCATTTACAACTGTATATTTGAGATTTATATCAGCTTGGAACAAACTGGCTAAATCATTTCCCACAAATCCAAGGGCTGTAGAGTTTACACTCCACAGCTGCAGAAAGTGGAGAAAACACAGCAAAGAAAGAGAAACTGTTTGCGTTTCCTATTTCACATGTTTCTCATTTCACCCAGGAAAGTGTGACCAGACACCCAGTGTTTACTACATGGGAAACTGAGCGATGGAGATTAGGAAGTAAACAGACAGTAATAAACAGTCTACAGCAGCTCAATGACACTTTCTGTTGTTGTGTCTGACACTGAAAACGTTGATGGGATTCAGTCTGAAGACGTTTTCATCCAACAGATGATTCATGGACTTTCCTTTACAAAACCTCAACGTCTTTGGTGACCAAAACTAATGGGTAATTTCCAATATTAAAATGTTTATGCATTTTTCCATGAGTTCCAGGAAGTAGTTCATTCTCCTACAATATGAAAACCAATGAAGACACTCTTCAAACTTGTCTCACTTGTGAAATCCGTCACTGTGAACATCAGGTTTGTATTAAGTTTGGTCAAAGTTACGTCATCGTTTTGTAACACTCTTTTGTTTTTTTGTGGTTTTTACAACTCCAGCAAGCTCAAAGAGTTCACTCACTTTACATGATGAATTACAATTTAGTGGGGAATGATACAAAACAGTCACAATCCTAAAACATAACAGTTTGCAAAATCATTAGCCATGATCTTAAGTAAATATGACTCGTAGTAAAAACGCTATAATACGCCAAACCACAAGTGTGGTCGCTAACAGCTGGAAATCCACACTGAGAGGTAAGTGTTCCAGAGCCAGAACAATGACAGACCTGCCATAATGCTTTATGACTTCACTGTGTCTAGAAATATACACACACACACACACACACACGCACACACACGCACACACACACGCACACGCGCACGCGCACGCACACGCACACACACACACACACACACACACACACACACACGCGCGCACACACACACACACACAGAACAGAAACTAGGCCAACGCAAAGCCTCTCAACAACACACTGAAAGTAAATCTCTCTCTGGCTATGTCTCTTTCCCTCACCCTTTCAACATTTATTCTCTTCCTCCCTCTCTAACTCACTTCCTCTCCCTTTCACTTCCTCCTCTTCCTCTCCCTGTTCCCCTCTCTCCCTGGACTCCAGTATTTAGTGGATCTGCTCTTATCATGGCTCCGCAGTGTGTCAGTTAGCTTCCTGTCTCCTCCCTCCGCCTGCATTGTTGGCCCGGCTCGGTTTGGCCCGGCTCAGCCCTCTGAGGTTGCACACGGGGGAAATGAGGGATAAAAGCTGTGATTTTGGGGTCGGAAGTTAATCAAATCCAGAAGGCTTAGAAGACTCAAAAGTCCATGAAACATGTTAAATATTACAAGATAAAATGCAAAAAAACTCCTATTGCCGTAGTATGAGCTAGTAGGATATTTGACTTCATTCTTTTTTACTTGGATCAAAAATCCTAAAATTTGATATTTTACAAACAAATGAAGGAAAATACTTTCAGAGATACAGGTTTGAGCCATAGTGAAAAAGTGCCTTTCAATGGCTGAATTGAGGATACTTTTGTGACTTCTAATAACAAAACTGTGGAGGATTGTTGCACAGCCTGCAGACAATGAGTTGGTGGAAGGGTCCAAACAACAGCGACTAAGAATAAAACACACACAGCACACTGTGGTATCTCCAACATTTGGCTAAGCTGGACCTTGGTTGCGCCTGTTAGCATTACAGTCGTATTAATTCACATTCCTATTTTTACAGTGTGTTGACAGCAGTAACAAACAGCTCCTGTTGACGGCAGCTGAAAGCTTCACCGTGAGGTCACACAAAATAAAACACAACATAATGTAACACAACTACATATTACTATGAGATTTCAGAAGTAGCAACATGCTAACGTTGTTGTGTGTGTGTGTGTGTGTGTGTGTGTGTGTGTGTGTGTGTGTGTGTGTGTGTGTGTGTGTGTGTGTGTGTGTGTGTGTGTGTGTGTGTGTGTGTGTGTGTGTGTGTGTGTGTGTGTGTGTGTGTGTGTGTGATACTGAGGAAACTGGGCTTTGCCTCTCCCTGACAGCTGGTGCCCTCTGGGTAATCTGGATTCGTCCAATCACAAACAAGGATTAGCAGGCCATTGTCTTGGCATGGGAGTGTGATTGTCTTTGTGTGTAGCTTTTGATGTGTGCACACACTTGTATGTGTGTGTGAGTGTGATTGCAGCGGAAACGGCCACTCTGTCAGCAGAGATCATACTGAAGCTGCTCTAGCTGTGCCTCTGCAGAGAGCTGCTAGTTCATTAAAAGATATCATTTAAAATCATACAATACACGATTGACTTTTTCTTCTAATGTGCCAGTAAACTAAGAGCATACAAAAAGCAGAAATGTAATGCAAGCTAATGTGAAAAGAAAGTGTTAAGCGACCTTTAAGTAGCGCAATCAAGGAACGCCCCCTCATTAATATATGGATGAAGAAACACAAATAAAAAAGGAGCAATAAATAGATAAGGATACGAATGAATAATGGAATCAATAATTAGGGTAATAGTTACAAAATAAAGAATACATTTGGAATAAAAAGAATATGACAAAAAAGGCGATTTGTCAAATAAAAAAAAATAACTTTATGATTTGCCTTTTTCTCTGAGCAGATTGTATTTATCAACCAGCTGTATTCATCTGGCCTTTATATTTGGTAATTGAGGACTTTATTTCTACATCTTTATCATATGTTTTTATTAGAATGTCAGCATTAGTCTTCCATAGTGTGTATCATGAGTGTGTCATCCATTAAGCTTATAATCTGAATGTGTTGTGTGTGTGTGTGTGTGTGTGTGTGTGTGTGTGTGTGTGTGTGTGTGTGTGTGTGTGTGTGTGTGTGTGTGTGTGTGTGTGTGTGTGTGTGTGTGTGTGTGTGTGTGTGTGTGTGTGTGTGTGTGTGTGTGTGTGTGTCTTTACAATTTCCCTTTGTAATCATATGACATTGTAACAGTTGTGCACATTTTCCAAGCTTGCTGTGTTCCAGCTGCTGAAGCAATATCTGTTCAGAGTTGTAAAAACTGCGTTTGCATAACGAGTCCATGAGGCATTTTTTATTTTGCAGTGCAGACACAAAACGTAGCAGGCAGAACAACAATTCAGCCATCTCGTGTCTTTTACCACTGCAGGAACCTAACAAATGTTGTCATTGGTTTTGCTTAACTGTGATTTACTCTGTGTTTTTTGAGGAGGTGAAACTGATTTAAGATGCCAGGTACTTTCAGGGGAAGCTAGCAGTGCTGTCAATCCGGATTTGTCCTCCAATGTGGTTTTACATCGCAACAAGGACTGCAACAACAAACACAAATCAAACTGCATTTGCAACAACAACAGCTGACCGAGAGCACTTACAGTAACTGTGCATTTCAAACAACCACGTTAAAGCCCTGCTACTCCTGGGAAGACAAACCACAGTTTATTACAGTTGTTGGAAATGTGGAGATGCACTAAAGAGCTGAATGATAGGGGGGCAACTTTACAAAAATAAATAAACAAGATTAAGGAGGGACTCCAAATGAAGAACCACAAAACAGTCTGGAGCAAACCCCAAAAGTGTCACAGTTTGAGGAAGATAGTGAAAATACCCCAAAAAAGCCACACAAGGTTTCAGATATCAGGGAATGGAAAGTTTCTGGGCAGGTTTACAATCCCTGAGATCAAGCACCTGCAGCAGATTCAGCAAGGGACTATTAACCGACTTCAACCAAGCCAAGGATATCTTTAAAGGGGCCATTCTGCTCATTTTCAGGTTCATATTAGTATTTAGTGTCTCTCCTGTGACATGCTTTAATGTTCAAAAAGCTTGTTATCTTTCATTTTCACCCTCTGTCTGAAACCAGAGCCCAGTCTGCTCTCATTGGTTAGCTGCTCTGTTGTGATTGGTCAACCGCTTAGAGATGTGAAGAAATGTCACTTGCAATGTTTTGGAGCGCCAAACTGGAGAGAGAACCTCCCTCTAGAGGGAACTTTGGGAGTTCAGCATTTACAGACGATTTACATGCACACAAAACTCTACAGGAAAGGGAAACCCCCCAAAAACATAGGGTCCCTTAAAAGATCTGTTCTGTGAGACGGGTACAGGTACAAATATTTAGTAAATGCAGCTTACTGAATGAGCTGCAGCTATTGTATACTGCACACGCCTGCAGTGTTGAGTGCAAAAAGTACAGAGGTCTGATTACTGCAGCTCTGTAGTGATTTCTAACGAGGGCTGATGAGGATTGAAGCCTGTTCAATTCATACCAGACGTGAACTTTAGTGCATCATGTCCACAGTGACCAAGTGACCCAACAGCACTTTGTTCAACACTAGAACACTTATCATCACCATGCATGATACAGGCTGCGGACCCTGGCAGTTGTTTTTATTAACTAACATGACTCACTCCTTCCTCCTCCTCCTCCTCCTCCTCCTCCTCCTCCTCCTCCTCCTCTGACCAGAGAGGCACCGGAGGCAGCTTCTCCTCTCATTTCTGACTCACGGTAACACGCAGCAGCATATGCTCGCTCAGTGTGACGATACATATTGATGGTTTAAACTGCAGGAGGAGCGACAGTGAGAGGTCCCTCGGTGCTAAAACCCAACACAGAGGGCCACATGTTCACATGTCAGAGATCGGGCAGCAGTGGGAACGGGTCACATTGTTGCTAAAAGCATGGAAGAAGAGAAGGAAAATACGTAATGTTTGTTTTTTTATGGAGAATGTGGTTGGTTGTAAACTAATTCTCTGAACAGGGATGGAAAAGCAAAGAGTTTCAAACTTTGTGTTGCATCAGAAGCCAGTCATTTAACAACAGAACCATTAAACTGTCTGCAGTAAATACTTTAGTTGTAAGAAAAGGCCAGATGATTGCATTGGCCCGCATGTTGATTTCAGTTGAATTGAACCCAAAAATGCTCAAATGAAAGGCGTACTCCACAACTGTTACATATGAAGTCCAGGTTACTCTTCAGGGACAGTACTACTCAGCCTGTAGACAAAATGATTTCTTATGTGGAGCTACAGTGTAGTCATTATATCTCAGACGTTTAATGTGTACATTAACAAAGCAGGGAACTTGCAATGATATTTAGTTGCATTATGGGAAATGCAGGAATGTTTGGACCTTTTCTTAAGCTATGGAGTAAAAGTCTGAATATTCTGGCCTCTATGCATTAGATGTGTCTATCATTTATTAAAAAGAAAAATCAATGATATTGTTTATCATGGTGTATGTATTTACTTAATAAAGGCCATGTTCTAGTGGGAAAGACAGAATAAAGATTTGGAGTTGACAAGCTGCAGATACGAACCACTGAAGAGTCTTTTATGTAAATAAATAAATACAATCTGTACATAAAGTGGGAGAGCTTCCATGACCTGAAACAAACTGTTCTTCCTTTTTGGGTTATTAATGTTGTTTTGCAGCTCAGACACCCACTGACGGCATACACAGACTGTCCTTTACTACAGTTGGGCTGAAAACCTCCAGCTAGTGTCAAATATATTCTGATCAATTCCTGTCAAGGCACCCACTGTTAAATCCAAAGAAAGAAACAAATCCCTGAGAGTCTTTAAAGATCCCTGAAGTTCCCTGTCAGGATAGAGTTCCTCAAACGTTTGTAATATTTGAGAAACATCAGCAGCGATGTGACAGGATGTGACATCATGGCCAGGGGTCTCTGTTCACAGGTACATGATGTTCCCCCCTGCTACGCGCAGATATACAGCTCTGACACCTCCAGCGCCACCCTGATGGAAATAACATCAGCAGGGGCGAGAGACAACCGATAGAAACAGATAAGAGAGGTTCACACGACTTCTGTCACATCGGGAAAACATCAAGCCATGGGAGGGGGGAGGGAAGACGGAAAAACGGACAGAAACTCCGAGAGGGAGAGGCAGATCGGAGCAGAGTCACGGCAGAAATGTCAAAATGGAGTGACACCGGAGTCAAATAAAGAGGAGTGGAGAGACAGACCGGGATGAAGAGAGAGGAACTTTTGTGAAACCTGTCACAACAAGGTAAGCTCAGGAAAACATAAAGGGGGGGGGACAAAAAGACATGCTGACTCTGCCAGATGTGTGCAGAAACATAGAGAAAGCTGAAAGATAGACGGATAAATGTACACTAAAAAAAATGATATGTTGACTTTAGTCACATTTCCTCTGTCAACAGGTACTATGTTATTGTATAAGGTAAGTTCAAAGGCAACATATTACTATTACAAAAAGATTTAGTTGAAGTAAAGCTTTATATTTTAGCTTTTAATGAACTAATATAATTAGGTCGAACCTGCTGATAAAATA
This sequence comes from Trematomus bernacchii, assembly GCF_902827165.1. Classification (NCBI taxonomy): domain Eukaryota; kingdom Metazoa; phylum Chordata; class Actinopteri; order Perciformes; family Nototheniidae; genus Trematomus; species Trematomus bernacchii. Next base: position 1,400,215 of record NW_022987966.1, read on the forward strand.
AATCGAATTAAAGTCAACATTTCCATATTTTTTGTATTCTAATGTGGGCTACAAGCTTTCTAGTTTCAGTTTTTAAACTACAATTTTAGGTGAAAATATTCTACTATATTTCCCAAAAATATTTCCAGAAAATTCAGGGGAAATTGCTTTGAAGTGTTTTCTCTTTGAATTTAGAATCCACACAAACAATTACAGCCACAGTGTTTTTGAAGCATGTTTTTATTTATTCTTTCATTTTTCTATCGTCTTTATTTGTGCTTTCACATCGCGCATATATTCATGTCACAAGCAGAAGAAGATGCAAACTGAAAGAGGAAATGAAGTCATAAAGAGTTGATGTAAATCCAGGCAGAGTGATATAAACAGACAGAAAGAGAGATGCCTATGATTTAAAATAAAGTAATCCGTCTGGTAGTGTAAGGTAACCTCAGAGCAGCGCAGCGAGAAGTGCGTCTGGTTTAATGTAAGCTCATTACCCAGATCTCCTTAGGCTGCGGATAAACTCAGGTTAACTGGCTACCTTTGATCAGACCTGCTGGATTACCCGCTGTTAGAGGAGCAGCCCCACACCTTGTTGTTCCTCGGGTTAACGAGTGGAGAACATGGCTTATTGGCTGCAGTGTGAGGAGGACTGAAGTCAAAGAGATGAAGGTCAGCTGGAGGTCGTGTACCCTCAACCGGCTCAAAAGGTTTCCACCACGAGAGGAATATTTTAAATTCAACTTTCATTTTCACCAAAAAGGTTGACTTGAGGTTTGAGTTTTATATCAAAAACTTTCCTTAGCACTAAAAACCTCCACATATAAGATTGTATTGGCCTTCTGGAATCATTGCTTTCTAATAACTGACATATGAATGAGTATTACATTTCAACTCCTATTCAAACACAGTCTTGTTAAACACAAGGTTATTACAATTCTTTAGCAGCAATATTATGTGCGCCAAAATATATAATTATCAAGAGAATCCAATATCTATCCATTATTAGGTCCGAAACCAGCAGGATTCATTCTCCCCATCAACAAAGGAGCCGGTGGCGTGTTGTCTGACTTTCAGCTATAAGTATCATGTTGTGTCTCAGGAAATTACTGTGAGATGCAACTGCTTTATTCTAATTGTAAAAAAAAACAATATACTAATGGTTTAAAATGAATATTCTAAGGCTTTATAGATGTTTCTCCTATACCAAATTGAAATTGCCTCAGTTTCTCTGCACAATGGACCACCTGGAATGCGGGGAGAATTGTTGACGAGGACTGACAGCCTCTGTCAGAGAGAGATGGATGGATGTATTGACTGACAACCAGACGAGCCAATGGGAGCGACCGCACAGACCTCAGGATCCAATTAAAACGGGTCAGGGTCTAATGAGCGGGCCCAGCTGTGGGGACAAAGGCAGGCCCGGATCGGACAGATGGAGGGATGAAGAGAGAGAGAAAGTGTCGTTCATCGTCACTCAGAGAAGCCCAGCCCACATTCACACACTTCATCACGTCATCCAGACTTAAAGTCGTTGCATAACTGCTGCTGCAAAGTTTGGCCTGCAACTGTAACCCAGAAGAAGAGGAGGAGGAAGGTCAGTCTCCCCTTTATCCGGCTATGTTACCTTGGTAACCGACAGTCTCACCCCCCCTTTACAAACATACACACAATCACACACAATTATGAATATACAGCAAACACACACACCCTTTCATGCAGCTGGGCAGCTGTTGGTGATGTCATGAGTTTTTCTGCCAAACAGAGAGAGAAAGGAAGAGAGTGTGTGTGTGTGTGTGTGTGTGTGTGTGTGTGTGTGTGTGTGTGTGTGTGTGTGTGTGTGTGTGTGTGTGTGTGTGTGTGTGTCTGAGAGAGAGAGAGAGAGACAGAGAGAGAGAGACAGAGAGAGAGAGGGAGGGAGAGAGCATGACTGCATGTGCTGATGTAATCAGGAGCAGTAAGGAAACTTGGACCTGTTCTACTCTGTAGCCTACCAACTCCCCCTGAGAGACAGACAGATAGGAGGGAGGAAGGAGGACGCTAATGAATGAAGGAAGGAAGGACACATGGAAAAAGGAAGGATGGGAATATGGAAGAAAGAGGGAAAAGAGAAAAGCTCCAAACTTTAAAACAAAGGGAGGAAAACAAGAGAGAAAGATGGAAAGAGAATGAGATTATGTGGATGGAAATGTGATGGTTGCTTTGTGACGGGCTGGCAGAGGGCAGCTCCCCCCCGAGAGCTACAGGGCTGTAACACACACTCCCGTAGCCTCCATCGTTTACAACACAGAAATCATGCTCAATTAGGAGAAACATATGATTCCCTGGAGTGAATGTGTTCTGCTGGCACGGGGCACTGCTGTGACTGCTCTTTACTGAGTTTACTGACTCCAAAACAACGAGACAGGAAGAATCAAAGTTTCTCTCAGGTATCAGGGTGTCTCGACAGGCTCAACATTAAAGGCACTATATGTTTCCAGAATACAGCTGTTATTATGGCAGAATGTTATGTTGTTTAAGGATATTTAGTAAGCAGAGGTGGAAGAAGTACTCAGATAAATAAAACAAAACAATAAAACTAAAGCATTAGGACTAATCATTGCAGAGAAAACTTCACTAAAGCTGTCAAATAAAGCTAGTGAAGTAAAAAGTACAATATGTCCTTCTGAATTGTGGCGTTAAAAGAAAATACTTAAATAAAGGTACTTCAAATGTTACTTAAATACATTACTTGAGTAAGTGTTCTAGTTACTTTCCAACACTATCAGTTACCAAAGTACAACAATCACCCAAAAAGTACCTCTAAAGTACCTCTAAAGTACCTCTAAAGTACCTCTAAAGTACCTCTCAATCCTATTTGTACTGAGAGGAGTTCAGCCGCTCCTAAAGTTCCTTGAGAGAGAACCAAACATCGACCATGTGCCAAAAAGTGTTGCACAACCAAGAGAAGCTTCTGGTGTACTGTACAGTAACAAGACTACCCACAACTATAACAATATACTAAAAGACCAATACATGGAAATATATTTGGCAATTTGTGTAAAGTTGCTTTTACTTTGATCCTTTATGATTCATGTCCCTAGATGATTCTTCTTTTGGGAGTTCAAAATAAAACAGATGTGACCTGTAGAGTGGGCTTTAGCGTCATTCTCTTATCTTTATCTGTTTCCTCTGCTGTCCTGGTGGTGTTTCTGAACATCACTTTACAGCAGGGACAGAGACATGTTCTCCTGCTCTCTCTCGATATATCATGGCTATAGAGGAACGCAGTACGATGAAATTCTCAAAAGAGAGAGATCTAGCAGAGAGAGCGAGTAGATACTCAGAGAAGAGATCTCGCAGTCTCTCCGGTCTAGCTCTCGCGATCTCTCGCTCTCTCTCGATCCTGCTATCCGCGGAGATCTCGACCGAGAATCTAGAGAGAGCCGGAGAAGAGAGAGAAGAGAGAGATAGACATAGTATATAGATAGCGAGCTAAAGATAAGAGCTACTCTAGAGATCTGCAGAATAGATTCTATCGAGCTAAGAGTCTAGACGCTACTCTCTATCTGCTCTAGTATATATATCTAGCTCGATCTTATCTCCTCTCCCGCTTCTTCTCTCTCTCTCTCTCTCTCTCTCTCTCTCTCTCTCTCTCTCTCTCTCCCCCTCCCCATGCCTCCCCCTCCCCCTTTATCAGTGCCGAGGTCCGGCAGTGACAGAGCACTCGGAGAGAAGAATAAGGCAACTCTCTCTAAAGAATAACAAAAGAAAGCGGAAGAAAAGGCAGGAATTCCTCCGCTGTGTTGTAATGCTTTCACTTGGAGAGTCTCTCCATCCAGGCTCCACCTCCATGTCCTCCAACCAAAATCCACTTTCCCACTTCCAAGGAAGTGAGAAGACAAATAATGCTTAGATCATCAATATCTTGGTCAGATATATTGAGCACTTTGGAGAAACAGATGGAGCTATACTTTAAAGTGGTGTTATGATTTCATCTCTTCTTAACAGGAAACACTCCTTACTTCTTTTCTCTCCCAACTTCCTGTTCAAATACACGCATATGTTGAACATACTTTTGTTTTGACATTTGGTAAAGTTCTTCTACTTGTCTAAATAGACCCGTAATCCTCCCCCTCCTCCCCCTTTCTTTTCTTGTCTTTCTTTCTTCCTCTGGCAGCAGGACTGTTGCCCAAGTGACCCGAGCCATGCCGAGCCAATGGCTCTCCTCCTCTCCTCTTCTGCTCCTTTAAACCTCTTCTACCTCTCCTTTTCTTTCACATCTTCATTTTCTATGCGATCTCCTAGCACCACTTCCTCCTCCTCCCCTCTGTCCCTCTCTTCCTTCACTCTGTTCCACCTGCCAATTCACTTTCATTTCAGCTCATTTGAACATTTCGTTAGTCGACAAACACAAGAGCAAATAAATAAAGAACACATATCTGATTCCATCTTAGAATATAGCAATCACTTCAACTCTTTCACAGAAGACTCACAAAACTGCAAAGCAGCGTGGGAAATGTGGCTTTCTCAAACTACCACAGAATCCTTTAAAACCACTTCCACAACTTAATACTGCACATCACTGTTTTAAAAGAACTGCTTTAAATACTTGATTTACTACTTTGATCTGGGTGCTCCTCTGTTATTTGTATATGTTTCACTTCATTGTATAATGTTCCTTATCTTTCCTTGGATGTGTACTTATTCTGTTTGTATTCATTAACGCTTGCCTGCCTCTTAATTTAATATGTTGTTCTTTTTTTGATTTGGCTTATTCTGCTTTAATAATGTACATTTCCCCATTATACACTGAAATAATAGAAAAGATGACTTGAATTAAATGAATGAAGTATTCCACATGATTGGGTTATGTAAATTGAAAGTAATAATAGTAATAATGTTAAATAAAGTTTAAATAAAAAATATTAGGTTCAACTTAATATTCTTTATTTCAACTAACCTTATTCAATGATGTGTAATCTGTTGACATAATACATTTCATTAAAGACAACGTTTTAATTTGATCAGCGTAGCAAAAAACTACAATGGAGGAGAACATCTTAACTCAATCTCCTACAGGAGTGACAACGTGTTCTAACGGGACACACGTGAAACAGACAGCTGTGTTAATGCATAGTCTGCCCTGTAGACCAAACAACACACACACACACACACACACACACACACACACACACACACACACACACACACACACACACACACACACATATTCTCGTCCCATGTCACTATTTGGCGTCCCTGCAGGAACTCCTCTACACAAGAACGCATTTATGGAAAGAACTCTCGCACATACTCAGCTCGGCTCTCGGCTCTCTAGAAAGCCACACATGTCACTATGCAACCACACACAACTATATATACACACCTAATCACCCGCATTCTCATCTGTCTTCAACACACACACACACGGCTTGTTTGTGTCCTCGGAGGGCCCGCGAGGTAACCGGACCGTGTGTGAATTCTCGCTCTACCCAAACGAGTTCAACACTGTTCTGATTTCACTCTCACCCTCTCTTTCTCACACACACACTAATACACACTTTAAGGTAGATACATAAGCACACATGCAGACATCCCAGTGAAACACACACACAGTGACGTCCCTGAATAATGAAGTGACAGAACCAGAGAGTTCTTTCCTCCCTCTCTCACTGACCCCTTCTCTCCTTCACTGTGCCTCTGCATTTTTCCTCCCCTTGATCTCATTATTTAGTTTTGATTTCTTTCTTTCTTTTTGCGCTCTGGTTTTCTGTCTCTGTCTTTTGGGGGTTTTCTCTTTCCTGTGTTCTGTCTTTGTAATTGTAAACTGGTCTGCAAAGGTTAAAATCCCTTTGTTCCCTCCAGAGGGAGTTTCTCTCCCACACACTCTCCCCATAATATCTTCTAAAGATTCATGAGTAAGCATGTTCCTTAAAATAAGTTATCTCTTTTCAAAGATAGTTAGTTTAAGTACTGACATCCGAACACCAAAGACATAATAGTTACAATTCCTTATTGTAATAATAATTGCTCTACTGTTTTCACACCCTTCACATCAAAAGTAATGCACTTGAACTTGTATAATCCAAAATAATTGTGAGCCAGGTAAGGTGATGTAGCACATGAAGTGACAAAGTGCACGTAGGGGGGAGGTAAAGGTGACCTGTTTACCATCCGAGAGTTTGACCTCGGAAACCTTTCAGGGTCTTGAAACCAACACTGGACCTCCAAAATTCCCTGGAAGCAGACCAAATAACACACAGCCTTCTGCACAGCTCCATATGTGAGTGTGTGTTTGTTTAGCATCATGTATATGGATTGGTTACTCACACACACACACACACACACACACACACACACACACACACACACACACACACACACACACACACACACACACACACACACACACACACACACACACACACACACACACACACACACACACACACACACACACACATGGATACATACTCCAGATCTGATACTCTGTCTTCCACTTGCTTATCACCCCTGTTGGTATCTGGTGTCGCACAACTGCCTTGATGGAGCCCCACCTGTCTTCTTGCCCGACACACACACACACACACACACACACACACACACACACACACACACACACACACACACACACACACACACACACACACACACACACACACACACACACACACACACACACACACCCCTCATACTCTTCTACCCACGCTGCCCTGCATCCCAAAGCCTCAAAGTTATCTAAACATTCCCTTCCAACCTCTGCCCTTGTGTGTGTTTGTGTGTGTGTGTGTGTGTGTGTGTGTGTGTGTGTGTGTGTGTGTGTGTGTGTGTGTGTGTGTGTGTGTGTGTGTGTGTGTGTGTGTGTGTGTTTGTGTCTAAGGTGTAACTACATGTGTTCTGTGTGTGTATATGAGTGCACAGGTGTCTTCTTCTTGTGGGTGTGTGTGTGTGCACATTTGTTGTTTCGGGCTTAAAGCCAAGATGTGCGTTCATTTTTGTCTCATTACTATATTTGTCTATCTTTGTCATGTGTGTGTGTGATGTGCACAGTGTCAGCTGGTCTAAGCCTCCCTGTCCCCACCCTCTTATAGCCTCAAATCCCCCCAAATCCATCTCTGCCCCCCATGTGACTACAACTGCCCCTTTACCCCGTCAGCTGCCCCATCACTGCTGTCAGCCTCTCTCTCTCTCTCTCTCTCTCTCTCTCTCTCTCTCTCTCTCTCTCTCTCTCTCTCCTCTCACACACACTCTCACACACACACACACACACACACACACACACACACACACACACACACACACACACACACAACACACACACACACACACACACACACACACACGACACACACACGCACACACACTTTTATTTTCCTTCATCATGCCTCTGCCCCCTCAGGACCATTTCATCTCTGAGTTGAAAGATCATTTGCAGGTTGATGTTTGAGTCAAACTTCTCTCATTGGTTGTAGGTCAAGTGGGCGGAGCCAAAGTCTAAATTGAGACTATACACTAATCACAACAATGTTTAAAAAAAAATAGCTTTACAAATGACCAAATCACTTTAAAAAGTAGACCACTATCATCAAGACACCAATATCAAAATGACATGACAAGGCCAGAGACCTCTCACAAACCAAAAGTTTAAACATTTCATAGTGTCTAAGCCTTAGACCAAATGTATCTCTAATGTCTGTAGAGTAAAAAAAAGAAATGTTAGCCTGACATTTTTCAGGCTAAACTTCTGTAGTGTGATGTTGATTAACACGTGTCCCATAATGCAACAGAGCTGAAGAAAACAACACCAGAGCGCAGTATAAGATTGGGAACGAGGCAAAGTTGATAATAGTCCAAGCAAATTGGAAAATGAAATGGTAAGAAAAAGTTATAAAATACTTTGTGTTATACTTGCAGCTTGCAGTAGAAGGACAATTGTTCAAAATATATATTTCCACATTTTGTTTACATGAAATTAAAGAGGAAAACACTGAAAATAAATCTCACTCTATCATTCCACATTCCTTTTACTTCCCCTCATTTCCTTCCACTCAGTTTCTGTATCTCTCCCAACTGAACACACCCTTTGTCTTCTGACTCATGCTACTCGGAAACAGACTCTCACACACACACACACACACACACACACACACACACACACACACACACACACACACACACACACACACACACACACACAGTTTGAAGCCGTCAGTGTGGAGCTGATTTATGAGAATTCTTGTTTCACTTAATCCGCATTCTCACAACTTTGCAGAGCCCTGGCTGTTTGAACCCGACCCTCCGTACAATCCTCTGTCCCCTTAACACCCAATCCCATGTGGTGACATCACATGTGCCATGCTGCGGGCTAACGGGGCCCTCACTCTGCTCATTGAGTTTTACTGGACCACATAATAACGAGTAGAAACTTCACAGCCTGGCGTCCCCTAAAAGAAGCAACAGATGAGTGCCTTCCATTTGCAAACTCTACATCCATTAAATCTGTGATGACTTCAGTGTTAAAGGCACATAATGTACATTTACACCACATAAATATAAATTAATGATATTCTGAACATAACAGAAAAGTTTGGCTTAAAGATGGCGGTAGAATGGCAAAGTGATAACGTTTTTTTCGTAGGCTAACCAGGAAGTTAGCTTTGCAGAAAATAAAATGTGTGGTATAAACCCATTTGTGACAGTTCAGTGGGATAATCTCAACATATGAACCACTTATAAGATCTTCAGGGTGTAATTGCAATCGGCAGAAGTATAAAGCTAACGTTAAACAGGCTATAAAAGCGGTGGGAGGGCTACGCGTTACCTCTGCTAAGCTAAAGGCGGCTAATGTTCGACGTGGGGACATTTAGTAGTCTCATTTAGCACACAACTGTTGTTTTAATGACAAATAGAAGTGTCTGTTCAAGAGTGGTGATGTTAAGGATGTACTTTAGAATATATAGTATATAATCTTGCGGAACAAAACATGAATAAAGACGAGGGAACCGGAATGGGTAAATGCTAACTCATTTCCAAGTTTAAGGACTCATTCATGCACTATTCTATTTTTTGTGATAATAGTTTAATCCTTGTTGAAATTACAGGACTTTTTATTCTGCTATTTAAAAAATTGTGATTAAAAGTGGGGTAGGTTCAAATCCCGCCAGGAACACCACCACTAGTGTGCCCTTGAGTAAGGCACTTAGTCCTTAGTTACTCCAGGGAGAATGTCCCTGTAATTGGTAATTGTAAGTCGCTTTGGATAAAAGCGTCAGCTAAATGAAATGTAATGTAATGTAATGTAATGTAATGTAATGTAATGTAATGTAGGTCATTTTGGAGAAACCAGCTTGAGTGCGCTAGAATTTGAAAATACACAACCGGAAAAAATCTGCCACTTCCTTACAGAGCCCCTCCTCCAACACACACGAACGCGCACATGACCAATGAGGGCACGAGATAAGTTTGTGCACAGATGGAAGGCTGACAGGCAGGTAGACCATCCGGCTCTAAAATGATTGGTTGTGCTTTTTACAGTACTACGGCTTCCACAGATGACATTTTTTTATGTATTTTTTGTCAAAGCACTTAAGATATTCATTGCTATCGGGATGTTAAGAGCATTCCATGGAATATAACAAAAAGTGTATCTCGAGCCGGTTTCTCAAACGTACCTACCCCACCTTTAAGTTATTTAAATAGATTTCCTAAAAACTCTATTCCTACACAATATATTGTCGTGTCAAAAAGTGCAAGAATACACAAATCAAATAAAGACACCTTTTTTTTCTAGAAGTTGTACCATGTCGTCATCTTCTTCCAACACACAATGAGGGAAAGAGTACAATAAAGGGGACACACTCTCACCCCCCTCACACAGCTGCTTGTGATTGGCTGCAGCACAATGTATTCTTTGGGGAACTAAAGAGGGCTGTTTAACAGCTCATGGCACGTGGACCATAGTTTGACCCCTCTGGACACACACACACACACACACACACACACACACACACACACACACACACACACACACACACACACACACACACACACACACACACACACACACACACACACACACACACACACACACACACACACACACATCGACACACAACATTTACTCAACAACGCTCGTCAACCATGGAGACCAGCATGCCTAGTCTTTTACATCATCATCATCATCATCATCATACACAATCTGGTCCCCATTTGTTACAGCTGGGACTGTGTGTGAGTGCGTGTGCACGTCTGTCAGTATGTTTCTGTGCGTCTGAGGTCATCTATGTGTGTGTGTGTGTGTGTGTGTGTGTGTGTGTGTGTGTGTGTGTGTGTGTGTGTGTGTGTGTGTGTGTGTGTGTGTGTGTGTGTGTGTGTGTGTGTGTGTGTGTGTGTTTGTGTGTGAGCTGGGACTTGGCTCTACAATGAGGACACGTTGCCTGAGAGAGTGAAAGCTGTGCAGAGCCTCACACACCAAAACATCCTCAACTGTACTTGAACTCGGCCGACTCCTTCCTTCATGCACTCCCTACTGAAGAACTCTGGTGGATTTGCACACAAACACACACTTTTCCCCCGACATGACATAAATCCTCATTGGAAAAGCAAATAAAAGTCTCTGGCTGAGGTGCAGCACTGGTACTGTAACTCTAACCCAACTTTACACTGTAAAAAAGGTGATTCAGTCAGTGTGAGCAGTAAAAACGGAGACTTAAATTTGGACCGTCAGCGAGATTTTCGGCCAAGAAAAAGTTGTTTCTTGACTTTTATCAGATGTCGTCTCATGTCACCAACAAAGCTTTTGACTGGCAAAGGTAAACACAGATATAATATTCCATTAATTTAAGTTTAATTTTCTCATTTGCTGAGATCCGTGTTGCATTTGATGATCTTAATCATGTTTTTGCATATATGTCAGATCATCAAAAACATCTATTGTTATGAAAGCAATACTGGAAGATATGTTGACATACTTGAAGTGATTCTAACTGATTTATATAATAGTTCACCACTTAAAACCTTCAAATACATTTTATTTCTTATAACAATATGGGGATATGATGATATGATCATATCATACACCTTTCTGTTAATTATTTACAGCAAGCTGTTATTAAAAGCTTGCAAAGTAAATTTTTAAAGGCTTAAAAAGTGTTTTGTCTCAGGTTTAGCAGAACATGAGTTTGATTATTTTAGTTTTAAACATATCCGGGTTTATTGGTAACACAATATGATCCTATAATGATGTATAACCTACTGAATGTAAATCTGATTATTGCTGAGTCAATGAAAAAGCATACCATGAGAAAACACGCACCAACAATTTATTATCTGACCCATGTTGCACATCATTTTTGACTTTTCTTTTCTTCCTAAACCAAAGTGGCAGATTCTTAAAGCACCACACAGAGTTAGGGCCAGAACATTTGTTAGGCCTTTTGACCGCTGAAGCTGCAGTTTTAAAAATATCTTATAAAAACATATTTCTAAAATCCCAGAAGCTTAGACTGGCAGAAACCCTGCATCACTCATGTTCAACTGCTTTTACAGTAGTTTTAGAGCATATGAAATGTTTCCTCTGTCACACAACACCTCCAGAGAAAGTGCCAGGTCAATGTGTGCACCTGCTGACAGCTGAGAAGATCATAAAAACTTTGAATTTACAGACTGTAAACCGATAAAGTGCAGCAGTAAATTTATCAGTGAGAGGATTACCACTGATTTATTGTGTTGCTGTTTGGTCACCAGATCCATGTTTCAACCCAAAAGTGCAAGACATATTCAGATGCGTTACTTAAGTGAAAGTACCAATACATTATTGTCCAAATACTTGATTGCGAGTAAAAGTCCTGCATTCAAAATCTTACTTAAGTAGAAGTAAAAAAGTATTATCAGTCAAATGTAGTAGTCTGTTTGAAGACGGCGTTTTGACGGGGCGTGCGGCCCCCTGGGAAGCTTAGCTGTGTACTGACAGAATAGGCGCGTTCACACCGGAGTACTTTTCACCATACTTTTCGCATTTAGTTCCGTTAGTACCCCTGTCGCGTTCACACCAAAAAGAGCACTTAATCCCGGGAACTCTTACGGACCGTCCACACAGCAGCGTTAAAAAAATCTTGGAACGCTTCTGCCCATTCACTTTGAATGGGGTGACGTCACTTTGCCTCACTTTTCGCCGAACTGCATTGTGGGAAGCAGAGCGGAGATTTTCAGGATTTTCAGGATTCAAAGTTGAGCAATGTTCAACTTTTGAAGCTGAGGTGGAAGCGTCAGCCAATCAAATCCTGTGTATGCAAATCTGACAGTTCAAGCGCTAGCCAATCAAACCGCGTGTAAGCTGGGAGAGACATACCGCAGGTCATTTCCTCATATTCCAAAACATGGAGGAGAAATTAGCGGTTGGGAATCACCCGGTGCTTTATGACCAGTCCCTATTTACCTACCGGGATATAAACCGGAGGAGCCAGGCATGGAGGGAGGTGGCAGAGACAGTTTTAGGTTTTCGCCTGTTTGGGGAGTTTATATCCAGCTTTTTTGCTTCGTATGTCGGGGGCGGGAGATTCATGTGATTGGTTGTTGGTGCCTTGCTCGCAAAAAATCCCCAAGCTTCAGATACGCCCACCTCCAAGATTTTTTTAACGCTGCTGTGTGGACGGGCCGTTACCCCCATTTTTAGTGCCTGCTGAGAGATGGTACTTTCCTGGGGAAAAAAGTGCCCCAGTTCTGATTGGCTGGGCGAATTGCAAACCACGCCCCGTAAAACTCTGAAATGTTTTGTAGAGCCGCCATTTTATTATCCTGGCATTAGCATTATTAGCATTAGCATTCGCCCAGTGCACAAACGCAGAGAGACTAACTTATGGCAACACAAAATAAAACATGGGAGCGGTGGAGATGAGGAGGTGTCGGCGTTCTGGCGATTTACTCGGAAGGCTTCAGTAGAAGCTGCTGGGAGTCCCAGCAGCTTCTACTGAAGCCAGTCCCCAACTCCGGGGACTTCCGGCCGGGGACTTCGGGTGGCAGTATACGCCGTGAAGTTGTTTGCGGCCTGCCAGTAAACCCAAAGCAGAAGAAGACGAAGTGACGTCAGCGGCTCATTTGCGTAATCTTCCCTCAGGGAATTTATTCCGGTGTGAGCGCGATCTGTACTAAATGCCCAAGGGTAATAAGTGCCGGGGCACTGAGTGCCGGCACTGAGTACGGCAAAGTACTTGGTGTGAACGCGGCTATTGGATGGACGGTACACTGAAACTGGGGTACTCACTCCAGTTTTGCGGCGTCCCTCCTCCATTCAGGGGCTTAAGAGAGGCACATCTATCATCCCAGGAGGAGATAGGTTTTCCTTTCAACAGAGATTCAGGCCCTGTTGCAAAAACAGGCGGTGTCTGTTATGCACCCTCAGCACAGAGAAAAGGGTCTTTACTCCATGTACGTCCTGGTTCCCAGGAGGACAGGAGAATTCAGACCCATTCTAGATCTCCGCAGCCTGAATCAGCACATTGCCTGCAAAGTTCCATATGTAAACCAATTACTGGAAGTAGGGCAGCCGGGCGATTGGTTCACAACCATCAACCTGAAGGACGCTTACTTTCATGTCGAAAATTGCTCCAAAGCACAGAAAGTATTTGAGTTTTGCCTTCCAGGGGGGTAGCGTACGAGTACAACAGACTACCGTTTGGCTACTCCCTATCCCCACGCACGTTCAGCAAATGTGTGGCCACAGCGCTTCAGCCGCTTCACGACCATGCCATGAGGGTTTTGTAATACGACCTCATAGTCGTGGCCAGGTCCAGGGAAGAGGCAAACACAGTCCAATTGATCCAAATGGGGATTGCGGTCAATTGGAAGAAGAGCAGTCCCATACCTCACCAGCAGGTGAGGTATCTGGGGATTTTGCAGACAGGCATCCCTGCTTCAGGCAGTTTGCAGACTGCGACAGGGGGCAACGGTGACAGCTTTGACCATCATGCAGACTCTGGGTCTCATGGCGGCTGCTCACCTTGTGGTACCGCTGGAGTTACTTACTCGCCTGCAGAGGTGGTTTGCCGGCCTTCGTTTAGATCCCAAGAGGCACAAATGACATCTGGTGACCATCCCCCCCCCCCCTCAGTGGAGGACAACCTCCGATGCTGGGGGTCCCCAAAGCATCTGCGGAGGGGAACTACGCTGTGGCGGCAGGTCAGCCTTCAGTCAGCCGCTCATGTCGCGGTTTTTGCAGGGGGTCAGGCCTCCTCCCCGCAATGGGACCTGCCGTTGGTGCTCAAGGCTCTGTTCACAGAACCATTGAGCCTCTGGAGATCTCCTCCCTTCACGAGGTAAGCGTGTCTGAGTGTGCTCTACCAGCCGAGTAAGCTGCGGCCCGACTCCTCCACGGTCACATCCAAGAGAGGAAAGGTTGCGGTGCAGCGGCTGTTAACCAAAAAGCCGGTCAGGGGAAGTGTGATGGGTTGTTGGACGACAGGGCGTGTATCCATCAGGGCTCCACCCACTGTACCCATAGAGTCCAGTAGAGGGCGGAGCCTGTGAGATATAACGATGGGTTACGTATTGTAACCCTAGTTATATAAGCACAGGCGGAGCCCTCTACTAGGGGCCCTGTCTGTCCTATGCTGCTCGCTGAAGAGGGTGTAGGATGACAGTCAGGAGGCGAAGCCGCCTTATATAGGGTGGGCTTGCGTGCACACTCAGGTAGGCCCGCCCCAAGGGGCCGGCTACGTTTAACGATATCTCAGTAGGTGAACGCTCGCATAGTAAGGTCAAGGGGTAGTACCCATAGAGTCCAGTAGAGGGCTCCGCCTGTACTTATATAACTAGGGTTACAATACGTAACCCATCGTTTCATGAATGTAGTGGAGTATAATTACACGATTTCCCTTTTAAATGTAGTGGAGAAGTATAAAGTAGCATACAATGGACATACTCATGTTAAGTAAAAGTACCTGAAAATTGTAATTAAGTACAGCACTTGAGTAAATGTACTTCCCAACTCTGTGTGTGATGAAACATGATTGACAGGTCTGTAATAAGAGGTAAATGACAAGGGTTTCTGATGGAAACAGGGGTAAGGGAATATTTTTCTCTCCCTCTCTCCCCCTCTCAGTGTTGTGGGTAAGTAGGCGGAAGAAAGTGGCAATTAGCAATCAGCTAAAACACTAATTAGCAGCCTCTTTATCCCTCGATCTGTGTGTCATGTCTCTACAAAGTATCAGTCTGGCTGTGTGAGTGTGTATTTGCATGAATGTAACTTCCTCGAGCGTATGTGCACCGTGACATTGGAGGGTGGGGCCTAACTGGAAGTGTGACCTCACTTTTATTAATGACAACCATATGGAACGTGATCGTATGATTTGCGGTTTTATAGAATGTGGCCTCCAGTTATGGATGAGGTGACACACATGAAGTTTGAAATCACTGATGATGAGATGTGGAGACCAATTCATATTTTTATTCTACACTGTCATCATCACTTGTGTTGAAATAATGAGCTATTTTTTGCTAAAGCACAGTTTGCCGAGATATATCTCTGTTTTCTTTTGTTTTGGACATTACTGTAAGAAATAGCAACACTAGTTTTAATTGTGGCATCATGCAAATAAAATACGTTTAAATAGAAGAAAAAGATTGAAACAGAAGAATTAAAGAGAAAAGGAGAAACTATTAAAAAACAGTACGGAAGACTATTGGGGGTACAAGTGAACTGTTTTTTACAAATCAGCAAACAGCATTTGATGATAGGAGTGTTGAGAATTGATATCAATGAGTCACTCATATGTCAGAACAAAAAAAAAAATCACTTTTGGTCAGATCTAAAAAATAAATTCACATGTGACCCTAATCCTCTTCTGTAAAAAAGCAACTCAGCAGGACAAAAAACCTAAATTAAAAAAGAAACAGGTCGTCAGATGGTAGATGGGCTAAATATCATCCTGCCATCATGGCTTTGGGAAGAGGTCATGAACCCAATCAGCCAATCAGCACCTTCCTCTGTGGAGAACACTGCCCATGTGACCAACACTGAATCTGTCTGACCCCTGACCACACACACTAACACACACAAAAAACATGTAAGTATTCTGGTGACTGGCCAGCCAACATGTATGCTAACATGCCAGGCTCAGGACTTCATAATTAAAGTGAGAGTGCAGCCGGAGTGTCGGAGAGACGATACGACAGCTGACGGCTTTGTGGGCCCTCAGACTGGAAGAGAGAGGGGGGGATTAATCATGGGGGATGAAGGGGATGATGGTGGTGCATATGTGGGTATTGGATGGGGTGGGGGAGATGGGGCCTATATGGGGGGCGTCAGTGTTGGGAAAGCGGGGAGAGCTTTCACTGGGGGATTAAAAATAATGGAAGTGGGGTGTACAGGGGACCCGGGGCAGCTGTGAAACCAGCTCTTTTGTGAGGGAGGGGTGTGTTTGTGTGAGACAGAGGGGTTACGGGGTCCCCGAAGGCTACCTTTGTCCCCTTGCCAGAGATTGGGGGTCTGTAAAGACGGCAAAAGAAATGCAATTTCACAACTGGTTCTCTCCCCGTCTCATCAATGAGGCTCTTTGTCTGCCGCACTCACCTTCTCCTCCTTAAAGGGAAGGCCACTCCTACACAGAGAGGGACTCTATAGTGAAGGGACCTGCTCCTTTAAGAGCACACACACATCTGTGAGAGCCAGCGTGTGTGTGTGTGTGTGTGTGTGTGTGTGTGTGTGTGTGTGTGTGTGTGTGTGTGTGTGTGTGTGTGTGTGTGTGTGTGTGTGTGTGTGTGTGTGTGTGTGTGTGTGTGTGTGTGTGTGTGTGAAAGGTACTCAGGGACATTAGCAGATTTAGACCTTTTAGATCTGACCCCTTTGTGCAACTAGAGGGATGTTGTCATGACTACCACCGACGCTAAGTGTCATTGTTGTGGAGGGCCAATCAGGACAAAGCACATATGTGTGTGTGAGAGAGTGTGTTTGATCAGTTGATTACACTTCAAGTGTTTCACCAACAGATTAGCATCATGCGGTCAGGTAGTTTGCTTAAATAATGTCCCATGATGCACTTTGAGCCGCTCGTCCATAAAGCCTTTAATCAATATTCCTCTCTGGGATGTTATTAAAAGCTGACGCACTAATGGCAGCCTGGACTTCCGACCAGCGCTGATTTCAGCAACTCTCAAGGACAGAAGGCGAGAGGATCTGGAGTCCGCCCAGAGACGGGAAGAAAGACATCTCTCTGTCTCCCTCGCTGCCTTACACCTGCTCGGGAGGAGAGAGGGAGTCTGGGAGGAGGTGGGAGGGGGAGGGGGGGTCCTCCTCTCAGAGAGCTGTCACTTTGATTCTCATCACCAAGGCAACGGGTGTGCAGTCCCACAATCCTCTGCTTTGTCTGATGGGGGTAGGGGTATGTGTGTGTGTGTGTGTGTGTGTGTGTGTGTGTTTGTGTGTGTGTGTGTGTGTGTGTGTGTGTGTGTGTGTGTGTGTGTGTGTGTGTGTGTATGTGTTTGTGTGTGTGCCGTGGCTGCCGGGCTGTGCCTCTACAAACCTGCATCACATACACACACACATACACACACACACACACACACACACACACACACACACACACACACACACACACACACACACACACACACACCGAGGTCTGCTACTATCGTCATAGCAGGTCGGGAAATCGCCATGGTGACACAGAGACAAAACTAGCTATGTCTCATATTTACGGGTAAAGAGACAGAGCAGGCAATATTGTGCACACAAAATTACAGTGTGTGTATGTGTGAGTGTGTGTGTGTGTGTGTGTGTGTGTGTGTGTGTGTGTGTGTGTGTGTGTGTTTGTCCTCTCACACACATACATTCTCCTTTTACATTCATACATTTTCACTCTCATATACATATATATTTACACTCACACATTCATACATTTTGCTCTCATATTATCATATTTCAATGTACACATTCATACATTGTCACTCACATATTTATACATTTTGCTCTCGTGCACATTCATTCAATGTTTACATTTAAAGGTAGGGTAGGTAAGTTTGAGAAACCGGCTCGAGATACATTTTTTGTTATATTCCATGGAATGCTCTTAACATCCCGATAGCAATGAATATCTTAAGTGCTTTGACAAAAAATCCATAAAAAATGTCATCTGTGGAAGCCGTAGTACTGTAAAAAGCACAACCAATCATTTTAGCCGGCCCGGCTAAAATGATTGGATGGCCTACCTGCCTGTCAGCCTTCCATCTGTGCACAAACTTATCCCGTGCCCTCATTGGTCATGTGCACGTTCGTGTGTGTTGGAGGAGGGGCTCTGTAAGGAAGTGGCAGATTTTCTCCGGTTGTGTATTTTCCAATTCTAGCGATCTCGAGCTGGTTTCTCAAACTTACCTACCCCACCTTTAATATTATAAATAATATATGCATGTCTGAAGACAATATATGTATGCAAGAGAAGAATGTATGTATGTGTGAGAGAAAGTATAGTGGAAACGGAATATTCAAATCAGCAGCTCTTCATTTTTTTTCCTGCTATATTTGACGAGTGATACAAATATTTTTTACCACAAGTTGTTAATAAAACTGATGGACTCAGTACTAGTTGACTGCTACCAGAAAGGATTGAACTAGCGGCTGAGAAATAATCATATATTAAAAGACAGCAGCATCATAAGAGGCCAACCAGCAGTGGCGGACTGAAGTGGGCTGGTCGGACAATTCACAATTCAAAACCCTCCTGCTCACATTCAAAGCCCTCCACACCTATCTGGCTGACCTCCTACACCCCCTCTCGCTCCCTCCGCTCCTCCTCTGCTGGCCTGCTAACTGCCCCCCCCCCACGCCTAGTCACGATGGGGGATCAGGCTTTTAGCTGCTCCCAAACTATGGAACTCTCTCCCCCTTCACATCCGACAGTCTGACACAATCACCACGTCCCTCCTCAAAGCACCTGTTCAAATCAGCCTACTCCCTGTGCTACAGTACATGTCTCCTGTTTCCCAACGTGTTCCCTGTTACAGTCCTTTTGTACTGTCTTAAACCTTTCCTTAGAATATTTGATGAATTCTCAGGTGTCCTTGGGTGCTTTGAAAGACGCCTCTAAATAGAATGAATTATCATTATTATTATTATTATTATTATTTGTGTGTCTCTGTACATGATAAAGTTGTTTTATGAAGAGCAGCGTTGCTTAGCCAAGCTCCCAGAGAGGAGCTCTATCACAGGAAGTGACAGAGACGAGGAGCTGGCTGACAGCAGAGCGAGAGACGTGCATCACTTAGTCTTCTGACTTAGACTCAGCCTGAGGCGCAGCTTTACAAAGTCTGGGTCGTCAAAGGGTCGCTATGAAAACAATATTAACCAACTGTTATCGTCCATCTCCCAGTAAAACGTCTTCCACTCAAGATTTCAAATCTAAAGGGTACTTTTAATTGAAGAGGCATCTTGGTGCATTAGCTGTTTCATTTGACTGTAAAAACACTTACATATGCACCAATAAATGTAGGCAAAAGTCTATTCTGTGCATCTAGAAAAGAGTTAACAGCAGCTTCATTCATCTGTGTGAACACACAGGTTAAACAATAGTTTTGCAGCCAGATTGCAGAGTACAGATGCACACACACTTTCTCTTTCTCACTGAGGCAGATGGGGACACCCTCTCTCCCCCGGCCTCCCCCCTGCTAGCCTGACCGGGGTCAAAGAGCCTATTGTCATACAGAGCGCCTCGCCTCCCCCTATTGTCTCTGACAGTTGGAAACCCTCAGAGCTCATACAAACCTCTGCACATTCTACTCCTCCTCCTCCTCCTGCTGCTGCCTCTCCTTTCTCCTCTTTATTTCACTTTCCCCCTTTCCCCTCCTCCCCCCTCTCTAGGTGCTGACTGGGCTCCTCAATCTGTCACAAATACACAGCTGGACCAGTGCAGGAACACAGGACCACTGGAAAACATTAACTAGAGCTTCACTTTGTTTACTGAAGAAGTCCGAGTTACTTCCTACGTGACAGCATGCACCTATAGCTCTTATTGATTTCGCGGTCATCCAATCAGATGATCAGATTAGATCACATGAATCATTAATGATGCTTGTGGGAAAGCTGGTAGTTACAGGACAGGAAGAATAGATTTAAGAAAAGATAGAAAAGGTCACAATCGGTTATCCTTAACCACTGATATCAACACAAGTGAACTTTTTCAATATATAAGGAATTCAATTGTCAGTCTTAAATACACAATATTTTTCGTTAAATAAATCATCTTTCTGACAATATCTTCTAATTACGCGTGTTCTCTTACAACATATTGTTAACCTTGCACATGTTAAAATGTTGTTTTGCACATTTATGTCCAATACCATATCTCCTAACAATTCTCCCACTTCAAATTCTGGTATATGCTCTTTTTTTATTTTTCACTATCATTTGTCATGTTCATGTTGTACTTATTTGTTGTATATGTGTTGTAAAGTTGTATCTCTTGTAAACATTTCTACTTATCCTTTTTTCAAATTGAGTCAAAATCTTTTTGAAAGTGTTTTTATTATGATTCTATATTTGCTCCTTTTTTACAACTGAATTCCTCTTACTGTGTTAAATGCACCATATATACCAAATATCATTCCTTGTATGTGTAAACCTTCTTGGTAATTAGCCTGATTCTGATTCTCCTTTGTTTATTACATCCAGGTCATCTGGCACAGTTTAAAAAAATGATCTGACACATTTATATGTCCAGACCAATCAAAAGACTGAGTTGAAATCAGATTATCCTTACCCTAATTAATGGCCACGTATAATTAAAACCCAATTTGATTCAACATCAGTGATAACAGTAATTCTACAGTGAATGTGGGCAGAACATGGCCGGCTGCACAGTGACTCTGCAGAGTGGCTGCAGGGCGCCATGATGCTGTGAGTGGCAGGTGGAATCTCTTCACCTCCCTCCCTCCCTCCCTCCCTCACACACACACACACACACACACACACACACACACACACACACACACACACACACACACACACACACACACACACACACACACACATTGTCGGATTCTTACTTGAATCCTTCACAGTGCATGTTTTTCTCGTCCTCTCACTTACATAAGCCAACAGAAGAGAAACAGCTGCTCTTCCTAAGCGGGATCCTCTTCAGGACGCCATCATTGGTATCCTCTTCAGGACGCCATCATTGTTTTTTTTGTGTCTGTTTCAGCACTGAGTGAGATGGCTGCAAGCCGACATTTGATGTCGCCGCAATTTTAAAAAAGAGCGCTGCTTTTGCTTTCCAAACCATGGGGATTTCATTTCTGTTAAGATAATTAGTAACATTTGAAGAAATTAAGCGATAAGAAGAAAATATCCAACACCAAATAATGATAGTGTTAGTTCAGACAGGCTTTGTTGGGTACACAAGGACAGAGTAAAGTCATTTGAAATCCTCTTTTCTATGTGTTCTGTCATCATGAAACAGATGAGTAGCTGTGAGCAGATAGCTGCTGGTCCGTGTGGATCTGATATTAAAGGATAAGGCTTATGGAGGTGAATCCAAGTGAATCCTATTCATCACAACAGCCTGAAGCAGTGGGGGGGGGGCAGCACAATGATTTATGGGAAGAAGAAGAAGAATACAGAGAAATGTTCAGACCTAAGTCTTGCAATTATTGGGAAAACTTCTGTTGGAGGGTTACCAAAAATCCTGCCTCGTTATGTTAAAGATAAAAATATCTCAATTTCTGTTTCCATAAGTAATTTAAAAAAAAGGTAAAGTTCTTTGATTTAAAAAAAATATTTGATGTTGAAAAGTTGAACGCTTTCACTGTTTTGCAACACAATGCAGCACAATGTATTCAACATATCCGGGTGGTTTAATGTGGGATTCTGTATAGGATTATTGTTATTAGAGCATCTTGGTACAAACATGTACCTTTCCCTTGATTATAAACTTAGTAAAACATTTCCTGATGAGTTTATGGTCTCAATCCTTAGTTTTGAGTCTTCAATATGGCATGATTTTGTAAACGATGGTCATGTTTAGAGTAAAAAAGACTAAAGCAACATGTGCTGCCTGCCAGAGGATCCTCACTCTCAGACAGAGTCAAAACATGCAGTGTTACAGAAAGTGGATGATACCTTGAAAGTCATACTTCAAATACAGTCCACTTTTTAAAAACGATATTTTACTTCAAAGTCATGTCCATGTGGAGAGCATTAGGGAACGCCAAGAATGAGATTCAGGCTGTCCTGAATCATCTCACACACACACAGACCTGCAGTGGGGATTGATGTGTGTGTGTGTGTGTGTGTGTGTGTGTGTGTGTGTGTGTGTGTGTGTGTGTGTGTGTGTGTGTGTGTGTGTGTGTGTGTGTGTGTGTGTGTGTGTGTGTGTGTGTGTGTGTGTGTGTGTGTGCCAGAGCATTGTGTGAGTGATGAGATGCAGCAAAAGTGTTTGAGAGGCTTTTTTATGACTGTCGTATTTCACTGGCAGACTGCATTACCCTACCACATCCCAAGGACACACTCACACACTCCCACTCTCACTCTTACTCACACACACACTTTCAATCTTACTTACACACACATACTCACACACACTTAGTGCAGCATTGATCTGCGGGCAGGCCGGCCATATTCCTGCTGTTCTATTTACGGCTGGCCTCGCTGGGACCCTCAACACTCCGTTATTAAAAGTCTAAACACGAAGGCAGCAAATGGAGAGAGATAGAGGGAGAGGACGGGGGGGGGAGTACTGAAGTGAAAGGAAAACATATTGATCACTAACTTCCTTATTTCTAATTGGTAATTCTGCTGTTTTAAATCATGCAGGCCACCGTAGACAGAGTATCAAAGATGTTGTAGGAATAAAGGAATATCTGCGCTACTGAGCACAGAAATGTAAATGCTGTCTTCATTAGAGCAGGTGGGGGTCCCTGTCACCCTGACCCACCCTCTGTGTGGCAGGTGTGGTGCAGATTTATTAGTCAGGCCTGTGAAGCCCCTTTCACACCAACGCAGCTCCCGTTCTAGCTCCGTGCTAGAGCTTTTCTGGTTCGGAACCGGTTTTTCTTTTCAGCCCCCGTTTTGTTCACACCGCCCAGAGCCCGAATGGTGCTGCGCCATGACGTCACCGTCTACGTCGCTGATTTTCTCCCCAACGGCGCTCACAACAACAACAATGCGTCGGGTCGATGATCGTGTTACTTTTAATCATACGAAGTCAGATTAAATTAAATAACGACTTCTCCAACCTTATACTTTTCTCCAGAGTGCCGTGGTTCATTGTTTATTAATGTGTTACAGCGGCATTTACCGACCGCTGCAGAGCTGGCTGCTCTTCCACGGGAGTTTATTCTCCCGTTAACTCACACGGCAGCGGCCGCTGTAAAGTATTCACTGTCTGACTGTCACACAAGCAGCTGATACATCACATAAGTGAATGTGTGTCAGTCTGAATTGACGCTGTTTGGCATCACAACACTGTTATGAAAGTTTCTCTGGTACAAAATGGGTGATGTTAGCATAGCAACCGAAGCTAAACTGACTATCTTGACTACTTGTTGCTATCCTATTGTGGCATAAGCTGTTTTCTCCAGGCACATTTTACCGGCGTATTTTTCATTATGATTCTACTTGTGATAGTCGGACATGACAACCTGTGCAGCCCATGCATGTATTGATTCCATCCGATAGCTGCTATAATACAAAACAAAACGTCTGCCTGCTCTCCACAATGATCAATGACAGTGAACGGATGGTCAAAGTAAGGTACAAATAAACAGAATCACACGAAGCCTGGTTAGTGTTGCCTGACTTTATAAAGTGTGTTTTTTGTATAACCCCGGGATTCCACCGGGTCCGTCTGCGCCGCGTCACGGCTGCGCTGCGGTTTTGGTCCGACCTCCTCCAGCGTCATAACCCACCGGGCGCGTTTCAGAAGCGGAGCGTCTTGCCTGCCGGCTCACAGTTTTTGTTGATTTGGGCATATTTCCTGGACAGGCTACTTTGTACAGACAAAGTTAATAATAATTGTAATATTCCAGTTATAAACGACATGAATCAAAGATGTGTTGCTGTATTTTAGTGGTAAAAAAATGCATTCATCATCATAATTATTCTATATATATAATTTACACAGTGCCTGTAAACCGGAGGAGAACGCTGGCATTTCTCCTCCTACTTGAAAGACTACGGAGGGATAGGGTCTGCAAAATTAGTTTATTTTGGGGATTGACTGGATGCTCTGACCGGTCCACTTCCTGCCCAGCGCTATAATGCAACGCCTCGCGTCGCGTCGAAAATAGACTTGCATCCTATTTTTAGCGGAGCCCAGCGCCGAGACGCTTCTGGGACGCTTCTGGGATGCTTCTGGGACGCTTCTGGGACGCTTCTGGGACGCTTCTAGCCGTAACGCGGCGCGTCTGGTGGAATAGCACCCATTGACTAGAGTGGCCGTGATCTTTGCTCAGCGCTACTGCTTGTTACAACTTTTATTTGCCGCTCGCCATAAACTGTTAGCTCAGGTTAATCTTGCCCCCCTCAGACGTAAGTGTGACGTATGCGGTTCTTGCTTCTAGACCGACACTTTTTTGGTGCTTGGTAAGAACCGGTTTTCGGTGCTTAGAGCCGGCTCCGCTGCGGTGTGAAGGTGATACAAAACCATGCTAGTGTGATGTCGTTTTTTTATAGACTTTAGATTTTTACTTAGGACAATAGCATTTACGTTTCATAAAAGTATTGTTAATATGTGGGGAATATACTGCTGACCAACACATGTAAGTAGTATAAATGTGTGTTTGCCACAGATCTTATTTTCTGCTTTATTTAAGAATCCAATGGAAAAATCCCCTTGCTTTTTTTCGAGGGAGCATCGTGCATCAACCTTTTTTAGGTGAAAACCGAGCTGTATGTCAGCGTGGTATTAACCCAGCTCTGGAGGGGTCTCATTCTGCATGAGTTCATGTTGGAGAACATCAGTAACCCCTCCAGAGTTCAGGGTTCAGCTCCCACCGGAGCCTCCAACACAGAAACACACTCAGAGGCACTTAAGAGAGATTCAACAAGCTTCCGCTACTTTTAATTTGACCTTTTCCAAAACAGAGCTCCTCTACTCAAACTATCTGAGCATCAAACTCAGCACTTCAAGGTCTTGGTGATATTTCCCAACCAAAAACAATTCGAGTTAACTGTCATTTGTTACTTTGTCTCATTGCTAAATCCAATAAAAGATCATAAAACAGAACTACATTGCAGATAATGATAACAGATAACATCAGCAAGTGAAAACATCTTAATGGATATTTTGTCTGTCCTCTTTTTATAAATCTGCTGGATCTAGATGTCATTTCTGCCTCTGATGGCGTAGTGTTGTATCTGCAGTCTGATCCCTCTGTCTGTCAGCCTGCAGCTCTGACTGGTACTGAGCGCTGCCGTCACACACAAACAAATATGAAGAACTGGCGTTGCATCACTGTTTCATCAGCTCTTTATTCTATGCATTCAACATTGCAGTAGCTGATTCCTTGAGCCTTTTTAAATGCAAAGTCCCCCTAAAAAAGCTCCCATCTGATTTATTTATTCATTTCTTTAGTCTGATCAATGGATTTGTCAAATGACATGTTTAAAAACCGACAAACATCAAACATTGTCTGATTTCTGCTTCTCAAATATGACGATTTGCGTTTCTTGTGTCTCATATCTCGATAGTCCACTAATTTAAAAAAGCAATCAAATAGTTTTGTTTGTATTTATTGGTCTTTTATTTTTTTATCTGGCAAATTCCAAATTCATTGACCAGTTTGATAACTTTACCGAATATATATATATTTTTAATTATCTGCAGCCTCTAAAAAGAATGATGATCAAAATTCAAAACAAAAATATCAATAGCTTAAAGGTAGGGTATGTAAGTTTGAGAAACCGGCTCGAGATACACTTTTTGTTATATTCCATGGAATGCTCTTAACATCCCGATAGCAATGAATATCTTAAGTGCTTTGACAAAAAATCCATAAAAAAATGTCATCTGTGGAAGCTGTAGTACTGTAAAAAGCACGACCAGCCGGCCCGGCTAAAATGATTGGATGGCCTACCTGCCTGTCAGCCTTCCATCTGTGCACAAACTTATCTTGTGCCCTCATTGGTCATGTGCACGTTCGTGTGTGTTGGAGGAGGGGCTCTGTAAGGAAGTGGCAGATTTTCTCCGGTTGTGTATTTTCAAATTCTAGCGCACTCGAGCTGGTTTCTCAAACTTACCTACCCCACCTTTAACAGCGTGCCATGCATAAGATATGTTTCTTCTGTCTGAAATATTGTCAGTAAAGTAATGACACAGTGGGATCAGCTGCTCAGGCAGACTGCACACACTTTCACCGTCAATCTGATGCAATCATTTGAGAAATTCAGACGGAACAAAAGAAGGAATCTAATTTAGCTGAAATCATCTCGTTATAACAGATACACAGCAGACATTTGTAATGAATATGTCGCTTAATGAAGACGGGAAATGGCCAACAGGACATTCATTATAGTTGCATATATGTGTGTGTGTGTGTGTGTGTGTGTGTGTGTGTGTGTGTGTGTGTGTGTGTGTGTGTGTGTGTGTGTGTGTGTGTGTGTGTGTGTGGTGTGTGTGTGATATGTAATATTTTTCCATCTCTCAGTCTGAGAGCTTAGAGCTGCATAAGAGGCTTAGAGCGCTGACATCAGTAATGTTGATAAAGGCCGGGGGCGGCGTTTGTGAGTGTGTGTGTGTGTGTGTGTGTGTGTGTGTGTGTGTGTGTGTGTGTGTGTGTGTGTGTGTGTGTGTGTGTGTGTGTGTGTGTGTGTGTGTCAGAGAGTCAGGTGTGTGCGAGTGCGTTAGGTCATCGGCCTTTTGCGACAGATGTGTGCTGGTTTTCTGTGCAGATGGGACATTGAATGCTGCAAACCGCGATCATGGCGTGGGATTAAAGACAAAGCTCTAAAATGGTGGCACGCTGCGACAGAGGACGGACAGAGGAGACACGGAGGGACGGAAGAAGAGATCCGAAATCTGAAATCCGTTATTGTTTTTTTACCTGCTATGCCACTTTGTTTTAACACTGTAAATGTCAATATGGACAATACAAGTTTGTGGACAACCTTAAAATCTTAGTTGAATGTCCACACACTGTGCCAATCAACAATCTATTATCTCACATGTGACTCGAGCTTCTCGGCTGCTAATGAGAAACTCCTTGCCTCCTCTCCTCTGCAGGCGTGTGAACGTGAGTCAGATCGGAGCATGTGGTCCTCGTCCTTCAGGGCGTCACATTAACAATCGGCTTCAGTTCACATCGGGCTCATTAAAGTGTCTAAATGTGGTGCTGAAGTCACCGCCGCAGGAATGTGTACTGCTCTGCGAGGGCTATATGAAAACACATAGGACCAGTTCCAAACCGACCCATACACACTCTCCCTATCGGAGACGGCAGTGGCTCAGTCTGTAGCGACTTGGTCTTGGAACTGAAGGGTTGCCGGTTCACGTCCCGATCGGACAAAAAAAAGATGGAGTGAGCTGGTAGCTGGAGAGGTGCCAGTTCACCTCCAAGGCCTCTGCCGAGGTGCGCTTGAGCAAGGCACCTAACCTCAAAACTGCTCCCTTGGTGCCGGGTACCTGGGAGCCTCTCTGCTCTGCCACCTCTCCTATCTGCATGTGGTTGTGTGTGTGCATATATATCCTCCCCTGTGTGTGTAATGTGTGTAAACACAACAGAGTGGGGAAAGACATTTCCCTGTAAGGGATTAATAAAGTGTATCTTCTTCTTCTTCTTCTATCAACTTTCATTCTGTTTGCGTGTTCCCATCGAGGGTCTGCTTCATTAAGTGCTGTTCCGAATCAACTGGGCAGTGAAAGTTATTTAACCCTCCAACAGGAAGTTATCAAACGCTCCAACAGGAAGTCTGCATCGGTCCTGTGTAACCAGCTGCCCTACCTGACCATGTGCAACGCTGTTTGTGTCTGATATGGAACCAATGTACAATACTCGTATCTTGTCTTGAAAACAGTTCATTGGATTGTTACGTTTTGTATATTGACAAGGACTTTTTGCATAAATCAAACAGCCATAAAAAAAAAGGAACACCAATAAAGATTTTTGATTACTATTTAGTATTAATTGTTTTCTTCCGAGAGATGCTGATATGAAACCATGGTTACAAAAACGTTTATTTTGTGGAGAGGGGAGTTTGTCCCAAAGCTCTCAGCTGTATTTACAACCTCCACCTTACCTCCAGTAGCCTTATTCAGCTGAGAGAGACGCAGTCACGGAGTGGAAGGGTGGAGGCGTCGGTTTGGAACTGGGCCCTTGAAGCTGATATCATTGTCCATACACACTGTGTTTACACTGCACTAATAATGACATCATGTCTCATTGTCACAGATCAGACTTCTTTTCTTTTCTTTTTGGTGCATTTCTTTATTTTGTTTAATTAAGGATCACGTTGCAGAGTCTGCAGAATTTAATTTGACAAAGTCTCAAGATTTCACATCTGGCCCTTTTACTGGATGTTTTGGAAATGTGTCAACCTGTGAGATCAGAGGACTAGCTGCACTTTATTTGAGCTCAGCAAGAAGATCACTGTTCAGTTTATCAGGTTGAATTTATATTTTTGCAGTAAATGTTTATCTGATTTATTAAAATCCAATGTTTATACAAGTAATATCACTTTTTGGTGAAGATGACTCAGAGCTGCTTTTATTATTTGTCCCGTTGAAATGAAATGGAGCCACCTGAGAAATGAATCTTAAAGAATGAACAGTTCAGTATTCAGACAATTGTCTCCGAACATGATTATCCGTTAAAAACTGAACGTTGTTTCTGAAAACGATCCAGACCTAGTGTTAAAAACGGCAGAAGAATCTTCTATCTCTGCTATGCACCATCAGTTTGTGCTCAGCATTATTATCATCAGCATCTGTCTCAGTGACACATCTGGCCCTGAGGCTCTGAAGCTGAACTGCAGCCAGAAAACTGCAACAGGACACGAGAGGGAAACTTTGACGGCATCAATACTAACTCATTTCCAGCTTTTAGTTTGTCTTGATGGCTTTGCCTCCGTGTCCGAGCAGAGGTCAATACCTCGAGGTGAGGGCGAGGAGAGGAGGGGAGCGGGTCGATTCTAATTATAAAACAGGTGTCGCCTATGAATATTTGATGTGCAGCGGCAGCGGCTGTGTTCCTTCGACTCAAAGAGCGATAAACCAACGGATTCACCTGTCACATACGCTTATCATGGTGCTGCTGAGCAAACACTGAACAAACTGGAATCAGGTTAGATGAAAGCAATAATATTAAGTTGAACCTTATATTTGTTATTTAAACGTAATGTTATTGCTTTCAACTAACCTAATACAGTTATCTGTTGAAATCTGTTGACAAAATACATTTGTCAATGTTTCAGTTTTTAGTGAAAGATAATGAGCTAGTTTTTGAGGTAGCGTTAAAGTTTTGGATTCTTTGACAGTTATTTTGAATGGTTCTGATGTTTACCACTAAGGACATTATTACCTACAAAGCTAGCTACATTAGAAAGGTTAACATCTATACCATTCATACATATTTAATTCAAAATGAAAGAGCAATTAAAACTAATTTAACATACAAATTGTATGCCTTTTTGAGCCTCTGGGTAGAATTCTCCAGAAGTAAAGCAGTCAAACATGGAAGTGTAGTAGAAGTTTAAGGGGGGCAGTGAATCAGATTTGAAGACTGTTGGAGGCCTCAGCTTCTGGTATGAAAACATAAAAACACTTTTTTATCACCCTGATAAAACATATTCAAACAATCTCAACATTTTCTTTGGTGGCTACACCTATCAAACCTGGGCGCTCCGGTGTTTTTACGGTGGAAAATGTGGAACAATTCCAATAAAAGTTATTTAATGGCAGCATTATTCTCTCCCACAGCGACGTTTTCTATGTCTAATAGCTAAATGGAAAGGGTTTCTTGTTTTTTTTCACGTTCTCTCGCTGATTGCAGCTCTGCAGACGCAGCGTTGTCACAACACTCTGCTCCGTCTCATTCTAATTAACCCAGGGCGGGGGGGGGGGGCGGCGGCTATATTTGGAAGCGGCACTGCCTTGTACTGTACGGGTAATAAATCTGTTGTGCCATAATAGTGAATGGTAGGCCGTTTGTGTGTGTGTATGTGTGTGTGTGAGGATGAATGGTGGCCTGTCTGGTCCCCCCCCCGCTCCTTGCTACAGTAATTGGTCGTCGGCTTAAGTGCTGCTGCTGCACTATTCTCCAGATAGATGGGATGGAGGGAGAGACGGAGGGAAGGAGGGAGGGAGAGAGGAGGAAGCTGAGGAAGGGAGGAGGGAGGTAGAAATGATTGATGGGTGCTGGATCGAAGGATGTATGGATGGAAAGGGGCAAGGAGATGGAGGGAGGAAGGGCGGTGTGATGTATGAGTGGAGGAATTTAGGCTAAAAAAGAAGAGCAGGCTAAAAAAAAGAATTCAGTTTCACACATTTCTTCCAGATTCATTATTTTCTGGGCTGCCGTTAATACTGAAGAAATCTTGAATGAATTCTTGTAAGAATCTACCTCCTTGTTTTCTACTCTCTGTCAGCGTTGGAATTGCTGTGTTTAAACTCACAGTTGTTTACATCCTGTTACCTTGGTTTTCATTGTCTTGGATTTTATATTTTTATGTTGTGTATTCCTTCGTTGTTTGCGTTGCGTCCATATATTTTGTAACTGCAGCAACTACATCCCCCTCGGGTACAATTATGCAGTTCATTTGAAAAGTGTGATGTTATAAATTCGAGCATTTACTGTAAAAGTCCAAATGAGACGATTGTTTTCCTACAGGATCCAGCTTTCCAATAGACTTCAACAACACTATGTTCTAAAAGTGCAGCCAAACACTGTTTTGTGATAAAGAATAGGTGTAAGAGCCAGAGAGGCTTTATATTGATTTAAAATGATCTTATTTTGGAAAGCAACTTACATTTCTTGCATCTGTGTTGAGAATTGTTGCTGGATAAGACTTTTAGTTTAGGCGCTGGCGGGACTTTTTTCGCTCTAACTGGGTAATAATAATTATTTTTAAGTTTTCCAAATTAGCGTACCTTAAACACCAGAATGCATTAACCAAACCAAAAGAGCTTTTATTTTGAAAAGATTAAAAGTGTTTGGCCAAACTTGGACCATCCGATGACAGATTTACAATTTTTTTTTCGTTTCATACTACCAGATAAAATTCCCCAAACTTCAATGACCTCCGCCAGGTTTGCCGTGACAGCTGGGATGGGGGGGGGGGTTGTATGCAGGAGGAGGAGTAGAGGGGGAGTAGAGGGGGAGGAAGGGGGGTTAGGAAAGAAGGCCGACTAATGTCTTCCGAGGAGGGAGAGGAGTTGAATGAGACACTTTGGCCAAGACACAGCAGCAACTCTCTCTCATTAGACTGGCCCTGTTATTCCCAATACACACAAACATGCACGCACGCACACACACACACACACACACACACACACACACACACACACACACACACACACACACACACACACACACACACACACACACACACACACACACACACACACACACACACACACACACACACACAGATGGGCCCTTGCAGCAGGTGGGCCTTTTGATTTGTCACCCAGGAAGAACCGTGTCTCATTTGCATACAGATGCCCCCTTCAGAGCTTAGGAAGGGTGAAAACACACACACACACACACACACACACACACACACACACACACACACACACACACACACACGGAGGCCCATACAACCCTCTCTTTCTCTTTTCTTTCTTTCACTTGTCTCCCTTCCTCCCCTCTTTCTCTCTTGGCTGTGCAGTGATATTGGCGAACAGACCTCAGGAGAGTGAAATCCATGCATGCCTGTGTGTGTGTGAATATTTTTGTAGATTTATAAACGCACTTCCTCCGTGTGTGTGTGTGTGTGTGTGTGTGTGTGTGTGTGTGTGGTGTGTGTGTGTGTGTGTGTGTGTGTGTGTGTGTGTGTGTGTGTGTGTGTGTGTGTGTGCCTCTTGGACACTCTTGCACCTTGCATCTGTTCTAGCTGGCAGAGCTTTCAGGAGTCTTGTTTGTCGGTGTCAAACAACGGTGACTTGTTTGCAGACCCACACTGATACACACATTCACTCTTTCTTAAACACACACACACACACCGACACAACACGAATGAGAGCTGCATTTCTAACCAAATAAATACTTGGAGATGGTTGTGGAGTTTAGAGCAGAGGAATAAGGGGCTTTTGCGGCTGGGATGAACACAGGGTACGATGTTAAATTAAGCTTCCCAGGAAAACACTTCACAAAGTTGAGTGATTGTCATTTCCAAAATGCATCATCCTTGAATTTATGTTTCACACTGGCAACAATTTGAGATGTTTTTTTTAATCTAATTTAGAGTAAAACAAGGCACCAGAACTGCATTTTATTTTTGTTAAAGCTTTTCTCTGTCCAAGCGCAAAAAATTGCTTACATTTGTAAAAATATCTTTTTTTAAACAAAGCTTTTTTTCTATTTGCATTATATTTTCTAACTATATTTCTTTAGGATTGTCTTCAGAGAGTCTGCAAGCACAGTTATGTTATACACACCAACACAATTTTATGAGAAAAACAACTTTTCTTCTCTTCTACCCCATTAGAATATGTATTCCCAGCTCTCTGCACACAGAGCCATCATAAATGAGCGACATGAATCCCAGGCTGGAGCTCTGAAACGTATTTAAAAGCGGCACACTGTGTGTCCGACAAGTCTTCAGCCAAGATGGAGAAACGTCCTGCTGTGATTGGCTCGGGGGGGGCAGCAATTACATCAGAGACTCTGCGGGCGCTACGACAACACTGAGGGTCTCTGAGAGTTAAACATCGTGCTGCTGAGACTCGGTTCAGAATGTGATTGTAATTTCACCTCTTACAGGAGCCCTGGAACAATATTATTTCTGAGAGAAAAGGACACGTCGTAGTAACAGATTTGGGTCATATAAATATGCTACACTACACTCAGTCACCTGCCCCTGAAAACACACCGCTGAACCATGAAGGCACTAACATCTGACCTAGCCGCTGTTTTCCCCCGTGGTTTGAGGTTTAGCAAAGAGGAGACAGAAGAGGAGTCAAACCGCAGTTATGTTTTGTTATATTTCACATTTCTCAGTTATGGAAGAGTACTTTTTCTGGATGTCTTTACAAACAAAACCTTCACTAATAATGTACCTAACTGTAAGGCAAGGCAAGTTTATTTATACAGCACATTTCAAGGCAATTCAAAGTGCTTTACAAAAATGAAGGACATTAATAGCATTTAAGAAACATATTATGAAATGATATCTAAAAACACTCATTTAAAATCAATGATATAAAATGACATTTAAAAACACTAATTTAAAAGCAAAGATACATGAATTACAGTTACAGTGCAGTGTGAGATACACACATCTGAACGAACCCCCCTTTGGAAAATTATAATCTGACCCCATGGTACCTTTTAGTTTTCGCCGAAACTATTCCTCTTTTCTTTAAAGGCACATTAGTTAAGTTTAAGTTGTCTTTTCTAGGATTTTTTGGGTGTACTCCGCGAACCAGGGTCTTGAAACCAAAACGGCACACGTAGGGGACTTTAACCCCAATAATGACTTTAACTACCTTTGGGGGGACTCAACAAAAGGCAATTCAAAGTGCTTTACAAAAATGAAAGACATTAAGAAAATGGCATTAAAAAGCAAAGATAATAAAAGTTACAGTGCAGTTTAAGATATGAATAGTTCAATTAAAAGCAGCGGCAAAAAGAAAAGTCTTCAGCCTGGATTTAAAAGTAGTAAGAGTTGCAGCGGACCTGCAGGTTTCTGGGAGTTTGTTCCAGATATTTGGAGCATAATAACTGAATGCTGCTTTACATGTTTAGTTCTGACTCTGGGGACAGAAAGCTGACCAGTCCCTGAAGACCTGAGAGATCTGGATGGTTCATAATTTAGCAGTAGGTCAGAAATGTGTTTTGGGCCTAAACCATTGAAAGCTTTATAAACCAGCAGCAATATTTTGAAATCAATTATTTGACAAACAGGAAGCCAGTGTAAAGACTTCAGAACAGGAGTGATGTGATCCACTTTCTTAGTGTCAGTGAGGACTCGAGCAGCAGCGTTCTGAATCAGCTGCAGCTTTCTAATAGTGAGGCCTGTAAAGACACCATTGCAGTAGTCGAGTCTACTGAAGATAAAAGCATGGACACGTTTTTCCAAATCCTGCCGTGACATTAGTCTTTTAATCCTAGATATATTCTTAAGGTGATAGTAGGCTGATTTAGTAACTGTTTTAATGTGACTGTTGAAACTCAGGTCAGAGTCCATGACTACACCTAGAGTTCTGGCTTCATCTGTTGTTTTGAACATTGCAGACTGAAGCTCAGCGCTAACTTTTATACGTTCTGCCTTGGCTCCAAAAACCATTACCTCAGTTTTATCTTTGTTTAATTGGAGAAAGTTCTGACACATCCAGTCATTGATTTGTTCAATGCACTTACTCAGTGTTTGAATTGGAGCATAGTCTCCTGGTGAAATGGTTATGTAAATTTGGGTGTCATCCGCATAGCTATGGTAACTTATTTTGTTGTTTTTCATTATCTGAGCCAGTGGTAGCATGTAGATGTTAAAGAGAAGAGGCCCCAAGATGGAGCCTTGAGGTACCCCACATGTCATATTTGTCAACTCAGATGTGTATTTACCTATAGAAACAAAGTTGTTTCTGTCCTTTAAGTAGGACTCAAACCAATTTAGAACTGTTTCCGAAAGTCCCACCCAGTTTTCCAGTCGGTCTAGTAATATGTTGTGGTCAACAGTGTCAAACGCAGCGCTGAGATCTAATAATACTAACACTGAAGTTCTGCCACTGTCTGTGTTTAAGTGGATGTCATTGAAGACCTTTATACGAGCAGTCTCAGTGCTGTGGTTTGGTCAAAAGCCTGACTGGAACACATCGAAACAGTTATTTAAATGCAAGAAATTACTCAGCTGTTGAAAAACAACTTCTTCAATGATGTTACCTAGAAATGGCAGGTTTGATATTGGCCTGTAATTGTTCATTACTGAAGAATCTAGATTATTATTTTTTAAGAGCGGTTTGATGACTGCAGTTTTTAGGGCCTGTGGAAAAACACCTGAGTGAAGAGACTTGTTTACTATGTGAAGTAGATCTGAGGCCATGCAATGAAAAACATGTTTGAAAAATCCTGTTGGAATAATATCAAGGCAGCAGGAGGAGGATTTCAGAAGTCGAATAATGTCCTCTAGGTTTTTATCATTAATCTGATGGAATTGTGTCATGATGTCTGAATTGATTTTAGGTAGACACAGGGACAAAACATTTGCTGTACCTGATACAGAGGCACTGACCGTACCACAATATCCACTCCTGGGAACCAAAGCATGAATCATTGTTATGGTTGTGTTAAGACAACTCTAAGCAGTCGTTTGAGAGTAAGAAAACATTGTGGTCTTGGTTCAACAAAGGTTGAAAAAAGGTTGAAACAAGGTTCTGAACCTAACATCCTTGCACAACTATGTGTACTTTAAGGATGTTACATGCACATCTTTAATTGCAAAATAAAAAGGCAGAAAATAAATAAGGTTTTTATATTTAGTATTAATGTCACACAATGTCCATGTGTGTAGTTACAAACAGCAGGATTCAATCCATTTCCTCTCTTACACAGCTCAAACAACCAAAACCTCTGACTCACAGGATGACACACACACATACACACACACACACACACACACACACACACACACACACACACACACACACACACACACACACACACACACAACCACACACACACACACACACAAACACACCACACACATACACACACACACACACACACACACACACACACACACACACACACACACACACACACCCAGATCCCCTCCTCCCCCTCCTCTCTGCTCTCAGGGCAGATTTAAGAGTTTAGACAAACACAATTTCACCTATGATCCTGTAATCCTGATCTGTGTGTGTGTGTGTGTGTGTGTGTGTGTGTGTTTGTGTGTGTGTGTGTGTGTGTGTGTGGTGTGTGTGTGTGTGTGTGTGTGTGTGTGTGTGTGTTGGTGGGGGGTGCAACGTGAGCCCAGTCAAGGCCCCTCTGTCCCTCAGGACTCACAATGTCTGTCAACACAAAGTTTTAAGGCCCCACACACACACACACACATATACGCACACACACATACATACAAACAGGGACCTCAGCCTTTATAAATCCATCAATCTGACCCGCAGCGCTGGAATGAGGCTCTAATTGTGGATGCCAACAAAAAGCAGGAGGTCAGCAGGTCTGATCTGAAGGAAACTCAGGAGATGCCCCTAAGCATCAGAATAAACAGCCTCTTTATGTGTGTTATCATTATGATAAACTGATGGATGACTGAGATAATAAAACGTTCCCTTAATGGGTCGAAACACTTTGCACATCTATTCATACACACTCCTTCCATCCTTCACTTCCTTCACAAGGACAGGTGGATACAGCAAATGTTTTTATGGATAAACTTCTCCATTCATCCATACATCAATTATTTCATATTTCTCTTCAGCGACTGTTTTTCAATGTTTCTCATTCATCCACCAATGACCTCATTCATCCATCTGTCGCTGTTCAAATGTATATGTATTGTTCTCATGATGAAGCAAAATGGCACCTTGTGACACTTCAACACTGTGAAGAAAAATATAGAGCTGAGGATTGCAGCATAGGGCTGCAACATGAAGTCGATCAATAGAGAGATATTTGCCAACTCATTTGAAAATAATTGAAATCATTATTGTATTTCTACACTACATGCTAAAATGACAGAAAATGTTTATTTCAACGTCTCAGATATGGAGATTTCCAACTTTTCTCTGTTTTTTATTACATTTAACTAAATATGTTGGGTATTACAATCTGGGATGGGATTTTCTTTACAAATTTTTGAAATTGTATTGACCGAAAATGAATTTAGAATATAACTGAACTGATTTAAAATAATAATTAATGTGAATGAATACTTTAGATTACAAAGTAGTAATTAAAAGTGTCAAAGTGTCAAAGGATGACGTTTTTGTGCCATCATTACTCCAAACTGCCAAAGCAGCAGTGGGGGGGTTGTGGTTTCTTACCTGGGTAGAAGTCTTTGGATTTGGACAGTTTGATGGTGGCTCCGGTCTCTTTCTGCAGCTGGACGATGGTCTGACCTCCCTTACCGATGATAGAGCCCGCCGCATAGCTGGGAATCAGAACCTTCAGGAAGTACTCGCCTTCCTCTGCAGCAGGAAACAGGAAACAGGAAGTCAGAGAGAGCTACAGCAGGGCATGTTGTTTACATTCATTTTATATTAAAAAAGCCACAGTATGCATTATTGGTCTGTTTGAACCTTTGCCCTCATGCCCGCTTCGTGTTTCCTGCATTTTTCTCGTTTTTTGGCAATGTTATGGTTGTTTTAAAGGGAAAGTCGTTTCTCATCCAACACAAACTGTGAATTGGAAGTGTTTGTCAGTAATCACTGTCTGACAGAACAGATGCAGGCTGGTGCCGCCTCACTACACCAAAGCAGAATCATTTGTCTCCATCCAACCCCCCCCCTCTCAACCGCCCCTCTCAACCGACCATCCGAAGCCTCCTCGAGCTGCATAAATCCAGCGGCATCAAACGTTGACTGATATCCATGACAACTAATTATTTCCATAATCTGATGAATCCGTTATCTCCCCCCTTTCTCCGCGCGTCCGTTTGAGCGAGCCTCTAAACACTCTCTCCAGATTGGTCTGATCTAATTTCAGCGTCAGGCCCGAGGAATCTGGTCCTCGTCACCGCCTTGGCACGAGACGAGACGGGGGCTGAAGAATATGCAGCGCGTCGCTTTTATTATTAAAGCTAATCAGATTCAAACAACGCTTGTGGATGTGGCGCCTTGTGAATGCATAACAGCACATGCCCCCCCGACACATTCACATATTAACGTGTGCAGACGAGCAGATATCATGCTAACATGGAGATCCACCTGCAGGAGTTAACAGTCCGTGAAACTCTAAATACGAAAGTCAAAATGAAGTCGGTTTCCCGTGTTCTTCTGATTTCATCCCTGAGCTCAGCTGATTGTCCGAATGGGATAAAGATGTCTTTGAGTGTCAGCGGCCAGATCATTGTAGAAAAATACAAAATCAGCCTGATGGAGAAATAAAGCGCGCCTTCCAACTGAAGAAACAACCTGTTAGGGCTGCATGATTTGGACAAATTGTGTGAATGAATGAGATTTCAACTGATGTTGCAATCATGCTATTGTTCACAATATTGCAGGGACTTATTATTTTTAGCACTATAATATTCATAATCATTCAAACATAAATGTAAAGGATTATGAAGTGGTTCTTTTAAGAGGATCTGTTCCTATCATATATGTTACAGTACGTATGTTTTTTGTTTTGATACTGTATGTCACCAATACTTAAATGGTAAACTAAATAGTATTCGAGCCTGTTTTATGTATTTTCTTTTTGTCTTAAGTATATTGTATGTTGCACTGTTGGAAGAGCCTGAGACTTCAGATTTCCATTTCCAAATCTACATTCTACATCTGTTGCTAGTGTGCATATGACAATAAAACCTTTACATCTTAAAGAAACCCACAAAAACAAATGGCACACTGTCAGCTTGTTTTCCTAACTGCATCGTATGGGTTTTATTTGACGGTCTTTGCAGACTCTCGAATAAATAACTGATTGTAAACACTTCTGAAGCACGCCTGTACATTTGTTTGAGTCAACTTAAGTCATAGACAGAAGATGAATTTCGTCAGTTGGAGCCATTGAAATGACGACCTCCAACAGACACTTTGAAGTGACACAAATGTAGCTGCATGTGAATTAAAGCAACTTCAATTGAAGGTGTGTCCTCACTAGATAACATTTGACATTTTCGAGTAAATGCTTGTTGTTTGCCAGATTCTCTAGCTTCAGTGCTTTTGTGCATCAGTTTGGGCACAAGGGGAATAAACCTAAAGGTCAGAGCACATGTTTCCATGCAGGCTTCATTCAGAGCGGGGACACTTTCAGCAGCTCCGCTCAGGGACACGCTGACCTGAAGCAAGACTCACACTGATCCTGCGACCTTTAGGTTGTAGCCCGCTGCTCCTCTAACAACACTGAGAGAGAGAAGTGACAGTCCTCTCCTGACACTGTCTCATTCAGGAAGAACCAGCAACCTTCCCTTCAGGACAGAATCACAATACACAATGCTGCTTCTCTGCCATTCAAAAGCTTTTTTGTATACTTCTCAATGGCTTTTGAGCCTCAAGATCTGCGCTAAACTCAGACTTAATACATCCAAGTGAGGTTGACTGCCTTTGCACAATGTGCTTTCTCTTTTACAGCCATAAAGCACTACCCTAACCCTAACCCTATGGAATATGCTCCCAGCTGAGCTTGAAACGTGCACAGATTTTTACTTTTTCCCATGGTGCAAAAAAAAAGGTTATTGAGCAACCAGTCTTTTCAACATTAACCGTTTTTGAGTGCAAGACTGGGTCAATAAGAACAAAATCCCTCCCATTCCTAAACAGCTGGCCTTTGTTACCATGGCGAT
Source organism: Trematomus bernacchii (assembly GCF_902827165.1). Lineage (NCBI taxonomy): Eukaryota > Metazoa > Chordata > Actinopteri > Perciformes > Nototheniidae > Trematomus > Trematomus bernacchii. The sequence goes on from NW_022987966.1 coordinate 1,439,774, forward strand.
GTCAACAAGCTGTAGGTCAACATTCTCAGTTTCTTTTTTTTTAAGGGCTTTTTCACACACATTCCTCTCTTTAACAGGAGAGCTGGCCCTTTAAAACTCACAAATAATAATGAGATGCCATTTTTCCCATAATAATAAAAACAATAAACCTGTTCTGCCCGGCAACATTCTAGAACATGCTTATGCACTTGTTTTGCATGCTTATATATCTTTATTCTTACACTTCAGCACATACTTTCTAATAAAACATATACATATGAAAGGTTTAATCTATACCCAAATAATAATATATATTTTTTTTCATTTATTCCATTAATTTGAATCGCTTAAACCTAAACAAATCGAATGAAAACTATCAGCATGGATATTGCTATAGATTTATGCAGATTATCCAAGCCTTATGTAGCTTTGAACACATGCTACCTTAGTATTAAAATCACACAAAATCCACTTTCTGGAGGTTGTGAATCTACTAACACGGCTCTATAGTTTCTATCACGGTTTTGCAGAGTTCTGTCTCTTTAAACTGCACTGATTCAATGTTTCTCAGCTTCCCTCCAGAGCAGCATTCTTCATATTTGATAATCCAGGACACAGACCCTCAGGAGGCAGATTCAAATAGAATTATTATTACAGGGGCACACTTCCTGCAAGGGCGAGGCACCTTGTCATAACGCTATCTCTATCTGAAACCCAAGCTAACAACTGAAGACACTGAACTTCAAAAATGCAAATATATAAAGAAATCCTGTTCTTTTTTGCTGCGGACTGCACAGGTGTAAGCAGCTGGAAGATTCATGATCCCCTATGGTTCCACGGAGTATTATAAAATGCCTTTTAATAGCTGTAACTCACATAAAATCCCTTTAACACTAGCAGCAAAACAACAGTGGAACAGGGGTGTTGGTGACACCTCACTATAAATACCTTTAATTAGTAAAAGACTCTGAACACCCCCACAAGATGTTTGGTGTTATTCTGGCTGATCAGGCCTCTGCTGACGTTAATACATTGATAAGTACAACGACTTAGGAAAGAGATTCTTACAATTGTGGGAGAGAAACTCAGGGATTTCAGCCTTTGCAGACCATTTACATGCAGAAACAAGAGAGAGAAGACCCCAAAAACACATAACAGGGCTTCTTTTAAAACATTAAAGATTGCCAACTCGAAGGATTGAACTGTTGACCGAGTGATGGCTAAAGACACAGAAAACTACTAATGCAAACCCTTTTACGTTACGAGGTGCCAAATTGGAGTTATTGGATTTTCAAGGAAACGTTTCCCGGTTAATATGATTTATTCTTTGGACGTCTCTTATAAGTTGTAAGGTCGTGATTACTGTAGCTTGTCAAATTAATGTAGCATAAATAACTAGTGACTATATAACACAGTATTCTGAGAATGTTTTGACTATGTAAATCGGAAAAGTTGCATACTAATACATGTTGGATTGTGGGGAGGCAGCTCAACAGAGAGGGAAGGAACAGCCCACTTTATTCATCAACACAGTACTACTTCTTCTACACTAAACCCAAAAAAGAACACAACATGAGAACATACCACAAACTTGTGCAACCAATCACTTTTTCATAGTAGCTGTTTCTTTCAAAGACGAAAAACCCGTCTCGGCAAACTGGTCTTTCCCATGTTTACCACAGTTCTTCGCTGAGTGTGTGTGAAGGGATTGGAGTACAGTTTTAAATATGGGAGGGCTGTGTTCTCATCTGTGAGTGTACAGCCAAGTGAAAGCATGAGCACACACACAGAAACCCGACACTCTCTGCCCTGCCTCCAGCCCTGAGTGATAAATACAAACTGCAGACATGGATGGCAGAGGGGAGGAACATGTGCCTAACTCTCTTCTTCATCAGGCAAAGAAGGTTCAGCTTTCCTTTGTTAAACCATGTGTTAATCAGAGTTCCCTCAGAGCATTAGTGAGGGGTTTCAGACTTTGTGTTCAATGAAATGCTCTTCCCTTTGGATTTCTTGGAGCTCCAACTACGTGCTTCCAAACACCTACTGACACTCTTCTTCTTCTTTATAAATCATCTACTTTCTATCTTGTAATATCACCTCTCTGCTTCTTCCTTCCCTCCTTCATCTTCTGACTGTAGATTTGTTACGTAAAACCATCTCAGAAGCAGTCTAAGAGGGTGTGAATGATCACATGGACTTATTGAATCTGCCTGCAAAGCGTGCATAAGCTAAGTAGCTGTATGATGTGGCTCTGATCTGACCACTGACTGCTGTATGAGAAACTCAATCTGACAAACCAATAGAAAATAAGATGAATACATTCACAGAAAGTGTTTTCGTCACCAACAGTGTTTTCTTTGGATTTCAGATGTAGAAAGCTATATTTCTCCTGTGATTCAACGAGGCTTTCCTTCCTCATTTATTTCCTGTTTATTTGGAGACTGATGTGTCATATCTTGAGGAATTGAGCGCTTTGAATAAAACTCTCACAGGTTCCTGATTAGGAAACTTATTTTCATAACATTGCTTCTCATCCTCATTTTTGAGCCAAGCATGGAGACCACCATTATTTTGTCCATCTTTACGTATTAAATCTTTACTGATCAACTGCGATGTGACTTTCACTGTGCCCGATAGAGTTCTGCTCTCTCTGATATTAACAATGCTCACAGCAGCACTTTGTTGTGAGCAGGAAGTAATGTCACATGGTCGTGGCCTAAATCTGTGTGTCTTTCTCTTTGTTACGTTTATTTCTCCCCTAATTCTTCATTTTCTTTTCCTCCTCTCTTGATTCCACTAGCCTTGTGTCCTATCCTCTCAATTCTCCTCTCCTCTCCTCTCCTCTCCTCTCCTCTCCTCTCCTCTCCTCTCCTCAGTGTGCTGCAGTGACCCACTTTGAGTAAGGAGCCTTTGGACTGACCTCCTTTAGATAGAGGCTATATCTAATTATAACCAGCCTGTATTAATAAAGCAGGGGAATTGGTAAATAGGAAACACACACACACATCCACACATACACAAACACACCCACGTGTATGCATGCACACAAATGTAAAAGTGCATCTGTAGCTAAAAAACAGACAGAACAGAAGCACACACACTCACACACACCCCCTCCACAAACAGACTGTTTGTGGACGTCTCATAAACAAGCCTACACCTTGGCAACATGACTCATCACGTTTATAAAAGGATGTAATGAGTGACTCATGTTCATCAGTTCTCTGTAACACGTGTACATTGTCACCATGGCAAATATAACAATAAAAAAGAACTATCAAAACAGTCTTGAACCTATGCATGGGTGTAAAGAACAGACTCCATTCTGATCATTGATTTATTTTGCATTTAGAAAATATGTGTGCCTCTAAACTGCAGTTTTCCGCACTAGGAAGGCATAAAAATACAAACATATTGTTAAACTCAACATGAAACAACCCTGCAGGTCTCCAGAGTTGAGTTTGTTAACAGGGTTATGTAACGCAGATTGAATTACACTTTGCTTTGAGCAGGTTTAATAACTGCCATGACTCCATTTTTGGTTTTAAATCTGAAAATATAATAAAAAGAGCTGCCCCTTCCTCCCCCACTGCACTACTGATACTGTTTACAGAACTTTTATCAACATTCCTCCACTTGTATCTGCTGTTTTTAAAAGCCTCTTACATGTTACAGTCGGGCCAAATAAGTAATGCATCTCTTTTTCTCTTTGTGGTTCCAAGGATAAAGCTATCAGACTGTACTCTGTGCTCTATAAAGCAGTGAGTTACAAACCAGTGTGATCAAAATGCTGTGTTATTTATATTTTCTACCAATTAAGTTAATATCATTAATTGATTGGCAAGTTGAGTTTTGTCAGTCGAAAGGATCATGGTCAAATACTGGAGAATACATGAGTGTATGTGTGACAATACAAGTTAATGCATTAATACACTGAACAAAAGGGATATTGATACCTTTTTAAGTTCTTTAACATTTGATTGGATTTCAGTATGCAAATAAGCAGTTTTCTTATTTGCAGTAGAGGAAGAAGTTGAGTAAAAGTAATATACTACAGTGTAGAAATACTCGGTTACAAGTAAAAGTCCCTGCATTTGAAATGTAACTTAAGGAAAAATGTAATGTAATGACATACAAGTACCAAGAGTAGAGTCATTATTGTGCAGAATGTCCATTTTCAGAAAATATATAATAGTTCAGAATTGTAATTACTGATCCATCATTGTTATATTGCCATGTATCTTAGTACATATATAATACATCATAATGCATTATCTGAATTATATTTTGTATTATAATATGAAGCTGCATGGTAACTAGTGATTAACGTTAAATGAGAGTAAAAAGTCAAATATTTGCCTCTAAAATATAGTGGAGTAGAAGTGAAAAAAAGTGCCATGAAATGGAAAATATTAAAGTACAAAAAACACAAAACTTTAGTTTGATACTTGTACTTATTACTTTTCACCACTGCTTATTTGAGACATCCTGTTGCCAATTGTAACCTCACCATCCCCACTGTGGAGAGCACAAAGGAAACTTTGAATAATGCTGATGTTGAATTGATCCTGCCACTCATGTCAGTGTTGTCCGCCTGATCCGGAGTGAACCCCGCCCATGCAGAGCACCGTTTGGTTACCTTTTTACCACCGTTCCAGAAAAAAGCCATGCCTCATTTATCTCCCTGTCACAGTTGCAAATTCTAATTATGTGTAATTATACCCCATGTTCCCTCCAGTGTTGTCATCCCACGTCCCAGGTGTGCAGGTGATACTCATGATGCATGTCAATCTACCGGAGCATAATAAGCAGCCGCGGGCTCCGCTCGACACGTCCGAACCCATCAGCGTCACAACCCGACTTCAAAATCCGATAGAGGTCACGAAACACTCGCCCACGCCATGCTGCCTTTCACAGCTCGGCAAATTAAAAAGTTATGGTGAAAACTAAACTTCTTCCTCGTGGCAAAATGTCCAGACATCTGGTAAAATAAAAATCTGTTCACAAGACTCCAGTAGAAAGTCACTGATTCAAAATGTATTTTGAATGTGGAGATATCTTTTTATATGGCAATGCAGAAAGGTTTTTGTTGGTTTCATAGATAGTATTTCCTTAAAGTCATATTATTATTTTTTATATTTAATAGTAAATATACTCCACTGTGTACCAGATGAGCAATTGTTATAAAATGGAAGCATGTTGGATTTTATTTTGCCCCTATTATTTATTATTATTTTTCCTTTATTTTTTCCTTTACTCTTTGGTGTGATTGAATACAGACACTCTGTGATATATGAATCTATAATGTTAAATATCATTTGAATCTAAAGGGATGTCATTTATGTTGTTAAACATTTATTTACCATTTTTCTCAGGAAAAAAAGTGGATATATGAGGAAACCGTGTGTGTGTGTGTGTGTGTGTGTGTGTGTGGTGTGTGGTGTGTGTGTGTGTGTGTGTGTGTGTGTGTGTGTGTGTGTGTGTGGGTGTGTGTGTGTGTGAGAGTGTGTGAGAGTAGTTAATGTGTCCGTATGATGTCTGTCTCAATGTTCCTCTGCTACTATTGTCCACACATGTTGATATGAAGCATCATCAAAGATTCAGTGTCTCAGCCTCTCGTGTGCAGCGACTGTCTCACGCTGACAACATAATGGCCATGTACATTTTCAGTCTAAGTAAGAACAAGAAAAACACTGTAATTACAGATGTGGTGATTGTTAATGATTTTAGCTGTTTTAGCTGTCAGAAAGTATGCAGGGAGTACTTTGTGTGGTTCCTAAAACCATGCAAGACACTCGGGTAGGTAGCATTTCAACTATCCAACCGAAAACCAGCCGATGTGGCCAACCCCACTTCAAATGACAGTATTTAGCTAACCCTAACCCTAGCAGCTCTAAAGATGCTTTATCTGGCGAGAACGTCCCCGAGATGACCACAAAGACAGCCCATTCGTCTCTCCAAAGCCACTTTTTCTAAAGTATCTATATTATTCTGTAAAGAATTGTTTAGCAAATTAAATATTAAATAACCTGCCTTGCTTTTTTTTAAATATCAATTATAGGTATCCTACAGTAATTTCTTTCTGTAAGCTTAACTGAATGTCGCTTGAGATAAAAATGCCCCGTTGACATGTATCCACAATCTATTTCAAGCTATCTTAAAATAGATGCTAACATTGTCACATGTATATTGTATTCTTTTAATTTTCTAACTTTTTTTAAACTTTTTTTAAACCAAACGAAGGCTAATGAAGGAAAAACTGTACAACTGAGTCACAGTTAAAGATAACTGAAATATAATCACTGTTGTGTGTGATTTGGTGTGTGTCTGCAGCTGTGTAACTACAGGGTTCCCCACTGGGTGCTGGGATGAGGGTCTTTGCTTTCACTACTCTAATAAACACACTTGCATACACAGAATCATATTTCCATTACTTTAGAGGACATTTTCATTGACTAATTTTAATTTCCTGGAGATTTACCCACACAATAACGATAACCACTACTTTCTCAATGCAAACCCTAATGCTAGCCCTAAGCGCTACTTTCCCAATGCTAACCTAGCCCTAATTGCTACTGTCCCAATGCTAACCCTAGCCCTAAGCTACTTTCCCAATGCTAACCTAGCCCTAATTGCTACTGGCCCAATGCTAACCCTAGCCCTAAGCGCTACTTTCCCAATGCTAACCTAGCCCTAATTGCTACTGTCCCAATGCTAACCCTAGCCCTAAGCGCTACTTTCCCAATGCTAACCTAGCCCTAATTGCTACTGTCCCAATGCTAACCCTAGCCCTAAGCGCTACTTTCCCAATGCTAACCTAGCCCTAATTGCTACTGTCCCAATGCTAACCCTAGTCCTAATTGCTACTGTCTCAATGCTAACCCTAGCCCTAAGCTACTTTCGTCTTACCCCTTCCCTCACCTTAAAACAAGTATTCTCCTAAATTGTAATGCTTTACCTTATGGGGACTTGCCTTTTGTCACAAATAGAAAACTGAGTCCCCACAATGTAATTAGACGACCACACACTACACACACACACACACAGGAAATGTGTTTACCTCTGTGTGTAAGACTGTGGCTCTCAACTCCTAGAAAGTTGGAAGGAAGTTTAGCAGCACAAGCGACAAGGTCAGAGAGTAACTGCTCTACTTCCTGCTCTGTGTTCGCATGTTGTAGAAATGTCTTCATAAATTCATCAAGCTGTAAGTCTCTGTGTGTGTGCGTTTTCATGTTTAAGGCCCGGTGGGTCAAGAAAGGGGGCTTTGGGATCGGGGGCCCAGGGGGTTCTGAGACTTAGAGGTCGTTCGCAATAAATAATAAATGGTCCTCCACAACGACATAACTTGATGAGTAAACAGTGCAATCTGTTGCTAAGACCCCTGTGGACCAACAAGCCCAGAATAGGCCCTCCATGCTCGGGGATTGGAGGCTCAAATCCTGGGATCTGGTGTCCATGGGCCTGCAGGGGCGGGGGGGGAGAAGATAACAAATCCTTTCTCATGTTCTGTTACTATTCCTCACACGCTTTACTCTGATAAAAAAACATGCCATCTACATAGCAGAAACAAAGGTATGTAGCGTTGGTTCGGAAATTACAGTCAGTTAACTATACATTGGTTCAATGTTCACAAGTAGATGGTAAGGAATAGATATCTGTGTATTGAATGTAGCTGATTCAAAGTTACACAATTATTTAAAGGTAAAAGTTGGTGATGAGTAGCTTTTCAAAAGTGTTTTAGTCTTTTTTTTGTTTCACATTTAACAGTGTGTGTTCAAACTTTGTAGGTTTATGTCCGATTGTTGAGAGTTCCTTGCCACCGTCACCAAGAATACATTCCTCTGACGTTTTGTGTTAGGGAACTCTCTATTTTGAGAGGAATACTCGTCACTGATGCAAATGCTGCATGGAGTAGATTATGTACATGATTTGAATTAACTACAACAAATTACAATTGTTTAGTATTAAGGTTTCTTCTTCATACAATGTTGGTTTTGGACATGAATAATACATTTTGAATTCATACAGGCAGCACACTCAACTTGCCCGGGTATTGTAGCTTTTCGTGACGGTTTAATCATTCTAGATGTGCTATCACTTTGGAAGGTTTAACAATTGAAGGGAACCTCTGAACAATTCCAAAACTGTCTTTACAAACTAAAATGGGTCAAATGTACCCGAGCGGTCCAAACCAGAATCTGGTGCGGTTTTGTTTAGAAACTTCAGATGTGAATCCGACATTAGGTGGGGGAAAGGGGGGAGGGCCCAACCCTGCTGATGAACGGGGGTACTGGTATGGAGGCTCTTGGGACTTGGAAAATATTCATCTCCTCTAAGCAGGGAGAGTTAAGGGGGGGGGGGGGGGCAGGCTTTGTCTAACACACCCCCCAAACCCTCTGCTCTTTTGTTGGGAGGTAGCATTCACACACACACACACACACACACACACACACACACACACACACACACACACACACACACACACACACACACACACACACACACACACAACACACACACACACACACACACACACACACACACACACACACAACACACACACACGTAAAGCTCTCCAGCAGAGAGGCTTTGACCAGCTGTCTTCGCTCTGAAAGATGGCCGTCGTCACTCATAAACCCAGAAGAGCTTGCAAAAGGAAATATCTCTATCTTTATCATTCTCTGGTCTGCCTCTGCAGCGGCTATATTTCACTTTTCCCACGTCATTTACTCAATTTAGACTTGACATTTTCCACAATGAGTTTTGAGCCAGCAGCGGACGCTCCAATTTCTCAATCACAAGATTCAGAAGCTGCGAGCAGACAACATAAAACCCTTACATTTCTTTGGGAAGAAATGTAAAAAAGAGTCAAATGTATAGATACAGGTACAGCCTGTAGAGAGTGACTTCTGATTAGTAATATATAATTCAATAATGCCACATATCCAAAGTTTCACCAAATCACGAATACGTGTGCAGCAGCATAGAATACTGTGTTTTGTTGTCATGCCAGCAACCCCCTTCTCAGTTGTTTTTATGTCCACAAATCTTTATAAAGAAAAATAATGAACGGCTCCCATTTTGCAACTAAATCTGGAATTCTTGAAACAAATAAAAATGTACAGACTGGGTCACCTAACAATGGCAAGGACGGGGTTATTCCTCCATCTATTTATCATAAATGAGAAATTGCATAGAAGAACAACATCCTGTTATTTAGTCTGAATAGAGGTTAACGCACAGCCAATGAAATGCCTTCATACTGAAACAAATTCTATCATCTGCGTAGAAATCGATGCAGACATGGTGGCTATGCTAACAAAGATAACTAAAGCAGCCGCCTCTATTTCGCCCCCTCAGTGTGTGTGTGTGTGTGTGTGTGTGTGTGTGTATTGTTCATGGACCAAGGCTATTTCAGAGTCGGGGGCCCTTCCAGTCGTCCTCTCTGTATTGGCCCTTTCATCGCTCCCTTATCCATATTCATCACCGCCCCACTCTCCCAACCTATCAGCAACCAGAAAGCTGTGACCGGCGCCTCGCTCCACCAATCGCACGGCTTCCTTTGTGGGAACATTCCCACCTCTCAGCGCCTTCACCCCACCCTGTACAATGGCTGCTTTTTTTTTTACTTTGACGCAGTGGTTTGAAGAAAAAAAAACGGAGGAGGAGAGGTTGGAGGAGGAGAAGGAGAGTCGAGGCTACCACTGGCCGACGGCGACCGCAAATCGATCGACAGCCTCGGAAGCGGTTGCCGAGCGAGCGTCGTCAATGGCAGCCCGCGATTGATGAAGGGGGTGGGTGGAGGACGAAATGATGGGAGGACGAGGATGAAGGAGGAAGGGAGGAGGAGGAGGATGAGGGCGCAGTCGTGACGGTCTGAACCAGAGCATGATTAGTATGGATGAGGAGGAGAGGAAGATGGGGGGAATGGAAGAGGAAGAGAGGGCTCGGAATCGCGAGTGAACAAAACAAGCGTGTCGCAGGGGAGGACGCCGTGTTCTGCAACAGCGCCTACCCAAACACACTGTTTCAGAAAACTACTGCTCGACCAACTGATTAACCATAAAATTCTGCATAATTATTAAAAAAAAAAATCTCAACAGATCTGATTATTTCATGTTTTGTGGATCACACTGTTATAGGGTTGGTCGTATTTATGACCGACCCCTCTCAAATCTATTTCCCAGTGTTCAAAGACAAATATGGAGCTTGTTCCTCCCTAGTCCCGACAGTTGATCAATGCGAGGAAGGCAGCCCTCCTTTGTATGGACCTCCCGAAAAAAAAAAGATGCTCCGCTCAGCTCCCGGAGCAATGGAAAACACTCGGATCAATAGCATCAAAGGTCCTGTCTGACACAGCGAAGACCCCCTCCACAGCATGTTGGGTTGGTGCATGCACGTGTCCATCTGCAGAGCAATAATTCCTCTACACACCCCTTTAAGTCTCTAATTAATCTCTGATTTTTGCAACTCAAATCAGACGAGAACACAAAGACAAACCACACACACACACACACACACACACACACACACACACACACACACACACGTAGAAATCTTCCGCTAGTCCCCTAATGTCACTTAGCAAGGACATTGCCCCCTCCTCCTTCCATTTACTAAATGAATGTATTACATCGAGAGAAGAGACCGTAAGTACGAGTCAGCAAACGTTCCCCCTGATTGTTGAACCTGTAGGCATCACATGTTCTGACCACCTACATGAAGATCGGTAAAAAACAGCAACATATTATTTATTCTGTTTGTGCTTACATAGATCAATGGCTTACACAAGCACTGTATTTCCCCTGAAAGCTGCATTCGTTGGTAATGGACTGAATCTGAATCTTTTCTATTAGACTGCGGCTGCTGTTAGAGACCGAAGTATCAGTATTGGTTATAGTACTCTAAACAAATACCAGTTTGTAGTGACAATGGAACGCGTGAGCCACCATGAATGTTCCCACCAAAAGGTAACATTTTGTGATAAAATAGGGAATTATTATAATTTTGTTGCTGAGAAATGCTAAATAATATTATAATTACCTCCAGTGCCATACAAAGAAGAAAGAAAAGATCAACAATAAAAGGTTAAGTAAATGTTTTTAACCTTTCAACCTGTGTGTCAAAAATACTGCATTATCTTGGCACTGAAACCACTTTTTTCTTTAATGTATTTTTCTTTGTAGATAATAGTGTGTCTTGTTTCCTCCTTCTGTTGAGTATCCTTCGATATCCTTGTAATATTATCCTTATATCATTTTGGCCACTCTAAACTCAACTCTTACACTCTAAACTCTCCTGAAGGCTTAATGATATTCCCATTTTAATGTCTAATATACTTCTTTGCAGGAAAATAATACATTTTGCGTCAGTCTTTTCTCCAAATAAATGTAAGTCTTAGCTCAAATGTTACCATGAAACACTGAACCCTGATTGGCCGACAGCTTGAATTATGAAACAACTCAAATATTTCATTCAGCCAATCACGATCAATCTGGCTTTGAAAATGATCCAAGTATAAACCTCTGAAACTAAAATCAAATATTAACAATGAGCTCATGAAACGCCTCTGATCGTATATGTACATGATTAGAGAGGAATCAGAATTCCTTTAATGTTGGGGGGAGGCATGCTGGTTCGGGGTGAGGGGAGCCATGGAGATAAGAATGGGGTTTGGGTGGGGGGATTAGAGGGCCGGTGGGGGTGTGCAGCTACTGCAGCTACTCATTGATCTTTCATTCTTTAAGACCTTCAGCCTTTATGAGACATTGCTGTGATTTATGACCCCCGGGGGGGTTACAGCGGTCTCCTGTCATCCTGTACCTCTGACAGCTGACCAGCTCCTTCTCTAATGCCGCTCCCCTCACTCAAACACACACATTTGAATAAACCCTGCACACAAACCAGCCACAGACAACATATTAAGATATAAAAACGTGTCCTCTGTTGAAAGTCCCTGTGAAGAAGAGCATGGGTTAACCCGACAGTCATGTGACATTTACTGACAGCGGTTGCGCGGCGGGCACTGCAGTATATCACACTTGAAAGAACATTTCCACATTACATCAGCAGTCATAAAGCTTTGGCGACATGGCTAGCATGAGGTCAAAGGTCATCAGAATTCATCTGCACAGCAATGTTTCATGTGTATCATGACAAAATAATGTGTATAAAAAGCATGGGAATGGATGTCATGGAACTGATCACATAGAAACAATATCAGCATTACCCTTGATCATGAGAATATGAGGGTGTTACTTTAAATCCTATTTAGGCAGCATTAAAGCTTGTCATTAAAATTCCCCTAAAGATTTAGATTGCAGGATTTGACCTTCAGGAACACGACATGAACCACTCCTGCATTGAAGAAGGTTAGGTTAAAGAAAATAAAAACAGGTAGAAGATCAAAAGTCTCTCTTACCATGAGTCTCAGTTTCTTGTTGAGGGAAATACAATGCCTTCAGTTTCAAAAAGGGGCTGCAGGAAGGCCACTACAGAGAGAGGAAGCACAGGGGTGGGGGTGCGTGGTGTAAGCTAATCATACAGAGAAACAACCATTGTTATGATCTCTTAGCAGCACTTTCTTTTCTAATCTGCAGAGCAGCGTCAATATATATTTAAAGACAACAACATACTCTCAGTGAAAATATATCTTTCTCTGCATCGTATTAGTAATAAAATGATCATTTAGGCTCATCTCATCTGCGTAATCTGATTACAGGCCGTCTATAAGAAAAATAATGTCATTTACACAAAGAGACATTTTTTCAAAGAGAACTGAATTGAGTTTTTTCACAAATTCTGCAACCAAGCTCTGATCCTCTGTTCATCCTGAAGTGTGTGTGTGGAGCGGCTTTATTTCCAACCATCCCATCATGAGCCTGATGCTGCCGGCTGAAGGAGGGTTGGCCTTCCTCTCTGCCTGAGTGAAAGCCTGCTCGGCCGTGCTCCTCATCATCATCATCATCATCATCATCCCAACCTTTTAATTTGTCTAAATGGACGAGCTGTCTGTTCAGGCAGGAGGATGGGGTCCCTGGGGGCCGCCAGGGCTTTTTGCATACAGCAGGAGGAGACTTTAGTGCTGCAAGAGCATCGATCTGTACACAATCGCTAACCTGCGGCTAACCCCTCTTCTGCCGGACACTCTCTCTGTTTAATTATTACCAGCTGTCATATTTCTGAAGCTGTGAAAAATTACCCTCCTCTTGTTTTCTGTTTTACTGAAAAGGAGCACGTCACACAATAATCTAAATAAATGTATTAGTGTCCGGACCCTGTATGCACTGTAAACCCGAAATAGCTACATGTTCCAATTGGTGGCAACCAAATTAAAGTGTTTTAAACAAGTTATCTCAAATATATTTAGTACTCTGAATGTTTTCGATCACCACTGCCATGAAACTAAGTTAACAGAACTTAAAATAAGTGTACAAACACATGGTTTCCAATGTCTTTGTTTGTATTCTCTACTGTTGTTTTATTAATTCTCTAGTTATTTTTTTCTAATCATGCCATCCTTTATTTTGAGGACAAGCGACTCAACTCAATGGGTTTGTAGTGAATACATTACAGTAAACATCACAGCTGCTTGCATTATGGTAAATCACCCATAGTGGATTGCTTTCTGCGGGAAATCTCTCGGCCAGTCCTTTAAATAATTGGGGCAAAAATCAGATGCCATCCAGTCATGTTAAAAATCATGGAGGTTCTTCTCTGAAAAAACCTGCAGTTAATCTCGGATTCTTTCCTTTTTTTGACACACATAATTTGTCTCGAAGTATACACTAACATTAAATCAATTTTCTTACAATCATACGTGTTTAGGTTGAGTTTTAATTAATACTTTTTAGGGACTGCTGTGCCCAGGAAACATATTTCAGGCTAAATTATTTATATATTAACATGAAATACTGTAGAGTCTAAATAGATCAAATTAACAATTAATAATTCAAGTCCTATTTTATGCAGGTCAATATTTGTCTCAGTCATGTAAATGACATATGTGTGTCTGTGACTCTTAAAGGAACAGGCGTCCTTATTAACGGTCTAAAGTTACAGTTAGGCCACCTACATTATTATTGGAACATTTGGTTGTTAACACATTTAAAGGTGTAGTGTATTTGAATGTCCATTAATGGGTGCATGGCCAGGATAGAGTACTGATGGTTGTAATGCCGGGTGATGAGAATGTTTGGCGCATGACAGCATGTAAACAAAAACCAAATATGGTGATTACCATGGTGACATATCCATAATTCATCCAACCAGAGAATAATGAAGAAACATGATTGGAACATTTACAGAAAGAGAGGGGGGGAAAAAAATCTCCCTTCCAGCTGCAGGTTATTAGAATCAGGACAGCAGAGCATGATGAGAATATACACACACACACACTGACATGCTGCAGTAACACACACACTGTCGCATTCTGCTCTCTCTGGCTCGGCACTGGCCTGCTGTTAATGTGAGTCCGCTTGTTTATCCGCTTGTGTAATTGTACACAAAGCGGCGATGGGGGATGATGTGTGAGATTATCACAAGGTCATCCGTCGGCGGGATGAGAGCCTGCCATCACGCACCAGCCCGATCTGGCTTTCACTTGTTTACATCCTCATTCTGGCTCCAGCATGGCCGCTGTGGCTGCGCGTAAATCTTAAGACGCAATAAAATAAAAAACACCCAATTCGGCTGATCTAAGGAGGCTAAAACAGGCAGAATGTGAGCCGCGGCTTCCCTCCAAATCCCCCCTCAGCCCCTAGCATTGTTCCACCGAAAGCGGCGGCCCAATGTTATTGTAACCCTGATTAAAAAGCGGATCTTTCTTTGTTTAGCATTTTATATCTATATCCCTGCGTAATTGCAACACAAATCTCTGAATGTGAGCTGTAGCATGCCACTGTGTGCGTCTAGAATCAGATCAACCTGCTCTCCTTTCACTGGCTCAGGACGAACATTCTAACCCGAACAGCTCCCCGCATCCCGATCGGTGCCCTTACCTCCTGTGTTTGTGCGTTTGGTGCTGCTGGCCTCCGTGGGAGTCTCCAGGGGTCTTTTACGTGAGTCCGGAGGGTCGGACTCCATGTGTGGTTGTTGATTGTGATGGTGAGGATTTGAAAAAATCCCGTTTTGCTGTACTGCTCCGCCGGCCATCATTTTCGAGCTTGCTCTTGGATGCTTGGGCTGCGTTTGCGTTTAAATCCCCCCTTTTCCCGTTTTTTTACGCAGCGTAGCCGTGCAGATGAGTCCTTGGAGAAGGCGAAAGCGATTCTGGGAATTGGAAAAATACGCCTGTTTCTTACGGACGGGGGAAGGTTAGCTGCGCGTTTCTCCGTGGTGCGCGCGTGCGTACCGAGATGCTGCGCAGGGACAGAGAAAGAAACGGAGCGGCGGATGATCGAGTCAGAGGGGGGGAGAAAATCCGGAACCTCTGCAGATGGATGATGATCTAGGCTACTGAAAACGTGCAAATGGAGCATCAATCTTCCATCAAGCTTCTGATATGTGGGCTAGGATATGTGTGTCATTCCGCTGCAAACACATAAAAGAGCGTACTCATGTCAGGGCAGTGCAGGATGGTGGCGCTCCTCCGCAACAATAAATAAACAAAACAAAAAAAACAATACCGAAAGACAAAGAGGTGAAATCAACCGGAGAAAGAAGAGAAAGGTCGGTGAAGCAATACAAAAAATCCGGTGGGTTATTGTAGGCTATTAGATAATTTCTTTCTTCTTATCCTGTCCTGGCTCCGATCATGCAGACACCCCGGGGTGACGGAGGGTGACGGTGGGTGAGAGGGTCCGGAGACGCGGAGTTGGAGGAAACACAGAGAAAGAGAACGAGTTTTTTTCCTGCTCCTTCTCTCGGTGAAGATGCTGCAGTCTTGCGTTCAGAGCATCCCTTCTCTGACTGGCTGCGCGAGGGAGCGCAGGGGAGCGGCTGACGTCACAGGGCCTTGAGACCCATTCAGATGCATCCCGTAAAATTGGGGTTTCCCAGACGTTTAAGTAAAAGAGGAAGCGAATTGTCTTTGTGTTGTGTTGCTTTTTAACCGCGAAAAACCATCTGAGGATATTACTTAGGCTAGGCTAGAAGTATGTATTTCTATTATTTTGCTTTTGGTTTAGCCGACCAGATCAAGCTTTTATGCAGTTTAAAAAACAACATTGGATTAATTAACCTACATCACTTCAGTGATCTTTAATCATTTAGGAGCTAAGAATTCTGCAGGTTTTCAATTCATGCAAATTATTTACACAAAAGATACATTGGTGAGCGGTTAGAGACGTTGAAGTGTCTATCAAATAAACATTTTATCTTCAAAACAAGGGTGTCAGTTAAATTGAAGCGTGGTGAGGACATAAACAAAAAAAACAAAATATATATAAAAGGTCTTCAACATGTGATTTTAGGAAATGTAAAAGGTGTACTGGTAGGAGATAGGTAATTTATGGCGGGTCTGGTAAAAAATGCATACCCAAAAGAGCGTTTGCAGTTTGAATGAATGAAAAGTAATCCAACATTAACAGAGTGAAGACAGAACACGTACATTTTCTTACTTATTGGGCACTTTTGGGCAATTAAAAGATTAGTAGGCTACGTTTTTTTTTGGAGCCTAAGTTCTTCTTAGACAATGCTTATTAGTTTCTTCTATAATCTGATTTCTTATGACAAATCTTTCTCAAAGCTTTTTCCTTATTTAGTTAACATTTTGTTGCTTTGTTAGCAAATACTTTTCACAAATTCTTCTTCTTATATCTAAATGTTGGGAGAAAAATAGCCATTTAAAAAAATGGTGGGGTTATGGCCACAGCTTCTCCCATTGTAAATTACACCTATGGTTTCAAAACATAAAATCCCGGCTCACAGGCAGAACCAACCAGTTAATTCCGATGTTCCCTGAAGGCATCGTGAGAGAGAAAGCGAGAAAGAGAGAGACGCCTCAGTCGAGACACGATTGGCCGAGGCTGCATTTCTCCGGCAAAACGGAAAGGACACACATATATTCTCCCGACGGTGTCACATGACGGAGTGGAGAGGATGCGGCTCAGTCGGCGGCTTTTTGCTCCGTTACACTCCCGGCAAATGCAATTATGTCCGAGCCAGAGCCTGAAGGTCCCTGCGCGGCGGTCTGAAGGTCTGTAGCTGGCTGTCCACTGCTGTACAGAGGGCCACGAGCCTCCAACTCACCTGGAGCTCTGCAGGAGGCTCTGGCTTCAATTTACATACGAGAAATCTAAATAAAATTTGTGACAGTTGAAAGAGTTAGTTTTTATTAAAGTGTAGCATTTAAAAAAAATATAAACCAATTTGTTTTATTTATATCTGTAATTATTTTTCTCATTGTGATCCCATACATCTCTAATTAGACAATATCGCACCTTAGACGATGCCTGTATGATCCCTGCCGGGACGCCAAAAAAGACACCAAAATAAAATGACATGTTTATGCATGGTTATAATGCAGTTCTGACACTGAAACAGCCTATAAAAGAGGGAAGCATAAAGCGTGAGCCCCCGGCCTGTCTCACCTGTCCCCTCATCTGCTGTGTGACCCACCTGTGTGTGCTGCGTCTGACATCTCTGCGTCGCTCTGCCTGTATGTGAAGAGGGATCCTCCAGCACTGTGAGCTGTCTGAGAGAGCTACACCCGCCTCAGTCTTTCTCTCTCTCCCTTTACACACACACGCACACACTCACACATTTGGCATATTCTCACACACGCTCCGAGACACACGCAAATACCTTCTACTCCCTCTCTCCTCCTCTGTCCACTGCTGTACAGATGTGGTGCGCCCTCATTCCCTCCTGTAGATTGTAGTCAAGGTGACATTGTGCTGCCTGTGCACACACACACACACACACACACACACACACACACACACACACACACACAGCACACACACACATAGAGAGTCGCAGCTTTCTCACACTATTTCACATCGCCATGAGAAATGCACCGGTGAGCCAGTCTCCTGCTCTGGAAATACGTGGCAAATGTGAGGCAGATGGATCCCAGGCTGCAGTCTCAAACTGATTCTGCACCACAGAGAGCAAAAAGGCCTCGACGGCGGCACCTCATTGTACGAGCCGCTCTGCACAGTGTGTGGAGTGAAGCGTAGCCGGACACGAGCATTTATGCATTTGGACGTGAGAAAAATGTGACCTGAACTGTGAGGGTCTCACGCTGCCAGGCCGTCCAAGCCGCTGCTGCAGCATATGGAAAAAGTGAAGTAGCCCCATAAGCAGTAAAGCACACAGACTAGCAGCATTCTTTAGTTTTTATTAGGCTGGAGCTGTGAGCAGATGTTGGTGGTATGGTTTTTCAGATATTTGGTACCGCAAACTACTGCTCAGCTTTGGACAATGACCCTGAAAGCAGCTTTCAGTACCGCGAGTTATTCTGCACACCACGTTCAATTTGTAAGAAGTTCATAATAACTCAGTTCTCCCACTTTTTTGTAAAATGGAATCAAAAGATTTAGTTAACCAACAGCAAATGATTGACAGCGTTTCCCTCTCAGTTAGGGAAGAGGTGATTTTCCAATGATGGATTTTTCATTTTGGAGCCAAAGCCTGGAATTCCCAGTCTTAAAAATATGATAGTGACTCAAAAGCAAAAAGCTGAGACAGGAGCCAGCTGGAGGGGTCAAATCTTAGTAAAGGTTCTTTGATTTGACCAGGTGTACAAAATGAGATAAACATTTGAGAAAACATTCCATAATTTGTCCTAATCAGCTCGATAGTAAAAATACACCAAACATGTCTTACTGTTACTGTTCCCTCAATCACAGTTTTGTGAAATGAGTTTCCTCTGGACAAGGTCCTCCTCTCCAGGTGTGACCCACTCTCACCTGTTCTCCCTGCAGACTGTGATATACTGTACGCAAATGATTCTGGGTGTTTCTCCTGCTCGGGGTCAAGGCTGGCTGAAGATAAATGATATTCAGGATGTCAAATCTGCTGTGCTGCTGGCAGACGCTAGGCCTCTGCTGCCCCCTGCTGACAACCTGTGGGAAGAGCAACACATCATTATTTACTTTGAATCTTTTCTTATCCTCTATGTAAAAAAATGTCAAATGGACTGCATTTATATATCTTTTTCCATTCGTTACAACCCCTCAAAGTGGTTGAATGACACATTGACATATTGACTGCAAGGGCTGGGTATTGAACCACTGACCTTTTGCCTGGACGATGACCATCTCTTAAGCCATTGCCATCCCCCTTTGTCATTTTACTGGTTCAACTGAGTTATTCCTTAAAGTCATTTCTTGGTCGTTTTCATTCATAGTCTAAAATAAGACAATTATAGCAGAAAGGGGGCTAAAGGAAAAAGCACGGTACATCCCTTTAAAAGTCAGGAGATCAATGAGACACACCTGTGAGTTGGGGAAGGGGAAACAAATTAGTAAAGGACACAAGGAGGAGAACAGGAAAGCGGAGTGAGAGTGGCTCAATAAGCAAATCCTTCAAAGTTGATTCTAGTTCCTGGACACATTGGTTAAAAAATAAGACTTGATTTGTCTGTGCTGCTGGAAATATGCTAACCTTGGAGCTGCTGGATAGAGGAGCCAGCTCTATGACCTGCTTGCATGCAGCTATGGACCACTTGCAGCTGTGGCTTTGTTTAACCTACAAAAGTTAGATAAGTTAATCTAGCTATCCGGTTCAAATAGTCGTTTTTTAATGTATTTTGTATGACAAAATAGTTACAACTCATTTATATAAATTCAAGTTGCCAAAAGCGTTCTCAAAATACAGTTTATGCTAGGGTTTTCATCTGATTTATATCTTCTTGTTCTATTCTTATTAAAAGGTCAATATTGGCCTTGGCCTCAAAATACCTGTTCCTATTGACAACACCATTACCTCATTGAAGAACTCATTTATTTAAAGAAGTTCTACATCCAAGATAAAGTAAACAACTTAAAGCTCATTGGTCATGATTTGCCAGCAGTGTCAGTGAAGGACTTTTCTCCACAGCCCGCTCCCCCCCCCCCCCCCCAAACGTCCCCTCTGTATAATTGTCCTGCTACCCGGCACTCATTCAGTTGTGTCCCAGAAATCAATAAGGAGTGGATGCTGAGGAGGAAGCGTGAGCACTCTGTGAGATTGGAAAGAGACAGATGTGATGTGTTCCTCTTTATTGTGTCCGTCCATGACCTCACTCTCATGCCATCACGCTGAGATTTATGACTGACTGCAACACAGGAACCTGCATTTGTATTATTTAAGAATGAATAACTGTTATATCTCTCACAGGCTCCGCCCTCTACTGGACTCTATGGGTACCTTATCATGCAAGCATTAACCTACTGAGACTTCTATAGACGTAGCCGCCTTCCTTGAACACCGAACCTGCCCGACATGCCCTGGCCTGATCGCGGGGGCTGACCCGCACCGCCTGTGCTTCCAGTGCCTGGGGCCGAAGCACGCAGAGGAGGGCCTAAACCAGTCGCCGGCCTGTAATGCCTGCCGCATGATCCCGCGGCTGAACCACCGACATCGTGGCGAGCATTTCCGGGTGAAGTTCGGCCCGCAGGTGGAGGTGGAGGATCAGGACCTCGAGGTGGTGGAGATGGATGAACTAGATGACGAGGTGCCATTTGATTTCACCCTCCCAAGGGGCTGGGTGGCCACATTCACGAAGGGGGAAGACGACGAGGACGCCTCGTTGTCTGACACCTTCGGGTCCGGCGGCCAGGAGGGTCCAGCACACAGGTCTGCACGTCTGGACTTTCCGGCGGTTATGACCCTGGCGGCGGAGCGGTGTGGCTTACCGCTCCCCCCACCGCTGCCACAGAGGCCTGTAAGCCGCCTTCGGCAGGGGTGAACTTCCCTTCACGGGGAGTTTTGCGGCGGAACGGGTCACCAGGGAGTATCACAGCTTCATAGCTGGGGACCTGCAGCTGAGGGCTTGTCCATTAACACAATGTTATGGGGAATGGAAACTCAGCTGTGTACTAACAAGGTGGATGGACAGGACGCTGAAACGGGGCTATTCACTCCAGTTTTGCAGCATCCCACCTCCATTCAAAGGCATGCGAGAGGTAAATCTATCATCCCAGGAGGAGATGGGTTTCCTCTCGGCAGAGATTCAGGCCCTGGTGCAAACACAGGCGGTGTCTGTTGTGCACCCTCAGCACAGAGAAAAGGGTCTTTATTCCATGTACTTCCTGGTTCTCAAGAAGACAGGGGAATTCAGACCTATTCTAGATCTCCGCAGCCTGAATCGGCACATTGCTTCCGCATGTTAACTATAAAACAGTTAATGGGGCTAGTGCAACCGGGCGATTGGTTCACCACCATCGACCTGAAAGACGCGTACTTTCATGTAGAAATTGCTCCAGAGCACAGAAAGTATCTGCGTTTTGCCTTCCAGGGGATAGCCTACGAGTACAACAGATTATACCGTTCGGCTACTCCCTGTCCCCACGCACGTTCAGCATGTGGCCACTGCGCTCCAGCCGCTGCGCGTCCATGGCATGAGAGTTTTATTTTACCTGGACGACCTCATAGTCATGGCCAGGTCCAGGGAACAGGCAATGTTTTGCACAGCACAATTGATCCTACACCTAACCAAGTTGGGCTTTGCGATCAATTGGAAAAAGAGCACCCCCATACCTCACCAACAGGCGTTGTATTTGGGAGTGGTGCTCGATGCAGGCGCGCTGCACGCCACCCTGTCAGAGAGCAGACGTGCGTAACTTCTCCGGGCGGTCCACAGGCTGCGACAGGGGGCGACAGTGACAGCTTTAACTATCATGCAGACTCTGGGTCTCATGGCGGCTGCTCACGTTGTGGTCCCGCTCGGGTTACTGCATATGCGCCGCCTGCAGAGGTGGTTCTCCAGCCTGCGTTTAAATCCCAAGGGGCACAAACGACGTCTGGTGACCATCTCCCCCTTCAGTGGAGGGCAACCTCCGGTTCTGGGGGCTCCCCGGATCACCTCCAGAGGGGGTCTCCACTGGGACGGGTGACCTCCTACATCAGTGTTCACGGACGCGTCCAGAACAGGATGGGGAGGGACCTGCCTGAGGGCTATAGGTGGGCGCTGGTCTCTAACAGAAACACGGCACAGCAACCTCCTAGAGCTACGGGCAGTAGTGTTAGTCCTCCAGCATTTCAAGCCCCTAATTTAGGGGAGACATGTTCTGGTCAGGAGCGACAACAGCACCACAGTGGCTTATATCAACAGGCAGGGCGGAGTCCGCTCCGCCGCCTTGTTGACCACAGCGGAGAAACTGTGGTTATGGGCTTCAGAGGTGGTGTTATCTCTGAGAGCCCTCCACATCCCGGGACTGGAGAACAGGGGGGCCGACCTCATGTCGAGGGGCGGCCCCCTGCCAGGCGAGTGGGTGCTTCACCCGGAGGTGGTGAAGCAGATCTGGGCCCAGTTCGGGAGAGCTGAGGTGGACCTGTTCGCCAGCCGGCGCAACAGCCACTGTGCGCTGTTGTTCTCCATGGTTCTGAGCGACGACCCGCCCTTGGGGGTGGACGCGTTTGCACACGAGCCATGGCCAAGGAAGCTGCTCCACGCCTTTCCACCGCTGCGTCTCATTCTACCTCTCCTGGGGAGAGTGAGGCGAGAACGTCTGTCAGTCATCCTAGTGGCTCCGGATCGCGTCGGGGCGCCATGGTACTCAGAGATGACACAGATGAAGGTGGGCCAGCCCTGGGCAATTCCCCAGTTCTGGGGGGCGATGTCTCAAGAGGCAGGTGCAATCGGGGCGTTACCCACTCTGGGCCGTCCTCTTCAGGCTTGGCTCCTGAGAGGGACAGGCTGAGACAGGGTGGATTGTCTGACAGCGTTATTCAGTCTATCCAGGCAGCTAGAGCAGAATCCACCACAGCCTGTTACAGGCCGAAGTGGCTGGGATTCCAGCGATGGTGTGAGGAGCGGAGAATCAAATCAAGGTTTATTTATAGAGCACATTTAAAAGCGATTTTTGGTCGGGCCAAAGTGCTGTACATGTAATAACTACAATCACATAAAAACACATTTCTATAAGCACAATAAAAGACAATA
This sequence comes from Trematomus bernacchii, assembly GCF_902827165.1. Classification (NCBI taxonomy): domain Eukaryota; kingdom Metazoa; phylum Chordata; class Actinopteri; order Perciformes; family Nototheniidae; genus Trematomus; species Trematomus bernacchii. The sequence goes on from NW_022987966.1 coordinate 1,462,785, forward strand.
AATTACAACAGATATTTAAAAAGAAAACACAGGGAAAAGTCAGGAGTCGTGCTCCGCTCTAACTAAGACTAGAATAGAGCCCCTATCTTGTGAGTTGGGCTCTATTTTATCCTACTTACAGTTAATGGTGGACAGAGGGCTGGCTCTGCCCGGTGCGTGCGCTAGCATGTTATGTGGAGAGCACGGCTGCCCTTAGACGCACTGAAAAGCTGTTTGTGTGCTTCGGGGGTGGGGTGACCGGGAAAGCTCTGTCCAAGAAACGCCTGGCAGGCTGGCTCTGCGAGTGCATTGCACATGCCTACGGACATGCAGGGAGAGCCTACCCCGTGGGGGTCCGTGCACACTCTACACGGGCTGTGGCTGTGTCAACAGCCTTATTCAACGGTGTGAGTGTGGAGGACATATGCTCGGCGGCATCTTGGTCAACGCCAGGCCCCTTCATAAGGTTTTATCTCTTGGACATGTCTGGCTCTTTCTCCTCGTCTGTGCTTGCTGGGGCAACACAGGACTGGTGAGGAGGGAGAGGGGGGCTGTGGGTCAGTGGGCATCTGACCCCCTCCCCGGGCGTAATGCGCTTACGTTTTTTCTGGGCCCCCTGGAGGGTCCTGGGGGACGTGGTGCGCACTGGGCCCTTACTGGGCTGGAGGGCTCTCCTCGCCTGCCTCGCCTGCCTAACCATTCATCTGGTATACGGCCCGCGAGACCATTTGATACGGCTCTCGAGGTAATTTATAAACACACGCAAACAATTAAAAAAAAGAAGAAATCTAGACCGCAAAATAATTAAACAAGCAAGTGCCTGTTTTTCCTGGCCAAGGTCAGGGTCCTTGAACACAACACGGGCCTAACGTGTCATCACGTGGTATACGTCTGGGGGAGCATGCCCCCGGACCCCCCTAGAGGAGGTTAGATCCCCCCCACTTAAATCATGTTCACATGGATAGGAAACTAAATTGCACACATCTTCTGTCCATATCTTTCTGTTTTGGTGGTCATGCCACAACCGTGCACGTGCATGCATGCGCGAGTCATGGTAAAATATCTGGATTAAGAGGTTGCTTTTTCTTTGCACAACATGAAAGAAAGGCCAAATGAATGGGCTGTGATTTTAGTATTTTTAAGTAGAGGTCAATAATTTGTACGGCCCTCGGAGGATGTTGAAAAAATTGAAATGGCCCTTGAGAGGAAAAAGGTTCCCCACCCCTGATCTGAGGGGTAGGGGTGGAGGACAGTCCATGTTTAGTTGTAAAAAGTTAAAACACTTGTGAACACATGAAAATGTTAAACATTGTCCAAAAGCTGAGAACATGAACATACATTTGATGCAGATCAGCACTGGGTCATATTGTCTTCATTTATAAATCAGGAAAAAAAAGCACAAATAGAAAGCTTATGGTGGCAGTACAGTATAGGCTGGTCCTCCCCATGTTTGTATTTTGCATTCATTTGAATTTGTCACACACATTTGGTGATAAATTAAAAACAATTTAGCTAGCTTCGACAAACGACATTGTTTTCTTTTTAGGTTTTTCGTGTTTTATAAAATACCGTTATCATCTCTTCAGTTTCAAATCCAGCAACAGCCTCTGACAAGAGGACAGGCCCGCCCCTCCCTACACGCAGATCACGCAGACTGCGTGGGGCCTCATCTTTCGAAGGGAGCCTCAAATGCGGCGCACTTCAGCTTATGCGCAAATGCGGCGCAATTAAATGCGCCGCTGCGAGGTTGCGTGCTCCACTAGCACCCACCCCCCTCCGTCGACGCTCGCGACACAGAGGGCCTCATCACATAACTTTGCGTGGGGCCACAAGTTGGCCGGGGGCAGCCCTGCAAGAGGAAGTCGGATTTTGAGAAAAAGCATTTCTCACTCACCCTTAACCTGCATTCACATATTACGTGTTTTTTTTCACACAACAAATTTGAAGCTCACTCCAGAGAAACACAACGGCAATGCCATTTTGCTGTAGTATTTCAACAAAAAATAATGCTGGGGTAATGTAGGGTTAGTTCCATCACTGAGCAAAACAATAGAGGTGAGTGGATTTCAATGTTTGGATTTAAAAGGTCTTTGAAAACGGCCATATTTGTTTCCACAATGTCCAATGAACTGAATGATGCACAAAACACAGAACACTGGAAGAACAAATTGCTTTACATTTAAGTGTGTGTGTGTTATGGACAGATGGTGGGCTGGCTGAGTGAAAACTCATCCTTCCCCCTCCTGGTGGAGGTTTATGAGCTTTTAAATCCACACCCTTCTCTGCACACATTGTCTTTAAAACACTGTTGTGTCTGTGAGAGGTGCTTCTCCACTCTGCCATTCATGATCATTCCTGGGATTCCACACATCTACACTTTGACCCTGGATCTCTCAAACTGTGAATGTTTTTTTTAATGTGGGCCCACTAGCGTCGGCTAGGTGTTTAAAACATGATTGTGGTGGATTAGAGAGTGTGTGGGAGAAAGAGAGATAATAGGGAAAGTCGCAGAGAAAAAAAGGATAATTATAGCTGCAAGCAGCGGTGAGCGGGTCTTCGACGATCTGCGCAGGTTCGCTGTTGTCCGCACGTCGATGTTGCGCAGACGTTTTCCGGACTCGGCCGTTAGCAAACGTGGGAAGTTTCAGGCCATTGGACAATGTGGCCGGACAAAAGATGCGCCGGTGAAGATGGCCGCATCGTCTTTGTGCTCCTCTCCAACTTTGTTCCTTTTCGTATTTTGTACATATTTATTTTACTTTTGCCGTTTTACTTTTAACATGGTTCGCAACATGCAAGCCGACCGCACCTACTCTGCCATACAATATAGCAGGGAGGAACTTCTTCAATTGCGAAACTTCGTGGACAATAATAACCCTCCGACAGACAATGGAGATTCGCCATGGCTACCTGTTGCTGTTCTACCTGAGAGACGCAAGAAGAAGACAAAGCGAGGATGCCGGGCCGGACTGCTGGTCAGACTGAGGAAACGAGAGAATCGACCCCCTCTTCCGAGTATTCTTCTGGCTAATGTTCAATCCATTGAAAATAAGCTAGACGAACTCAGAAGCCGGATTGCTTTTCAACGGGACATTAAGAACTGTAACGTGTTAATTCTCACTGAGACTTGGCTCAACCCCGCTATCCCGGACTCCGCCATTGTTCCTGTCGGATTCTCTATTTTTCGTCAGGACCGGACTGCTAACTCGGGGAAAAGTAAGGGAGGCGGTGTGTGTGTAATGACTAATAACAACTGGTGCTCAGATGTGAAGATTATTTCGTCGGACTGTTCCGCTCATCTAGAGCACCTCATGATCTCATGCCGGGCCTTTCATCTGCCGAGGGAATTCACATCTGTTGTGATAACAGCAGTGTATATCCCGCCGCAGTCGCTCGCCGACAACAACACGGCACTCGATCAGCTGTTTGGGATTATTGATAAAACCGAGACTTCACGGCCAGATGCGGCGTTCGTTGTGGCCGGAGATTTCAACACCGCCAACATGAAGAAGGTCTTGCCAAAATATTACCAACACATCAGCTGCCCGACGCATGGGGGAAACATACTGGACCATGTTTATTCCCCTTTTCAAGTCAATATGGATTCAGAGCCAATAGATCAACATCGATGGCTTTAGTAGACTCACTTGAAGAAATTACTAGCTCAATTGACCAAAAGAAACATGCAATTGGAATATTCATTGACCTAAAAAAGGCATTTGACACGATTAATCATGACATATTAATAAAAAAACTTGAACGTTATGGAATCAGGGGTGTAGTTTTGGAATGGGTAAGGAGTTATTTAACCAACAGGCAACAGTTTGTGAAGCTGGGAGAGTGTTGTTCTTCATATTTGGACATTACATGCGGTGTCCCCCAGGGGTCAGTATTGGGGCCAAAACTATTTATTATGTATATTAATGAAATATGCAATGTATCGACAGTACTCAAGTTTGTTTTGTTTGCTGATGACACTAATATATTTTGTTCTGGGGACAATGTACAGCTACTATTGGAAGAGATCACAGCTGAAATATGCAAACTAAAGTCATGGCTAAACAGTAATAAGTTATCATTAAACTTGAATAAAACAACATTAATCATATTTGGAAATAGCAATACACAAGCATCCATTAAGATAGATGGGATTTTCATTGAGAGAGTTAAAGAACATAAATTCCTTGGAATCACAATTGATGAGAAACTGAGCTGGAAACCACACATAAAACATATTCATTCCAAAGTCTCAAGAAGTATTGCAATATTAAACAAGGCAAAACAGATTCTTGATCAAAATTCCCTCTACATTCTTTACTGTTCATTGGTTTTACCTTATTTAAGTTACTGTGCAGAGGTTTGGGGCAGTAATTATAAAACTACAACACAATCCCTATTTATTCTACAAAAAAGAGCAATAAGAATTATTAAAAATGTCGGCTATAGGGATCATACAAACCCATTATTTTTAGAGCTAAAATTATTAAAACTGTCAGATCTTGTTGAATTCCAAATCGCACAAATCATGTTTAAGGCAAAAAACGTTCAATTACCTGGGAATATTCAGATATTGTTCAATGAAAGACAAGGGAATCATTATTTACGGGGTTCATTTATATTCACTAATGTTAGGGTGCGCACAACAAAGAGAAGTTTTTGCGTTTCTGTTTGTGGGGTGAAGATCTGGAACAATTTGAGTGAAGAGCTAAAGGGATGTCCAAACATAAAACTATTCAAAAAGAGGTATAAAGACACAATTCTCACAAGGTACATGATAGATGAAACTGCTAAACCATAACTGTTTGTATTCTTGTTTTGTATTTTATTTATGAATATGTGTTTGTATGAATTTGTGTATGTATATATATGTATATATATATATAAATATATAGAGACCATTGTCCTAACTTGCCTGTATATATTATATATTATTATATTATATATTATATCAATTATTCAAGATTATAAGTATACGTTTATATTGTATGTTAATGTAAAAAAATAAAAATAAAAATAAAAATAAAAATAAAAAAGGGAGAAGGGGTCGGATTAAATAAGTGTAAACTTCTTCCGACCCCTTTTCGGACGTGTAATTAGCTAAAGCTTTGTTGTTTATTGTTTATTGATATCAGACAATGATACTGCAGATTATTCAATTATTATTTAAATGTTTCGTTTTGTTATTGCATTCATTTGTATAGTACTGTATCATGTCTGTATCACCTTTTGTTTCATTTGTATTTTCTTTGGTTTTACACGCTCGAAAAAAAAAAATAAACTAAACTAAAACTAACTAAACTTTTCGAAATGGATATAAGGCTCTCCCTCGCCCTCCCTTCGGCAAATCAGACCACATCTCACTGCTGCTGCTGCCTGCTTACAAGCAGAAACTTAAAAGGGACAGACCGGTAACAAGGACAGTACAGCGATGGAGCGTGGAGTCAGATGCAGCACTGCAGGATTGCTTTGCATCTACGGATTGGAGTGTGTTTGAGGACAATAACATCAACACACACACGGACACTGTCATCTGCTACATTGGGAAATGCATCGATGACGTGGTACCGAAGGTTTGTGTACGAACATTCCCAAATCAAAAGCCCTGGATAAACTGCGAGGGGCGCGGCAAGCTGAAAGCGCGCACTATCGCGCACAGAGCTGGAGATTTGGAGGAGTACAGGAAATCTAGGTATGATCTCCGGAGAGCAATTAACAATGCAAAGAGACAGTACAAAGAGAAGGTGGAATCTGACTTCAAAGGCTGTAACACCAGGAATATGTGGGCGGGACTAAGAACAATGACAGACTACAAAGGAGCAGCGGGTGGTGCTGCGGGAGTGTCTGCGTGCGCATCTCTCCCAGATGAGCTGAACAGTTTTTTTGCACGCTTTGAGAGCAGCCAGGCTGTGGAGGTACAGAGGGACCAGGAGCTACACTGCCCTTTTGTTTTAAATAGGGCAGATGTGTGTAAATCCTTTAAAAGGGTTAACCCACACAAGGCTCCTGGACCTGATGGCATCCCTGGCCGTGTTCTCAGGGTGTGTGCAGTTCAGCTGGCAGAGGTGTTCACAGACATCTTCAACAGGTCCCTGTTGCAGTCTGTAGTCCCCACATGCTTCAAACACTCCACTATCGTTCCTGTCCCGAAAAAGACAATAATCACCTGCCCCAACGACTACCGCCCAGTAGCACTCACCTCCATCATAATGAAGTGCTTTGAGCGGTTAGTCAAATCATTGACTCACTGCACCTCCTCCCTCCCTGACTCTCTGGACCCCCTGCAGTTTGCCTACAGAGCAAACAGGTCCACAGACGACGCCATAGCCCTCACCATCCACACTGCCCTCTCACACCTGGACCCGAAGAACAGGAACACATATGTGAGAATGCTGTTCATTGACTACAGTTCAGCATTCAATACCATTGTGCCCTCCAAGCTGGCCATCAAGCTCAGAGAGCTCGGGCTCAACAGCGCCCTCTGTGACTGGATCCTGAACTTCCTGACGGGCAGACCCCAGGCAGTGCGGGTGGGAAACATCACATCCTCCACCCTGATTCTCAACACCGGTGCCCCTCAAGGCTGCGTGCTCAGCCCTCTCCTCTACTCCCTGTTCACTCACGACTGTGTGGCCACACACAGCTCCAACACCATTGTGAAGTTTGCTGACGACACGACCGTCATCGGCCAGATCACAGACGATGACGAGACGGCGTACAGAGAGGAGGTCGAAAACCTGACATCTTGGTGCCAGGATAACAACCTCCATCTCAACGTCAGCAAAACAAAGGAGCTGATTGTGGATTACAGGAAGCAGCAGGGAGAGGGACACGCCCCCATCGCCATCAATGGGACTACGGTGGAGAGAGTCAAAAGCTTCAGGTTCCTTGGGGTCCACATCACTGAGGACCTGACATGGTCTCTTCACACCACCACCATCACCAAGAAAGCTCGACAGCGGGCGGCTCTTCTTCCTCCGCAGGCTGAGGAGGTTCAAAATGGATTCCAGGATACTCTGCAACTTCTACAGGTGCACGATAGAGAGTATCCTGACTGGCAGCATCACGGCCTGGTACGGCAGCTGCACCGACCTCAATCGTAAGGCTTTACAGAGGGTGGTGAAAACTGCACAGCACATCACCAGGACGGAGCTGCCATCCATGGAGGACCTTTACTCCCAGCGGCTCAGGAAGAAAACACTACGGATTATCAAAGACCCCCATCACCCCAGCCACAAACTGTTCTTTCTGTTGCCGTCTGGCAGACGTTACCGCAGCATCCTGGCAAAGATAAGAAGATTCGGAGACAGTTGCTTCCCGCGGGCAGTGAGACTGTTAAACAATTGAACTGCTGAAACAACTTCAAAACATTCATCTGCTACTTAGTAATATGTATCTAATATCTAATATATATCATTCCAATAACTTGTATATAGACTCGTACTGCACTATTCCACATGCTCACTTTATTTTATAACTATTTTTCTTTTTGTATTGCTCTTGCTATCTGTATTGTTATTATGTTGCATTGTTGGAGAAGCCTGTGACATAAGATTTTCAACAACATAATTACTCTGTAACTATGTCAGTTTGACAATAAAGAACCTTGAACCTTGAACCTTGAACATGGGAGGTACAGCAGTAACATAAACATCGTGTTTGATGGCGAGTGATCTGTCGCCATGGCAACAGCATATGATGACACCCCATAATAGGCTTAGATGACTGGAGGGCTGCATCGTTATCAAACGTGAAGTTTTGGGCCGTTTGGAGCATGTTCACTGGAGTTATCAGAAAACCGTGTTTCATGGTAAGCATTGTGTTGCTATGGCAACGCCATTTGACGGAATCTCAAAAATTAAACGTATCTGTCTTAAAGGTGGGGTAGGTAAGTTTGAGATACACTTTTTGTTATATTCCATGGAATGCTCTTAACATCCTGATAGCAATGAATATCTTAAGTGCTTTGACAAAAAATCCATAAAAAAATGTCATCTGTGGAAGCCGTAGTACTGTAAAAATCACGACCAATCATTTTAGCCGGCCCGGCTAAAATAACTGGATGGCCTACCTGCCTGTCAGCCTTCCATCTGTGCACAAACTTATCTCGTGCCCTCATTGGTCATGTGCACGTTCGTGTGTGTTGGAGGAGGGGCTCTGTAAGGAAGTGGCAGATTTTTTCCGGCTGTGTGTTTTCAAATTCTAGCGCACTCGAGCTGATTTCTCCAAAATTACCTACTCCACCTTTAAGGTCTGGACTGTTAGCACACATGTGAAGTTTGACCAGTTTATGACCATTTTCATAGGAGTTATAGCAATATCGTGTCTAACGTCGAGGAATGCGTTGACATGGCAACGGTTTTTGAGGAAAACTCACAAGTGGCACATAGACATGTTGAGGTCCAGACCATTAACCATCATCTGAAGTCCGGTGCGGTTTGGACGATTTTAATTTGAGTTGCGACAATATAATGTTTTATGGCGAGGGATGCGTTTCCGTGGAAACGGCATATGATGAGACCTGAGATTTGGCGTAGAGCTGTTAAGGCATGGACCGGTGATATACAACTGAAGTTTGGTGGACAATCGGGCCGTGTCCATTGGAATTATACAGCGACATCGTGTTTTATGCGATTGCATGGTAACACCACATGATGAGACCTCAGTTGCGCGGTTGAAGATGGCTGCATTGTCTTTGGCTCCTCTCCAACTTTGCCTTTTTTTCGTATTATTTCAGTGTTTGTTTACTTTTTGTCGTGTGCTTTTAACCTGGTCCGCAACATGCAAGCCGACCGCACCAACTCTGCTATACAATATAGCAGAGAGGAATTTATACAGATCAGAAACTTTGTGGACAACAGCCCACCTGGTCAGACAAAGGGGACCCGCCATGGCTGCCTGTTGCTGTCCTACCTGAGAGACGCAGGAGCAGTGGCGACTGGTCATTAGGGGCAGGTGGGGCACAGCCCCACCTAGTGTCAGCAGAAAGTATTACAAATAATGATTACAAAAAATGCAAAAAAATGCAAAAAAATATATAAAATATATTTTAAGATCATGTTTAATCATCTGATTCATCTGTACATTGCTGTTTTAGTCTGTGTTCTTCTAATTAGTGTGTCTACAGTCACAGTGTGTGCCTATTGAGCTGTTTAGAGCCATGTGGGACAAAACCTGATCATGCCCTTCCCTCTCGCTGTGAAGTGAACGGTGACTGTAAAAACTACACTGCGCATGCTCAGAGTATTTTCCTATTTAATGTGTGTGGCAAAAAAATAATGACCATAGGGGCACTAAGCTGCCATCCCCACCATATGTCATCTCACATCATTCAGAGCTGATTGGCTGTAAGTACGTGTGCCGCGAAAAGTGTGGTGTGTGAAGAGGAGACGAGAGAGCTGCAGTGACGCGTCCTAAAACCAGGAAGTAAGCTGCGCATGTTCTTATTATACATCCATGGGCTTCCCTCGACAAAAAAGCAATGAGGTTTCTCCATAGGATTTTAGAAAATAGCTCGAAATAAGATCTGTGGGAAACGTACCTGTTAGATAAATGCACGTTTTGTTCAGCCGGATAACATCCACATGTCTACCCTACTTTTATAATTTTTTTATCATAAATCTATCGATTAGATTTATGATAGACTTTTGAAACTACTAGAAGATAAGGAGGACTTTTACAAACAAGTTATAGAAATGTTTGTCCAGAAGGATAGGCAAATGGACTTCATCTTCAAGTCAAGGTAAGACCGCAATTTTATTGAAAATGGGATCTTACTAAGAGAGAACAATTCAATATTTAAAGCTCCCATGTCATGCTTTTCCGGTTATTACCCGTCCCCTTGTGTGTTATGAAGGTTTTATGCATGTAAACGGTGTGCAGAGTCAAAACCCTCAAAGTACACCCTGTAGCGAGTAAAACTCTAACACAGAAAAATACCTCCCCAAAACGCCTCGTTGGAGATACGTCACTGCCCATTTGAGTCTTCCATTTAGTTCCGGGTACCGCCTGATGTCATGCGGTACCCGGAACGAAATGGACCAATCCCGAAGAGCTATGGCCACACCAGCAGCGTCGTGTTCCTCCTCCAGAGGTTCGAAGAACCGGCATTTCACAGACGAAAGCTTCCAAAACATTGCCCAGTTTGAGGCCGGATATGCACAGCTTGTTTGGACCGTTTGGAGCAGGGGAAGATCTGGGTATACAACCTGTAAGTTTGCATTGTTATTTGTGTATTTATCAAACAAGACTGTTTAAATGTGTAAACTGTGTTGGACTGCTAAGCCATTGACACAGTGCTAACTAAGTTGCTAGAGTTTCCATATATCAACTCTAATATCAGCAGATGGCCTTGCATACATGTATCTCATAGCAGGAGAATGTCTGCATTCACACACAAAATACCTATTGACAGTATACTCCGGGTGATTTGCCGGTCAGTCGCGAAACGTAATTACATTATAGCTGGCGTAGCGATCTAACACACGGAGCTAGAGCTAGTTTCGGTCAGAAAAACATTTTTGTGATGCTACGTTGCTAGCGTTTAAATATATCAACTACAATGTCAGCAGATGGCCTTACATGTTTGTCATGGCAGGATAATGTCTGCAGTCACACACACGGAATACTCATACAGTATACTGTACTGTGATTTACCGTACATTGTGACCGTACATATACTGCATGTAGCTAACGAGGCTAGCTGTATGCTAGCGCAAAACAATGTATTCATGCAAGTTACATTGTATGACCGAACGTAGCAGAATACCCGTATACGATTGCAATTATAAACACGTTATTGCTAGCCTAATATGAACCACTAGCTTTTGTTCATAGTAGTTTTATTACACTGCATTATAGTTGCCTTTCCTCCAAGCTAACGTTCATATCGTGTTAGCTACCAAGGTAAACAAAGCTAGGTTAGCATATTAGCAGGCAAGCTGTTCATTACACAACTACTACTAACGAATCTAAAACAACTAAGTTTCTCTAATATTTTATGATTTGCATTTGATTTCGTCCAGCCAGATCCTGGCGGACAATCCATGACGGGGAAGGGATTCTACTACTACTGAGGGTGCTAAAAGGCACCGCACCGACTGTGCGCAGGCAAGATGCGAGGAGGAGGAATGGATGATATACCGTGTATATATGTATATTTATGTTCATTTTGTACATTTCTAAAAATAAAGTTTAATGGAAATACTTAGTAGGCCTATCCTTTCTTCCCTGAATTCATATATAGCAAACCATGATTTGATTTCTCATCAAACAGTAGTAGTTTATAACGGGTAAAAATAACTTACTCTTTGTTATGAGAGTAGCTCGTAGGCCACAACGGAAAGACAAGGAGACATACACGAGTTTACAAAACCACGGCACATTTATTGTAGTAAATGCAGAGACAGGTGGTCGAGGGGAGAGGGTCGCTCAGTTCGTCCTTCTGCAGCCGCTTTGGAGAGAGACTCCGGGCCGCTGGGATTAATAGCACCGGCTACGGAGGTGTCCGTGATCGCGCTGATTACCCTCTTCAGCTCCACCCCACCGTAAGACAAAGGCCCTGAGGCCGTCACACTCTTCTATAACAACAGTTAAAAATATATATGTATATAAAATATACCGCTGTACCGACGCCATGATAAGACTGATGTTACGCTGAGAGCAGCCGGGAAAAGCACTGACATGGGCGCAGCCTCTCTGGTGGTTGACTAATCAGAACGAGTGGCCGAGCTGACCAATCGGAGCACACTAGGCTCACAGGGAGGGGGGGGCAAGAGCTCCAACGAGTCGTTTAGTGGAGAAAGTGAATACTGCTGAATACACATGCTTGACAGAGATGCTGTATGCGAAACCAATGTGAGTTTGGAAAATTGCACAGTATAAATCTATTTTAGTATACCTCAACAATGTAATTATGATCAGTGGAAATGGCCATGACATGGGCCCTTTAAATGATAAAATTACATTTTTTGGGTATCCTTTTGTTGAACTGTCTGTTTAAAATTAATCGAAGCATCAGACAAAAAAAGCTTTTGAAAATAATATTATATTTTGGTTTAGGTCAAAATATAATATTTGTAAACCTGAAGAGTCAGTGCCAGTGCCTCACCAGCCATGAACCTCACTGCACGTCACTGCAGAAGCATATATATAGACATCTACGTTTTTTGTGCCCCACCACTTTTGTACATATAAAAACGCCACTGCGCAGGAGGAAGACAAAGCGAGGGTCCCGGGCTGCTAGTGAGGCTGAGGAAACAAGAAAACCGACCCCCTCTTCCGAGTATTCTTCTGGCTAATGTTCAGTCAATTGAAAACAAGCTAGATTAACTCAGAAATCGGATTGCTTTTCAACGGGACATTAAGAACTGTAACATGATAATTTTCACGGAGACTTGGCTCAACTCCGCTATCCCGGACTCCGCCATTGTTCCAGATGGCTTCACTATTTCGCCAGGATCAGACTGTTAATTCAGAGAGAAGCAAGGGAGGTGGTGTGTGTGTCATGATAAATAATAATATCATAACAACACAGCATTAGGTCAGCTGTTTGGAGTGATTGACAGGACAGAGACTTCACAGCCAGACTTTCATTGTGGCCGGGGATTTGAAGAAAGTTCTGCCGTGATACTATCAACACATCAGCTGCCCGACACGCGGCGGATATACTGGACCATGTTTATTCCCCTTTGCGACATGGATATTGAAGAGTTTATCGCCGGCCACTAGAGGGCAGCGTGTCACTGCTGTCGCACAGGATATGCCGTGCTCTGACCCGGTAGTACTGAGCAGCCATTTTAGTTCAAACATTGTTCATTCACTCCGCCTCGTGTCGAGACGTTCATCCACTCACACATGTAAGACTGTTCCCACTATTGTTGGTGTATATATACGTGGTGTCGTAGCATATATTTGTGTTGTGTTAATGATGACATGCATGTATGTAATACTTTGTCAGCTTACCTCGCTGTATTACTCTGTTTCAGGGTGTCGTCATCTTTGTCATTAAAACACTGAAACTGACATTGAGGAGTGTGTTTCTTCATGACGACACCATGGTCGTTGTTGGATGCCCTGCCCCCGGCTGCGAGTTCAAATCTGAAGACGTATCTGAAGCACTCGTCATTGCCCTATTGACGATTCATGGATTTAGCCACCAGCACGCAGCGCCTGTCATGGCCGCGCCAGCCCAGGCCCCAGCCCCTCACGGCCCGAGACTCGATCGGCCCAAAGTTGATGTGGGCGTATCGATAGAGGAATGGAACGTGTTCATCCGCCGTTGGAATGTATTCCGCGCCGGCTCAGGCATAGGGAATGCCCAGGCCCCATTCCAGCTGTTTCAGTGCGCTGGGCCTGTACTTGGAGACAGCCTGTTGAAAGCCGTCCCCGACGCCGCTTCCGGACCCTTGCCAGATCTGATCGCCGTCATGCGTTCCCTAGCTGTCATCCCAGTCGCTACATGCGTCCTGCGCACCGAGCTACTCCAGTTACGCCAGGAACGCGACGAGACATTCCGCGCATTCGCTGCCAGAGTGTGCATATAATGCGGTATGCGAGTGTGGTAAAGACGTGGACTATACCGACCACATTATCCGTGATGTTCTGCTCAATGGCATCTATGACTCGGACATACGCCGCGAGACGCTGGGGACATCTGATGTGTTGGTCAAGCCAGTTAACGATGTAATTGCACTCGTCGAGAACAAAGAGATGGCCCGTAACGCTCTCCCGTCGTCCTCCCTATCAGCCATGTCGTCATTCCGGCGCCTGCAGACGACTCCACAGACGAGCCCCGCCCCGAGCCCTGCGGCCGGGGCTAAACGTGCCTCGTGCCCGGAATGTAAGAGCGTCTTCAACGTCCTCACGGAGGGGCCTCGTGGGTGGAATCCGAAGCCTCACCTGGTGTGCATCGGCTGCTACAGGGCCCGCCGACGACAGAGGCGTCCACAGCCGTCATCCGACAGTCAACATGCCGCCATGGGGTCGGAGCTGGTCTCCCAGGTCTCGTCGGTGCGAGCTGGAGCCCGCCCTGGCCGACGTCACGGGAGCCATCGCCGACGCCGCGCCCCTACGTCGCACGGCTGTCTCAACAAGCCTGCACCTATCAGACTCGAGCACCACATCTTCTCCAAAGGCGAATGGAGACGAGCCAGGATGAGAGACCACCCCCGAGCATTGATCACCATCTCGATGGACTCGCCAGTCGGGCTGAGGGATGGCACCAGCAACCGGAGCTCGGCCGACGGAGCTCGGATATCCGCCATCGCGGACACTGGCGCGCAGTCGGACCTTTGGTCTCTGGAGGAGTTCCTGGCCTGCGGTTTCGCGCGGGACGACTTGCGACCCGTCAGCCTCAGCCTGTCGGCCGCCAACCGCTCCCCTATAGCCATCGAGGGAGCGTTCTTCGCCAGGCTCTCGACGACCTGCAGCGGGGGGCGTGTTACATCCTGCCGTTCCATGGTATACGTGAGCAGCTCAGTCCGGGCCATGTACCTATCCTACGAGTCGTTGCTCAACCTCGGCCTCTTGCCCGTGGGCTTCCCGTCGGACGACATTGCAGGGGGGCCCCAGGACGGGTGTGGCCCTGACACGGCTGACACGCCAGACCAGCCCTTATCCGTCAATGCGACGAGGTCAACCAACGGCGGCTGCGTGGGGCCAGGTGACCCCCAGGACGCCCAGTGCTCATGTCCTCAGCGCACGGTCCCCCCGGCGCGCCCCGCAGCTCTGCCGTTCCCTTGTACGCCAGAGAACAACAGCCGGATGAAAAGTTGGCTGCTCGGGAGATATGCCTCGTCGACATTCAATACTTGCCCCCATCGGGCACTACCATGCATGGAGGGGCCACCTATCGAGATGCACGTGGACCCCGCAGCTACGCCTAAGGCATGCCACACCGCGGCTACAGTGCCTCTACACTGGCAGCGGAGGGTCCACGATGACCTCCTGCGGGACGAAGCCCTCGGGGTCATTGAACGCGTACCATACGGCGAGCCAGTGGCGTGGTGCCATCGCATGGTAGTCACTCGGAAGCACAACGGTTCCCCCCGCAGGACCGTGGACCTCTCCCCCCTCAACAAGTTCTGCCAACGTGAGACCTTCGCCACTGAGTCCCCGTTCCACCTTGCACGCCGCGTCCCGAAGGGCACCTGGAAGACCGTCACGGATGCCTGGAACGGCTACCACAGCGTCCCCCTGCGTGAGTCGGATCGCCACCTCACTACCTTCATCACGCCCTTCGGCCGTTGGCGCTACACCAGGGCATCACAGGGTTTCCTGTCATCAGGGGATGGCTACAACCGTCGGTTTGACGCCGTCCTCTCGGACTATGAACGCAAGGAACGTTGTGTGGATGACACCATCCACTATGACACCGACCTGGAGCAACACTGGTGGAGGACCATCGACTTCCTGACGCGTGTCGGCCGGTCGGGCATCGTGTTGAACCCGGACAAGCTTCAGTTCGCGGAGAGGTGCGTCGACTTCGCCGGCTTCAGGGTGTCGGAATCTACCATTGAACCGCTCCCGAAATACTTGGACGCCATCCGGGACTTCCCCACCCCAGGCTCCATGACGGACATCAGGAGTTGGTTTGGCCTCGTCAACCAGGTGGCTAACTACGCCCAGCTGCGTGACACGATGGCCCCATTTAAGCCGTTCCTCAGCCCGCGCTGTGTGTTCCTATGGTCCCCCGTTCTGGAGGAGGCCTTCCAGACGTCCAAGCAAGCCATAATGGAGGCCATCCGCGAGGGCGTGGAGATCTACGACGTGCAGAAGCGTACCTGCCTCCGCCCTGACTGGTCCATGCGTGGCATTGGCTACTTCCTGCTCCAGCAACATTGTCACTGTGCCTCGGGCATACCGGACTGCTGTCCAGGAGGATGGAGGATCACCCTCGCGGGTTCGCGTTTCCTGTCCCCTGCAGAGCAGCGCTATGCGGCCGTCGAGGGAGAGGCCCTAGCTGTGGCCTGGGGTCTGGAACAGACGCTGTACTTCACGCAGGGGTCCGACAACCTCGTCGTGGTCACCGATTGGTGAAGATCTTTGGTGACCGTACGCTGGATGAGATAACAAACTCGCGTCTGTTTAAACTCAAGCAGCGCACCCTCCCATGGCGCCTCTCACTGGGGCTGCCGAGCGGGCCTGACGCCGTGGAGTCAGCACTCATGGCCTCCATCCGCGGCGACGCACGGGAGCTCGGAGCCGTCTCTTGGCCCCTCCTCGCACGGGAGACAGCGGCTGACGGATGCCTCGGCCACCTCCTCCAACTCATCGAGCAGGAGGGTGGGATTGACGTTAACGACCCTGCCCTGGCGAGTCTGTCATCGGTCTGTGAGTCCGTCTACGCACAGGACGGCGTCCTGCTCTATCGGGACCGCGTCGTGGTCCCCCCATCCCTCCGTGGGAGAGTCCTTCGGCATCTCCATGCCGCTCACCAGGGGACCTCAGCGATGGGGCAGCATGCCCGAGCCATAGTTTACTGGCCCGGGATGTCCGGGGACATTCAGGCCACCAGGGACGGGTGTGCAGACTGCAACCGCAATGCTCCGTCACAGGCGGCTACACCCCCCCTTCCGTCACCACCCCCGTCCACGCCATTCGAGGCGGTGTTTGCTGACTTCTTCGACTATGGGGGCCGCCACTACCTAGTTGTCGGGGATCGGCTTTCGGGCTGGGTAGAGGTCCTGAGTTCTACGGCGGGTACTGCCCTGGCGGGCTCAGCTGGCCTGGTCCAACACCTCCGCTCGTTCTTCGCTACCTTCGGCGTACCGGAGGAGCTCTCGAGCGACGGTGGTCCGGAATTCAAGGCGAGCCACACTGAGGACTTCCTCCGCTTATGGCACGTCAAACACCGTGTGTCCTCCGTTAGCTTTCCGCAGTCGAATGGGAGGGCGGAAGTTGCGGTTAAGACTGCTAAGCGCCTCCTGATGTCCAACACCGGCCCGTCGGAAAGCCTTGATCAGGACCGCTTCCTGCGTGCTATGCTGCAGTTGCGGAACACGCCTGACCCCGACTGCAACCTCTCGCCGGCGCAGATCATCTTCGGCCGCCCCCTTCGTGGCTCGCTCTCCTTCGTGAACCGCCTCGAGAAGTTCTCGAACCCGCATATCCGCCCGCTATGGCGCGAGGCATGGGCGGCGAAGGAGGACGCCCTTCGGACCCGTATGTCCCGTACCACCGAGTCTCTGGGGACTCACTCAAGACCGCTCCGCCCATTGGCACTCGGCGAAAGGGTATTCCTCCAGACCAGCAAGGCCCGAGCCCCCGCAAATGGGACAGGTCAGGGATCGTGGTGGAGTCGCTGGACCATGACCAGTATCGGATCAGGGTTGACGGTTCGGGACGTCTGACACTGCGCAACCGGCGGTTCCTCCGTGCCTACACGCCGGCCACACCCTGCGCCCATGAGCAGTCGGCCACGCCGCCGCCCGCTGCCCTGGGACATCAGCCCCCACCTATCCGCCCGGGCTGGGCGACGCCCCAGGGGCTTGCTCAGCAGCCGGCTGATGGTCCCCGCGACTCGGCTATGGGCGCTTCCCCACCGGCGCTTGCTGATGAGGCGTCCTCTGACCTCGCCGTTCCTACGGGTGCCTTCCTGGGCGCACCGCTCCCGGTGCCGCAGTCGCCGCCGGCGCTGCCCCAGCCCACTCGGCCGGGCCGCGTGAGGAAGCCGCCGGCACGATACGAGCCCGAGTCCGGCAGCTGGATACGGGATTTAGACCGTTAATCTATTCCAGCCTATAGCTTTCCGGTCTGGGGGGGATGAAGAGTTTATCGCCGGCCACTAGAGGGCAGCGTGTCACTGCTGTCGCACAGGATATGCCGTGCTCTGACCTGGTAGTACTGAGCAGCCATTTTAGTTCAAACATTGTTCATTCACTCCGCCTCGTGTCGAGACGTTCATCCACTCACACATGTAAGACTGTTCCCACTATTGTTGGTGTATATATACGTGGTGTCGTAGCATATATTTGTGTTGTGTTAATGATGACATGCATGTATGTAATACTTTGTCAGCTTACCTCGCTGTATTACTCTGTTTCAGGGTGTCGTCATCTTTGTCATTAAAACACTGAAACTGACATTGAGGAGTGTGTTTCTTCAGATCTAAAGCTCTCCCTCGTCCTCCCTTCGGCAAATCAGACCACATTTCACTGCTGCTGCTGCCTGCTTACAAGCAGAAACTGAAACGGGACAGATCAGTGACACAGAGTATACAGCGCTGGAGTGAGGAGTCAGACTCAGCTCTGCAGGACTGCTTAGAATCTACGGAGTAGAGTGTGTTTGAGGACACAAATATCAACACACACACTAAGAAATTAAAATCAATGTTGATATGGCGTAATTTAAATTAAATATAGGATTTTAATTTAAAGCAGTTTTATTCTGAAAAAAACGGAAGTTCACACTAACTATTAAAGGTGGGGTAGGTAAGTTTGAGAAACCGGCTCGAGATACACTTTTTGTTATATTCCATTGAATGCTCTTAACATCCCGATAGCAATGAATATCTTAAGTGCTTTGACAAAAAAATCCATTAAAAAAATTCATCTGTGGAAGCCGTAATACTGTAAAAAGCACGACCAATCATTTTAGCCGGCCCGGCTAAAATAACTGGATGGCCTACCTGCCTGTCAGCCTTCCATCTGTGCACAAACTTATCTCGTGCCCTCATTGGTCATGTCCGCGTTCGTGTGTGTTGGAGGAGGGGCTCTGTAAGGAAGTGGCAGATTTTTTCCGGCTGTGTATTTTAAAATTCTAGCACGCTCGAGCTGGTTTCTCCAAAATTACCTACCCCACCTTTAACTTAACACTTTTATTCAGAAAATTCTTCATTTCCGATTAGCATTAGCATGTGGCTAACGTTTTGAAACCGTGAATTGAAGGTGAAATGACATGTGATGTTGTACACTAAACACACTGGGATTAGCACTCATTTATTGACGCTGAAATAACGTTTATCAGGGAATGTTTAAATAACCACAGACACCAGAATGATTTAATTTAGCAACAGAAAAAGGCAGGAATTGCATTGGACCCGCCCCCGTCGACGCCGGCCAATAGGAGAAGACCTCAGATGACAACAGGAAGAGCGAGCCAAGAATCGATCTCTTTTTCCTGACCTCGGCTGACCGGACGCATGGGGAGAGAGCCTCCACTCGCACATTTCATTTGTACACCACCGCATCTTTTGTGTAATTAAATGCTGTTAACCTTTATAAGCTTCCCTTGACTCTTTTCAGTCTGTCCTGCTCTCAGGGTTCAAGAATTACTAACAACACGGACACGGTCATTTGCTACATTGGGAAATGCATCGATGACGTGGTACCGAAGGCAGGGTTGCCAACTTTGGGTACCTGGCTGGAGTGAGATTGTGATATCATGGGTTTAATTCGGTTTAATTACACATATGCGCACGACATGACTGCTATCGTGTCAGCAGCGGGACCTTAGCATATATATAGGATATATATACAATATATACAAATACACAATAATGGACACAGACTATAAAGGGCACACAGTTTCATTCACTAATGAAAGTCAAACATGTTTGTTTCCACTGTTGTATTGTGTGCCTGTCGCGATAAGCAATTAATTGACTTATCAGTTTGAAAGGATGTACTTGAATTATTATTATATATTATCATTATGTCAGTGGTCTAAAATGGTCATACAACGGTGCCGACAATATTATCGTTTATCGCAATAATTTCCGGGAAAATGTATCCAACAAAATGAATTATCGTGAGAGGCCTATACATGAAACACACACACACACAAACAAATCTACAGACTTACTCCAAACTGCCAAATATATTAATTAACACACTCTCACTCTCATATACTGTACTCTTTGACTCTATGTTGGCCTAGTAGAACAATAAGCAGCAGACTTTTACTTTTTTATCATTTCTACTGGATCTTAGATCTGCGCATGCGCTCCAGAGTATTTTTGTTGGGTAATCTATGGTAGGGCTAACCCATACAGTGGTGGGGCTTAAATCAGTATTTGCAATGTAATTACATACACGCTCCCCCCGACAGTGAAACGCCATGCGTGAGGTTTAGATTATTTCCCTGTCTCAATCCAAATTGAACTGTATGAAATAAAAAGGCACATTTGTCTTGTAGTAAATAAAAAGGGCGACCTGGAGCCAATCCTGCAACAGGTGAAAGAGTTGACATGCTGAAAACCCAACCCCTGCAGGGGGGTCTGGGGGGATTCTCCCCCAGGAGATTTTTTAAAATCCTAACATAAAATAAACATTCTGGTACTCTCTTGAGAAGAAAAATAAATAAATCTATTACTACACATTTAAAAAAATGAATGCCATATTATTTTTTTGTTACTTTGTTCTGAAAGCTGAACCTGCTGCTCCTCACAGAGAGAAGAGGGAAGAGGCTGTGTGAATTACTTTACATTGTGGATATGGGTGGATAGCCCCCATTGTTCTGTGTGTCAAAATGAAAGACAGCCCACACACCTATCAATCATCAAACCGTGGGGTCTTATTTCATTACGTGTTGATTTCTATCAACACGTAATGTTGTATCGATGTATAGAGATGTACTACCACAAAAGTATTCTCCGTCGGGACTTCCTGCAACAACACCACGCCGTTATCGTGATTCTGATTGGCCAGAAGACATTATCAAAGATGTTCTATTGAGAAGACGATCACTACGTGACAAAAGTTTTCAAAACCGTTTCTAGTCTTCGTATTCTTGTTTTTGGCGTGAGAATAGTTTGGGCAGCGTGAGAGCGTGAGATTGAGAGTGAAAGCGTGTGTCACACACCAGATGCGTGAGAGTTGGCAACCCTGCCGAAGGTTACTGTACGAACATTACCGAATCAAAAGCCCTGGATAAACAGCGAGGTGCGTACCAAGCCAACCCTGTCTCCTAAAAATTACGTTCCCACAGAACTAAACTGCATTCTCAATTACGTTTAGCTAGAAACGTATTTTCTCACACGTTACGTTTGTTATGAACGTATCTCAAATACGTTTATTTTCTACATATCTTCTAGAAACATATTTTCTCCCACGTTACGTTTGTTATGAACGTATCTCAAATACGTTTATTTTCTACATATTTTCTAGAAACATATTTTCTCCCACGTTACGTTTGTTATGAACGTATCTCAAATACGTTTATTTTCTACATATCTTCTAGAAACATATTTTCTCCCACATTACATTTGTTATGAACTTATCTTAAATACGTTTATTTTCTACATATCTTTGCCATTTATTGTCTTGCTTATAATAATGATAATAGTCATTTATAAATATCATTTTAGAGCACACATTTGAAATCGACGATCGGGCTCGATATCCTATGGTTAAATTAAAATCAGTAGGCGAGGCTGTAATTTCGCCAGCTGCGAGGCAGAAAATAATAGTTTTAACATGCCAAAAAGCTGCTGTGTCGTTTATTGCACATCAAACACCTCAAACTTCCTCTGAGAAGAGCTCTGTGGCTTCAGGCTTGATCGCCGTTCAAATGACAGCGTTGGTTTCCCCAAAAGTGGGCGGAGCTGTAAAGTGACGTAGATTTTACTCTCATCTATTATTCAAAACCATTCTATTTATTCTAACGTAAATTACATGCCAGTGTTTTATCTTTTTATTTAGCGATTTGTTTCTGTTGTTTAACTGGGAATGTTTTCACATTGAACTGGAAGTACGTCACTTCACTTTGTCTTCTTCGTCCCTTTTACGTTCCAGACAATGCATGGCTCAGCGTAACAGACTGAACAGCGACCCCAGGTGTGTCTACATTGGAATTACATCTTCATTACTGAAGGAAAAATACTTTACCTAGTGTTTGTTAACTGGGTTTTTAATGCAGTTGGCTTTTCTTAATGGTTACAATATTGCAATGAGTTATATCTGAAGCAAATTATGTTTCTGAAGATGTGTAGTCAATTCCACCCTTCAATGTAGCATAAATGTGAACTCTCATTACAGGAACAATACCGGAAACAGACGTAGGAAAGATCCTCAGCTCGCTGATTGGATGTTTTAGCCGCAATGCACGTTGGGATATGGTGTTTATGCGATGTGAAATCCTATGCGATGTGAAATCCGAAAACATTAAAAAAATTATAATAATACTTTATTCCGAGTGTTCTTGCTTTTCTCTTTGAAAGTCATCACATAACGGCATTGTAATACACGGTTCGGCTACATTAAATATTACACATCTGCCTTAGTTCTTTATTTATAGAGCCCTGGTTAGAAGACTTCTGGACAAACAGGAAGAACTGCCGCCGAAACTGAATACGTGACGTGGATCATAAATATATCAACAATTAAACAACATCTTACATTTCTTTTCACAAAATACGTCTCCTTGCAGTATCAATACTAATTCGGCTGACTTTTATATTTGATCCAATTGGTAGATAGGTTATATTTACACCATAACGGTGCACAGCTGATAGAAAAGGACTTGTAGTTTTTAAAGATATTACTGATTTTCTTTGAATATAAGAATGTAAATACTGAGTTGAGAGAATAGTCAGGGGTTTTGGGTGATGGGAGACACATCTATGGAATCACAATTTCAATAGCTTACCATTAAATGACGGATATACCTTTCTGTCTGTGATGTTTTACAAATCAGATATTAATGTGTAGAAGTAAAACATGAGAAATAATATAGCAATATCCTGTAAAATTATGTAAAAACACGAATAAAACTACACATCTTCAGATGTTATACATACATAAGTGTCCTACACTAATAATACAAAGTTATTATTAGTATACTGTGTGTACCTTGTGTGAACCGCCTAGTGGTTAAAGCACGTTATTTAATTATTTTTGTTGAATAATGTTATTTTTGTTGAATAATGTTATTTGATGAATAAAATATTAAGAGTACATACTTTCATAGGGGGAAAGTAGAAGGTCAATGATAGAAATATAGAATATAAAAAATCAAGAAGATACTGTAAGTGATCTCTACAATAAAACAGTTTAGTGCCGGATGTACAAAGATATTAATATGAGGATGTGCAAAACAGACAAACTAATGAACCTTTATTAACACATTAAAGAATACTTTAGGTTAAGGTCTTCTTTCAAATAAGAAAAAAGCTTTGGGGGTATCTATCTACAGATAAATATTAAGCCTGACAAAGTACTTAACGTCTAATATATTGCTTTCCTGCAATGTTAACTGTGTTGAAGCACTTATTTTAACTGATATTATACACATTAATTATACTCTTATGTATGTAGATAGTATAAGAAATGTGCAGAATTTGAGTTTAATGGTGGAGGTATACACACATATTGATAGATGTCTTGTAATGCACTGTTGAGGAACCTGTGACCCAGGTTTTTAATTAATTGCATAACTTCAACATAGTTGTGTATATGATATGTCAATAAACCTTAGAAAATCTTGAATGGGATGTGCAAAATAGCCATTATACAGTTTTTAATTAACTATTAGTAGAGAATAACGAGTAATGAATATACTTTATAGAGATCTGCAGATAAATGTTTAGTCTTCTCAAGCACCAACTAATATCTCGTCTGATTGTTGGCACTTGACAATCACCTTTTCCTGAATTTTACTCAGGTGTAACTAAAGTCTGCTTTAAGGGTTGTTTATATTTCACATCATTAATCAGAATCTGCAAAGTAACTAAAATAAATGTAGTGGAGTAAAAATACCAGGTTAACCTCTGAATTGTAGTGGACTAGAATTACAAAGTAACAATGAGCTGGCATGTGGGTATATATTAATGCTTCCCATTATGGACACAAGCGATTTTCACCCATTTATTAAGTACATGTTTTACATTTGTACACACCAATTTGTTTCCTATCCCCTAAACCTCCAGGGCTGTACACAGTTTAATACTGTCAACTTCTAATTTTGGGAAAAACGAAAACGTCTTTTAAAACTACAATTCCCAGTAGAGACGTGCCATAGAACATGTTGCCAGCATGTGTAGTTCTGGGGGGGGCGTTCGAGTCCAGTTTTGGAAAGTCTGCCGTGGTTTCGTTCCATTTCAAAGAGCTGTTTGGCGCTCGGCGTAACCTTGGCGCACTGCCACTCCAACATCCAATCCCAGAGCTTGAAGATTAATCACAGGGTTTGTCAACGGTCCCAAACGATAGCTGGGGATTGTGGGTAGTGTAGTGTCTTCGGCCATCCTAAACTCAGATTTTTTTTTTGGATATCATATCGCATTAACACCATATCCCGACGTGCATTGCGGATAAAACATCCAATCAGCGAGCTGAGGATCTTTCCTACGTCACTTTACAGCCCCGCCCACTTTTGGGGAAACCAGCTGTCATTTGAACGGCGATCAAGCCTGAAGCCACAGAGCTCTTCTGTCCTTTCTTCTTAGAGGAAGTACAGAAACACGTAACTCTGGATTTGTTTTAATGTTTGAGGTGCAATAAACGACACGGCAGCTTTTTGGCATGTTAAAACTATTATTTTCTGCCTCGCAGCTGGCGAAATTACAGCCTTGCCTACTGATTTTAATTTAACCATAGGATATCGAGCCCGATCGTCGATTTCAAATGTGTGCTCTAAAATGATATTTATAAATGACTATTATCATTATTATAAGCAAGACAATAAATGGCAAAGATATGTAGAAAATAAACGTATTTAAGATACGTTCATAACAAACGTAACGTGGGAGAAAATATGTTTCTAGAAGATATGTAGAAAATAAACGTATTTGAGATACATTCGTAACAAACGTAACGTGGGAGAAAATACGTTTCTAGCTAAACGTAATTGAGAATGCAGTATAGTTATGTGGGAACGTAATTTGTAGGAGACAGGGTTGACCAAGCTGAAAGCGCTCACTATCTCGCACAGAGGTGAAGATTCAGATGAGTACAAGACATCTAGGCTAGGTATGAACTCCGGAGAGCTATTAGCAGTGCAAAGAGACAATACAGAGACAAAGTGGAGTCTGACTTCAAAGGCTGTAACAACCGGAACATGTGGGCGGGACTAAGAACAATGACACATTACAAAGGAGCAGCGGGGGGTGCTGCGGGACTGTCTGCGTGCGCATCTCTCCCAGATGAGCTGAACAGTTTTTGTTGCATGATTCGAGAGCAGCCAGGCTGTGGAGGCACAGAAGGATCAGGAGCCCTGCCCTTTTGTTTTAGGCAGGGCAGATGTGTGCAAACACTGTAAACTGTGACAAACAATGACTTTGGTTGTTTTATTTGATTAATTAAACAGATTTTAGTATTGACATTGTTGCTTATTTCGCATGCACCTTGACCCATCAGCCTAATATGTTATGTGTACTTTTCCGAACGATATGCTCAATGACCTCTCATTATTGCAGTTATTTTACATTTTAGAAAATCCAATTTTATTGAATGTTTTACGCCATCATTGACTACTGCCTCTGACTCATGTACAAGTAGCAATACTAAAGTGTAAACATAATCAAAGTCCTGCATTCACAATCTTACTTAATTGGAAAAGTATTGGCAAAATGTATTTAAAGTGGACCTATCATGCTATATTTGAATAATATAGTGTAGGACCATACCTATATAAGGCATATTTATACTTTTTTTTTTTCAAAATACCAAACAGATCATGCATTTTAGCCATGCCTCATTTTGCTCAATTTGACATTTTTTAGCTGTTTTTGCAAGGTCTGATTCTGTGAGAACAGCACCACCTACAGGCCTGGCATATGTACTACAGCGTCTCCAGCGCTTTCGAACGGCAATGGCCGTGGCTGTCTCCTCCTGATTGGTGGAGTTGGCCCAATAGCCGTAGCGCCACTGTCCTGACGTCAGGACAGTGTTCAAATCTGGATCAGTTTTGATCAGATCCGTTGCAGCCCCTTTTTTAGAGATTTGGGTATGGAGGAAAATAGAGAGGGTTGTGTTTTCTGACACTTGGTGAGTTCCCTGGAACTCCGGGGACACATATTCATGTATAAAAGACGTACAAAAGTGCATTTTGCATGATAGGTCCCCTTTAAGTTCCAAAAGTAGAAAGTACTCTGCAGAATGGCCCATTTCAGAATCCTGTATATTTCGAATTAGTTAGTGATGGATAAATGTGTGACTTGGTAACGGTTGGGGTTCATTTGAATTTAACTTTAAATACTGCTGGGTAGCATGACCTATAATGATATACAACATATGTATTAAATGATTTATATTTTGTATTAATCTTAATATAAAAACTACATTCAAAGAAAAGAAAGTAGCATGAAGTGAAAATGCTCATGTAAAGTATTTTAAATTGGTACCTAAGAACAGTTCTTGAGTAAATTAACTAAGTTAACTGCTGCAATGGGATCTTGATTTTGTTGTGGATTAGGAATTGTTCCTGTAGCCCAGGGGTACTCAAACTTTTTTATTAAAGGTCCAGTTGTGAACTTTATACAAGGTCACTGGTCCGGATCAATGCCAGTAAAATAAAGTAAAAGGTAAACTTGCGGTTAACTTGTGGTCTGCTATGCGTGTCACGCTCGCGCACACAAGTAAATATACTGTATATGCACGTTCATTCTCACAACGCGTCAGACACAAGACGCGCGTACATGATGATGTACATTAATGTATCAGAATCAGAATTTATTTTTATTTTTATAATGGGACACAGGGTTTGGTCCGGATTGATTTGCAGTTCGGTCCGGATCCGGACCTTGGTCCGGAGTTTGAGAAGCCCTGCTGTAGCATATGGGGTTGAGGTCGAATAATCTCTTGTTGTTTAGGAAGGTTCCTAACGGAGTGAAATTACCTGGAAGTACCTGAGCTGCAGCCATGATAAGAGCTGTTTGAATTATGTAGAAAAGTGGCATCAATGCTTCCTTTGTTATCTCCTTTAGCTTAGGGTACACTGGACCATCCGTTACTAAAGAAAAGAGATAATGCCGTCCCACAATTCCTTGCAACCACAGAGTTTAAAGCATACACCATGCGGCCATTCACAGAAACAACCAATTATGACCAACAAACACAGATCATGTAAGTGATGCTTATTAAGAATTGTACACCTTATGTTGAAACTTGCCAAAGGTCTTGTATGTTTAATACTTTCAAAAATATGTTAAAATAAAAGGCTAACTATTAACTTGACGCTAATGTAATGTAAAATTATCAAAATAAAGTCATATTTGAACTTGTTAACTGAGTTGGGTGGTGTTTCTTTTAGCTATTTGTTTTTTTATTCGACCTGTTTTAATGGTGAGTTTTAATATGCAAGTTATGCATATACGGCAAAGAACATTATTTATTCAAGTATTTTGATACAATTGCACTAATTTGGATTAATGTGCAATACATGTGAACAGGAGGATGAGCAACAATTTCTTTTTTGTTTTCCTTTTTTAAAACATAATTCCAACCTTGGTAATGAAAATGTATTTTGCTTCACTGTAGTTTAAAGAGCTAGCATAAAACAACATGATAAGTATATAGATGTGCTTCAGTAGTCCATAATCTTATTGAACTATTCCATCGCAGCCGCAGTTTGTAATCATTCAATCAAACTGTACAGCAGGGGTCTTCAGACACGCCTGGTGGAGATCTGAGAGCACATTTCAATTTCACAATGAGACTGAAATTAAAAGGTCAGATTTCCATACTTAAATATGACTGTTCCACCCTCCTTCCCCCAGATTACTTGGTGAGATGTGTCTGGCCATCACAGTCCATGTTCTTCTGCAGCAGACAGATGTGATCACAGTGACACACATCTGGGGAAGATATGTGTTTGGATGTGAGTTTAGTGACACTGAAATGATTCCTGTTGCACTAGGGGGTTTTGATAATACTTTCAAGATCAAATTCAGATAAAAGCTCTTACATCACAAACCTCTCAGCAACCACATCTTTGCATCTTGGGAATCCTCAGGAAATTAGAACATTTATTTTATACAGCAATAAGATTGCAAAGAAGGTCTCTGATAAGGAGACAAGTTCCCGCTACGGAGAGAATCAGCAGGTTAAAGTGAATAGAGAGTTGGTTTTGTATAAGCAGTAAGCGGGATCAGTTTATAGAGTAACTTCTGCCTGTGAATACTACTACTTGAGGATGTGCGATCTACTCCTACTAAACATGATAACCATTTGCAGTTAGCTGTACAAACTATGATGATGAGGTCCTCGAACAGTAAACAAGACAACGTCATCTCAACAACAAAAACATGTTCTGCATTACACAATTCAGTGACTTAGGGTTTTTCTAACATCCGTTCTTCAAATAATTTCTAATGTTATCATTATTCCCTCAATTTCAAAATGTACATACTTAACTTGACCGATTCATTCATAAATAGATAAGTGTCAGAAACTAGTTATTAATGTTGACAGGTTTTGTCAACATTAATGAGAAATGACATGTATTGTCTAACTAGCATCCTTAATGTTAAATACAAAATCCTAGTAGGGAACAGTCCAATATCCACATTTTTGTTTCGGGTAAATGTGTGGAATTATCTTTCTGAACTGTTTAGTGTGAGTCTGAGAGAGAGAGATTTTACATAATTTGGAGAAACTGTGTTTGGTTCAGATCCTTGCAAGTCCCACCATGACTGTTTTAAAATATTTGCAAATGGAAAATAATAATAATGATTTCAGAATGATCATTTATTACAATATTGTGATCATCACAACTGCAATATCAGCCAAATAATTTTCCAAATTGCTCAGCGCAATCACACACTATACATGGAGAGCCATTGTACATTTACTAATGACACTTTATGTCACTGCAATGCAATTGCTAAAAAATAATGCTACAACCACTACCTTCAATACGATATTGTTAAACTGTGTCCTGACAGAAAACAAAGTCAAAGAGAGATTTAACATTAAGTGGACATTGTGCTGTGCGTACACTGGGTGGAGCTCTTGTTCAAGTTTCAGTACATCATGTATCCAAACTGCACGACTGAGTACAGCTGCAGTGCTCAAAATGCAAACACCAAGAAGGTTTGACTTCAGAAAATCTCAACAAATGAATGTGGCTGGTGGTTTATTATCATTATATAAGATAAATTCACCTATAGTCTGAATTTGTAGTATTGGCTTTCATTAAGATCATACAGGACCAAAGAGGAAACCAAAGCACAGGATGCAACTGTTATCTTTAGTTGGAAAAAGCTAAATTATTAGTTCTAATCCAAAATGCTCCTCTTCCGAATCCCTGTTTTAAACCATGATAGTAAAACCCCTTAGCTATTGTTTAAGAATGTATAATGTGTTGATCAGCATAGCACTTTCAACAACAATGAAGAGGAACCTTTTATTTAGGGATTGTTCTTTAAAAGTGTATTTCTTAATAATAATTTGACAAACTAATTGTTATTTCAGTAAGTATCAAATCTCTAGTCTGATTTAAAACGTATTCAAGGTCTTTAAGTTGAAAGTTTGTAAATTATCTGTCAATCCTATACTTTTGTCCATCAGTATACACTTCTGAGTGAAGGGGAACAGTTTGTCGGTCCCGTAGATGATATTCTTTGACCACGCCAGTTTGTTTGTTCAGCATCGGTCCGTCTGGGTACCGTGAGAACGTTCTTCTTATTGGTTCTTCACAGAAAAAATAAATGAATCCTATATGGAGCTGAGGGCCTCCTGCCTCCACTCACTCATTACATGTTCAAGGCATGATTTGTAGGGGTGGGCGGATCGATCCCAAAATATCGATACTTCCGATATTACGTTACGTTTCAAAATATCGATACTAGAGCCAATAGGATCGATACTTTTAAACTTTTTTTCCCCCTCTCCTCTACTCGTCAATTTCATCAAAAACTATGTGCAGACGAACACAAGTATATGCGCTCTTTTCTTCTCTCTCCAGTCTCCACTGCTGTCCTCCTCTCCTTGAGGCTCGCGCACGCGCAGCGCGCTCCCTGCCTGAACGCCGATTATCAAGCTGACTGACAGCAGCCAGCAGGGCAGGACAGCAGCAGCCAGCGACTCGCGAGTGCGACACACACACGCATGATGGCTGAGAGAAAGAGGAGCGTTGTGTGGAGCTATTTCACAACTGCCAATGAAAACTTAGCGAACTGTGATGTGTGCAAGAAGGCAGTTCGCTACTCTGGCCACTTTGTATTGTTATTTTTCATGTTTGCACTTTAAATTTGCAAAAATAAAACGTTTATTTGTCTATAAAAACGGTCCTGTCTTTATTCATGAAAATGAATTCAGATTTAGTCTATTTATGATGCTTTCAGCTCAAAAATCATGTCATGCAGCTCTCCCCTATATGAAAGTACATAAGACGCTTTTCATTTAAAAAAGTATCGGTATCGATATCGGTATCGGCGATACTGGCCCTGAAATACTTGGTATCGGATCGAATCCAGATTTTGTGGTATCGCCCACCCCTAATGATTTGATGCATGTTAAACCCTATATTCCTAATTGAAAACATTATGATACATAGTTTTTATTTAAAAAAAAGTCTGTTATTTTACATATTTAACTAATATATTAATATTAACTTCTTCTGAGGTCAAAGTTGAAACAGAAAAATAAGATATTTTGGATTAAAGAAAAGAAGACATCATTTTTTCATCAGATAATTCAGTTTCCACTCAAACACAGTACAAATACACACATGCACAGGACCTACACAAATTAGGTCTGAAATGCATACGTGCACAAAGGGGCTGCCATGTTGTGATGCCAGGGAGCGACTGGGCAAACTGGCATCTCTTCAGATTAGAGTATAATAGATTATTAGATCAAATATACTTTTGTACCAGATTAGGACATTTTGTGGATACCAGTCCACGTTCTGTTCTTGGTCTGATCGGGACTTGAACTGGGGACCCTTTGGTTCCGAAGCCAAGTCCCAAAAACTGAACTGCTTTCACCCCAAACTCCCCAAACTTTTCACCCTAAAAAATTCTGAATGTTGAAAATGACAAGACAATATCACTTGCTTAAAATAAGCCTGGTTATTGGATTAGAAAATAAACCAAAGCAGAATCCAGAGAATATCTGGAGCCCTGACTGAAGCGGATTTTGTTAGTAAACAGTGAATGGATTAAATATTTGCCGGTCTCGCTCAAATATGATTGAGGTTGTTTGTTTTCTCTATGAAACTGTTTACTTTGGATGTTCCCCTCCGAGGCCTACTGGTTTACACTGCTCCAGTCTGGAGACATTCCTTCCGAACCCCCGCCAAAATAATTTGTTGGGTTACAGTAAATGGGTACCAAATTGTGTCTCTATCCTCTGGGATTACGATTGCATCTAAAACCTTTATCTGTGAAGACCTCCAGCTGGATAACTGTCAGCTAAAACAAACAAACATATGTTTGTGAATTACTTTTAATGTCAAACTCTTTTATAAATTATAAATTACATTTAAACCAAATCCAAGGATCTAAACGTTTGCCTGATCTGAAACAGACCCATGGAAAACCTATATGAGTCATTAGGGCAAGTTGATTTCCTCTGCACACAGTATTTAATGCTTATACTGTAGGTGTACACAAACATTTATACAGATTTTCTGACATACCAGTACTTCCGTAAATGTATCACTAGTTGTCTAACTGGATTGGATAGTTAACATGCAGAACATTTAGTCAAAACACATTATAGCCTCTACAACACATTAGGATTTTTTTTAGCAAGGCACTGAGCCCTATTCTCTTGTGGATTACCTCTTTGCTTTAATTTAGACAAGAGACTCTTTGTTATATTGATTGAAAACCAGAATAGACACAGATGTTGATCATCAACAAGTAAAAATACTAAAAAGTACGTGCCAATCCCTGAAAAACACATATTTCCCAATCATCATGACAAGTGAACTGTGGTAAAATAGCAGTTTTCAGGTTTGCAGTGTTTCGTGTTCACTTAAGGCAGACATTAAGCACTGCTATGGGGATAAACCTGAAAACGTACAAAGTAGCTGTACATAATTTAACACTGCTTTAAAAAAGAAAACTGTTAAAGTACATTATCTAAAATATATTTCAGAACAACAAAGGTTTTGTTTCTAGAACCCAAAGGACATTTCTAAATCTAACAGAATGACATGTGATCCTTCTACATGAATACTGGACTTTTTCAGTCAACAAATATAATTCTCAACACATATTTAAATAAATCCCTCAATCAAATTCTATTTGTAGCAGAGCTGTGACTCAGTGCTCAATTAAATGTTTCCGATACAAGAATACGGGCGTTTCCTTTGACAAAGTGTTTAATCACAAGGTTCCTTGTGACTCATCTATACTCAAGTGTGTTGCATTAGTTGTTATTTCGGTCTTGACAGGCCAAAAAAACCTCCCTTTTTAAAGCGATTTCCATGTTAGCAATGAGGGACAAAACCCACAGTCCTTTGCAAGAAAGTACCTTCCAAAGTAAGTTCTTCAAACTTCAATCCCTTTGTCGCAGACCAGCAAGGAAACAATGCCTTGGGAAACACACAGGGAATTAGATACTAGAAAACCTTCTTTCTTTTTTTTTGTATTTATAAATACATCCATATTTTTGGTCCATGACATAATAGGACTTAATCGCCCTCAGCAGTTCAAGACTGTTGAATCCCAATCCCATGAATCCTGTCCACTCTCTCTCCAAATGTCTACCCTATTTTCACTGATGTAAATCCAAGTTCTATGTATTCAAACCCTAGTTGCCATGTATACAAAATAAAGAACCTTGAACCTTGATCCAATACTGTACCATGTTCCTAGGACACTTAATCTGCTAAAATATCTTAGTTCTGACCATTCTTTTGTCAAAGAATTCCAAAGGTGAAAACTGCACAGAACATCACCAGGACGGAGGTGCCATCCATGAAGGATCTTTACTCCCAGCAGCTCAGGAAGAAAGCCCTCAGGATTATCAAAGACCCCCATCACCCTAGCCACAAACTGTTCTGTCTGCTGCCGTCTGGCAGGCGGTACCGCAGCGTCAGGACTAAAACCACCAGACTCAGGGACAGTTACATCCCACAGGCCATAACACTGTTAAACCCCTGAACTTTTGGAACAACATCCACAACATTAATCTGGCTGCAATTTAGAAATTATTTATATATATCATATTCAAACACTTGCATATAGACTCTTATTGCACTATTCCACAATTTCACTTTTTTACAATTTTTCTTTTTGTATTTACTTGCACTATTCTTTCTGTTTTTCTGTTTTATTGTGTTGCACTGTTGGAGGAGCCTGTGACCTAAGATTTTCATCGTCATAACTACACTGTAGCTATACGCATGACCAATAAAAGCCTTGAACCTTGAACTTGAAAACCTTTTTTGAAGACCCAATGTACTCGTAGTAGGCAGGTAAAACTTGAACGAAGGTTAATCGAAAGTAAATAACAGCATCACGGCAGGTCATTTCCATCCAAATTGCATCTTCACCTTTTCACTACCGACTTCATGATTTAAAAGTATAGGCTATATGCTAAACACTTCATTTAAAACTTAAATTACAAGACTACATGGTCACAAAAGTGTTCGATCCGAACTTGCAAACTTACGCAATTTTACTATTACCCGTCGTAAATAATAACAAGAAGAAACTCTTAGCCTATTCCAATAATATTGATAAATACTAGGGATGCTCTGATTAGGGTTTTTGGGGCCGATCGCCGATCACCGGAATCAGAATCGGCCGATACCGATCGGCGATCCGATCATAGGGTGGGTGGGGGCTATGGGGATCTTCCATTTAAAGTGATGTTTAAAACTCAGTTAATGGGGCATTTTTATATTGCTTCAGTTTATAATCGTAACGGATCAAAAAGTTCAGACTCATTTTTCAATAAATTATGCACTTCCACAAACAACCAACAACATAATTATTGCATTCAAATGAAGTACATTATTCAAGTTTACATTAACTTTGGATAATAACACGGGAGAAATGAGCGGAAGCGCTCTCTTTTCCTCTCTCCCTCCCTCTCTCTCTCTCCTGACAGCCCGTCAGTATCGTCTCATGCAGCTCACTGTAATGAGTGACCCGACAGTGAAGAATAAACATATTTATAACTAGTTTAGCTTGTTCCAGAGGTAGATAAAATAGCCAAGTGTGTTAGTCTAACTTGAAGTGTGTGTTTTGCTCCGCTCACCGGTCCGTCACAGCGGGTGGAGCTGCAGGATTTCTGCTTCACACACGTTGCATACCGCTATTTTATTGTCTTTTTCGGACACCTTAAAAAACTGCCAGACTGGTGAAGCCATTTTGGCGAGCTTGTTTTGCCGCGCACAGAGAAAAGTCTCATGTATTTTGCGTCATCTGATCAGCTCTCCTTATCGGCCTTTATAGAGAGCACCGATTGAACTATTAAGAGTGAATAACGATCGGAGCATCCCTAATAAATACAAAACAATACAAAAACAGTGGTATTAATTGAAATGATATTCAAAGAAAATGGAGTCTGTCATGCCAACATTCATTTATTTTTTTAATTACAAATACGGCTTTTACACATCTGTTTCTAAATCTTTTTAGACCAAATGTAAATCCTGTCCCATCATTATCTCCATTCCAGATCTCCTGTTCCCACTCTTAATTTCCACCCAGTTCTTAATTCTAGTTTCGATCCAGCTTTTAGTCTCTACACCTGTCTCCTGTCCCCCTTGTTTTGAATCACAGTCCTAAATCTCTAGTCCCAGTTCCAGTGTGGTCCCTAGACCTCAGACCCAGTCTTAAGTGTGTGTTCCGTTTCCGATCAATAATCTCAGCCCCTCTCCCCTCATGTTCACAGACTCTGAGCAGACACAGCTGGACTCACACTGGACTCTTGTCACCACCACTGGGACGATCTGTCCACAGGAAGTGGACTGGCTTTACGCTTAAGAGCTCATTTTCTTATTTCCTGTTTTGACCAACCAATCAGAATATAGTTTAGACTCGGGAACAGACCCCCAGCCTGTTGAGAAACATCTGCTGGGGTTAGGGAGGGCGACAAACACATTTTAAGTAAACCGCTACTGGTTCACGACCGCAGACAGCAGAGGGACACTTTAAAAAAAATGACTGATATTTGAACTTTCTAAATATCTACAGTAGTTTCTTAAGTGGGTTGTCTTACATTACATATCAACAAAACAAATTGTGTTGTATTTTGTATTGACATATTCTGTATGAGTTGCCACGAGTCATTAAATGGATAAGGTGTTTATTTGGGAAAAATGATACTGAAAACACAGGCATTCGACCAAAATGTAGACTTTTTATGTTATCTCAATCCTTTTTTACAATAATAATAATATTACATTTATATAACAATGTACCTCAATCTTTCAATGAAGAAAAAATAAACATATTCAAGGAAAGCCTTCCACGCAAAGAGTGTCTCAGAGCAGTGGTCTTCACTATTTTTTTACATGCGAGCCGCATTGATAGGACAAAGTCAATAGGAGAGCCACTTATACCGCAAAGTATGAAAAGCTGCATACAGTTATAATAAGCATGTCTGCTTATTAAAACCTGTTAAGCCCAATTGCCCCCGCCGGTGGGGGCAACCGCAACATCTTGCAAGGAACAGCGTCTCAAGGCTTCTTAACATTTAACAAACTATTAATGATGCATAACCATTTAACGGGAAGAAACTCAGCTAACAGACGATATTAACCATTTTTACCTAAACGAAACACAAGTCTAACACCAAACGTCTAAATCAGCACTGAGCGAAACATGCAAACGCATCGCTATCTGCACAAACTACATGTCATATGAAAGCTGAGATTCCAGATTCCATTGGTATAAATCTCATCACTACGACCAAAACTCACTGAAGTAGCAGCCAGGAAAGAGCAAGAACTTCACTTTACGTAGCAATAATGATAATTATGTCTTACCTTTGCTGTTTTGTGATCAAAAGTTGTGTTCAAGGGCATAACAACGCTGCTGAAGGTTAATCCAATGTCTCTGTGTCACTTTGAAATGATTACTGATAATCCATCATTACATTTATAAATAATAAACGTAATAAATGGCTTATAATGG
Source organism: Trematomus bernacchii (assembly GCF_902827165.1). Classification (NCBI taxonomy): domain Eukaryota; kingdom Metazoa; phylum Chordata; class Actinopteri; order Perciformes; family Nototheniidae; genus Trematomus; species Trematomus bernacchii. The sequence goes on from NW_022987966.1 coordinate 1,498,738, forward strand.
TTAGCTGGCCGGAGCTTCCGGTTTAGGAGGTGCGCACGCAGCGTCTCGTTCTAACTGACTAATGGTAATGTTTACATGGATTTATTTACCCCTCGATTCTATTGGCTCTAACGGTTACAAAGAGGTGTCAATCACCCAAATCGACCAATGGGTTCCAGAGATAGGGCCCTGTGTAATGCATGCAGGTCTGCCTGGCAACTGGCAAAGCATTACGCATGTGGCCAAAAGTAGTATAGGCCAGGGACAATAGTTCTAAAAGGTCAAAAACAGTTGTATTTGAATGGAATGAATACCTATAGTAATATTTCAATTAAATAAAATGAGTTTTACACTGTGGTACCTGAGAAAGGTCAAATGGCACTGAGGGCACCAAATGTACACAAAGGTGAGTCCGCCTGGACCTACCTGTGCCAAAATATTCAAAACAAATTCAAGTTTCACTAAATTAGCATCAATCTTGATACAGGGTACTTATGAAATATTGTGGTTTGGATCCCTAAAGGTTTTGGGCTACTATCGCATCATTCAAGGGTGGTTTTCACTATAGTTAATGGGTTTCTTTTAGACGGAGATTAGAATTTTTTTTTTTTTTACTATGTTCCATCTGAATTTACTCTGACACAGCAACATCTATATTGATTCTGACACTTCTACAGCCAACTCACAGGTGTATCATTGCTTTGATAAAAAAAAAATTCATATAACCCTTTTAGAAGTGAAGATATAGTCAGGGGTGCACATAACTGGTACGCAGGTACGCATGCGCGGCACAAATCTGAATTGCGTAACGTCACTTGTGTCACTACGCGCCTTTGCGTACCTCAAAACATCAAAACAAAACACATATTTCGTCTACACGTGTTTCTTGTCAACACTCAATGGAGTAAACTACTAGGCATGTCAAAAAACCCAAAGACATTAAGCAGCTACGTTGCCGTTTCGCTCCCTGCAAAAAATCTTTCTATGACTGATTGAACTGGAGCTGGGTGAGCCGCGCAGGACATAACCGACGGACCTGTGAAGCTTTCCAGGAGGCACAGGCTTAGATCACTGGACGACAGAGTTGGTCGCCGTGTGCACAGACAGGGTTAACGTTGGTATAAACAACAGAATTGTGCCAAAAGTCCGCCAACTGGCTGCGGTGGGAGACTCCCCTGTGCACATTCTGTGCCCCGCGCACACACTGGAGAACTGCGCAAAATCATCTGATCACAACGTTCACGCTCTGTGGTCAAGCTGCTGCAGTTTTATTTACACCAAAGTGGAGTGAAACACACAGCTGCAAACTTACTCAGGGTGTTATGGAAGAGTTTGAAATCAGACAGAGGTGGAAGAAGTACTCAGATCTTGTGTAGGAATACTCAGTTACAGTAAAAGTCCTGCATTCAAAATGTTACTCAAGTAAAATTAGAAAAGTATTATCAAAATATAGTGAAAGTAGCGACAGTAAAAGTATTCATTGTGCAGATTGGTCCATTTCAGAATAATATATATGATATGTTTTATAATGATTGATCATGAAAGTGTTCTCAAAGCTGGTAAAGGAGCAGCTAGTTTGAATGACTTTGTATACTGCAGGGTAGCTTGTGAATTTACTCCAGGTGGAACTAAAGTCTGATTTAACACTTGATTAGATTTCACATCATTCATCCACATCTGTAAAGTAACTAAAGGTATTAAATACATGTAGTGGAGTAAAAGTAGAAGTACAAAGTAGCATAAAATAGAAATACTCAAGTCAACTACAAGTATCTCAAAATTGTACTTGAGTAAATAAGTGTGCTTTGTTACTTCCCACATTTGAAATCAGATATGACTTCAAGTCATGTGATAATTTCTTAGTATTTGATCCTTCAACTTGGCCTCAGGAAATGCAAGGACTTCACAGTTTTGGCAACAAGTTTTGGAGAAAGCAAATCCGAGGCTTAAAAAGAGACAGGGAGGTGCATCTTCATCATCTAGCATGCAAGAAGTGTAAATTGAGGACAGTGAAGGAGACACTGAGGAGGACCACACTTCGTGTGGGGTGAGTACCAAACGCTGTCTCTTGGTACTCATCTGAGTAACTCACTAAAAAAGTTATGTGCACCCCTGGATATAGTCATTCATTCTGGACATGTAAAATAGGCTCAGGGCTTAACAGGTTAATCTGTCATCCCACCCAGAACATACAATATGCAATGCAGCCAACCAATACTGTAATGTAAAGCGTCTTTGAGCACTCGGAAAAGCGATATATAAAATAAATGCATTATTATTATTATTATTACATTAATTAAAAGCAGGATTACCTTAATACTGGGATGAGCGGAAGCATGCATGCATCTCCTTGACTTTCTTAATGTCATATTTGTTACACTTTGTTTCTGTTCACCCGGTTTGCAACATTTTCTTATGAGAAATCGATAAATGTTTTCTCTACAAACACTTTCTAACTAGCATGACATGGAGAAGCTATTCGATCATAGCCAAGCTAGCGAAAGTAAAAAGTGCCAGGTTGGGCGTAGTATCCTCCAATTTAAATGCTCCAATTTAGCGATATAAATGATTTTTAAAGTAAATGTCCATATTCATGAGCATGCATATAACATATTTGTAATGACCTGTAATGGCACGTTTCAATATCTTGTTTCTTGTCTATTTTTGCATCTTTTATCAACTATTATTATATATTATTTGTATTATTTGTATGCTAATAGAGCGAACACGTTCAGTGTTCTAATGCGTTATATGTAAAAGCCCTGCTTGTTTTTTATGTTTTTATGTGTATGCACTGTATAATCCTTATCACCCCTTTATTTAGCCTACTGCCATGCTATATAGCCTACCTATTAAAGCTTGGCGAGCCGCGCAATGAGGAACCCTGTCTCAGAGGCTTCAGAGCTGTAGTCAAATCCATTCAATACTCGTGAGGAAGGCTAGCTCTGTAGTTGGAGTAAAACTGGACAATCTGGAGCAGGTGGCAGAGGCGAGGACGAGGAGGAAGCTGGACTGTATCCTAGAGAACCCCTCCCACCCCCTCCATGCAGAGTTAGTGAAGAAGAGGAGTTCAGCCACAGACTCATCCCTCCATGCAGAGCTAGTGAAGAAGAGGAGTTCAGCCACAGACTCATCCCTCTTCGGCACAGCACTAAGCGCCTCGGACAATCCATGTGTCTGTAGCCATCAGGCTGCGCAACAGTACTGGACATAAAATACACACTGTTTTCACACATACATGTAAATATATCTAATGTGTACAGTATATATGACCCAAATATGTATATATGTTCATTTTAATTCATTTATTATTTTAAAGTTACTTAACTTTATATAGTTATAATTGTATCTTTGATTTTATCTTTAATTTTATGAATCTCTAATCTGTGTGAATCTGTGCTGTCCTGTTTTTCATTCTTACCCTGTTGCTTTTTAAACTACTGCATTACCCCACGGGGATTAATAAAGGCCCTACAGGCAGGTGTGCAGGATAAGCAAACTAGAAGTAAATGTTGCATTTGACAATGTTTTTTCTTCCTTTAAAGCTATATAAACTGTAATAAGACAAATCAGAGTAAACATGGATACAAGACAATTAAAGTTTGCTACAACAATCCTAATATAATAACCAGAAAATACACTATTGATGTACTGTTAATGGATTATATTGAAAATGGGCCTCTTTTCCTTTTCCTTTATTGACGTCATTATTTCCAAGCATTTAGTGGAAAGTGCGGTGTGTCACACATGGTTGGGATTATCTGTAATACATCTGCTTTTTTATAGTTTGTCATCAACAGGTGGTTTTTGTCAGCACATTCAGCATCAATAGATAGTTTTTTGCTGGAGTAATTAAATGCTTCATTAAGGTTCGCCTGGTAACAATAACATTAGTATTTTGCTCAGTTACAACATTTTATAAATACTCAGCACTCAGTGTCCTATTTAAAACAATACAGTAATAAAACAAGGAGTTTATCTGAGCAAATTGTTGGATATATCTCCTGCAACTAAAATAATGCCGAGTAAGGCCTCTTCCACAAAATAAACCAGCCTTGACTCCCGTGCTACTGGGCTGTTACCTTGATGAACGGCGATCAGTCAGAAGTTTATCCATGAGCTGAATGGCGAGTTTTGTAGAAACGTGTAGTCAGGAATGAAGATATATCCGCAAATGTTCGGGTTGTTAACCCAGGACTAGGGATGGGTATCGTTAAGGTTTTAACGGTACTACTACTTTTATCGATACCGCTTATCTGTCCGGTCTTTTAACGGTACTCTTATCGGTTCTTTTGGAGAGAAAAATAAGGTAAACTAACTATATGTTGTATGTCAGGGACTACGGATGGAAATTAGCTCAAAGCTAAAATCCGGCATATTTACACTTGAAGCATTATTTGTCTAAAGTGTTCATTAATGTGCATTGTCCCTATTCAAATAAACAATTAAATGAAAATTAACAAATTGTGAACAAAACTAACATTGCTTTTTATTTAAATGAAATACATAATATTTCACATCAACAGAAACAACAACGTTTTAACAAATCATATTAAATAATCTGATGACAGAACTGTGAACAGAATGGCTGAAACTTTAACAAACTAAATAACTCAGTTCCCTCTAATCATTAACCCATGTTTGAATCATTGAGTTAGCTCCGTGTGTTGCTGCTAGCATACATAATATACCTGACGTGGAAACGTTACTCGTGGATGGGGCTACAGAGCTACTAGAAAGACAGTCGAACCCGGTGCATTTCTCCGTCTGGATGTGGTGCACTTTTGCAAGATGTTTAGACAAATTGCTCGTGTTAGCGCCCTGACATGCTAAACTCTTATTGCACTTTAGGCAACGAGCGAGACGGGTAAAGTTTAACCACACTTCGGAGCGCGTTCTCTCCGCCATCTCCTCCGTGTGTGTGTGTTGCTGCATGTAGCAGCTGCGTGTGTGTAAACTGCCCCGCCCCCTCGCACACAGACGGGAGAGAGAGATCTCTCGTCTGGATTGGAGAGATCGAAAATACAAAAAATGACGCATTTTGCAGTCTTTTTGCGTATTAGAAACGGAGTTGGCGACACTAAAACTGCAATATAATGTTTGTGTAGCAATAATACACATGACATATTTTTTAGATGTCTCCAGTACCGATAAAAAGACCGATAACGTCGGAGCTTAACGGTGCCACGGTTTTTAATAATTCAGCCCCGGGGCCCGTTTAATACCGGGGCTCGGTACCCATCCCTACCCAGGACTAGGAGAAAGATAAATAAGCGAACAGGATGTTTATACTTTTGACTTCCTGCAGGTGAGCAGCGCGCGCTCATTATTTGAATAATGATTGTTAGGAGGGCGGGGCTTAACTTTGCGTGTCCTAAAAGTCATACACCCATTATCCGAGTTTCTATTTACTGTTTTGAATTGAGATTAGTTTATAATATTTTCTATCTATTTATTTTTCACTGGTTTACATGACTGACTATGAATTGAAGCCTACTGTCAATCCATTAATTAAAAACATAATGATAAGTAAGCAGTCTCATGCTGGAGTGTTGTCTTCAAATGTGTATATGTTGCTAAGCTTTCATGTGAACATATACAAGTTGTATACAAGCTACTTCTGAGAAATACGTATTTAACTCAGCTCTGCAGTGCATATCCATTGGCTCTAAAAGTGTCAGATTTAAACCGTTGATGGTTAAGGGCCTGTGTGTCCATTAAGCGCCTTTTCCTGTTGCCAGTGTCTTTTTCTAAAGAGAAAAAAGTCGTCACATGTTACCGCCTCGTGAAAAACAATGCTTGTGATGTCACTGTAGAAATTGTAGGAGAAAAAAGTCATATCAAAGTCTGCAAAGCTAATTTCTTTGAGCAAATTGGCCAGATGGACACCGGATGTTGCTGACGTTGCGTGTGTTACTTTAAACAAAAGCCTGTTTCTAAAAGTATCAACCATAGCGACGCGGTCAAATCCTCAGTTTATAATTTATAACAACATACTAACAAGCTAAGGTCTAATTACGCAACCAAGTCTCACGGCATTTCGTCTTATAGTCACGAAATAAATGCAATCTATTGATTCGTGTTCACCAACACGATTTTCCCCATTTTTTCGTGTCACACAGAACGATTTTAAAAGCAATGTATTTCTATTGGTAGTGTGTTTCGTGCCGGCAACACATCTTTTTGTCTGGTCGGGTCTTGGAAGACCGGAAGCTGTGGGGTTCATAAAAACATGTTCTTACTCAATATCAAGCCACGATAATTGTTTTTATTTTAAATCGTATAATGTCTGGCTTTTTTTGCCGTCTGTGAGGAAAAGAAATGGGGCTCAGAGCCTCAGAATACTGAAATCTGTATATATTTTTTTCCTTCTAATTTGTTATTATTTGTGACCCACTCTATCGAAATCAGTCAAAAGTCGCAACGGCTCATTTAAAAAATAAACGTGGATTTGTGTAAAAAAAACTAGTTTTTCAGGGTTCGGATGTTTTGTTTGATTTTAAATAAACAAAGTCTTGGCTTTCAGAATATGAAACTGTTTGCCGATTAATTGCCAAAATCTCATGATAAATACATTTTTAAAGCTTGTGTAACCGCACACGGCCTAAAGTTTAGCTGTTCTACTGATCAAATTTGCGCTTTAACTCAAATTTAACAGCAAAAACTCCACAGATTCAATAAAAGAAACACGATACAGTTGGCAGTCAACAAAAAGATTCAAGACAAGGATTTTCTCCCAAGAGTATTAGTGTTTTTATTATCTCAATGAATCTTATCCAATGAATTTATATACTGTTGTGCTTTGTGTCTTTTGTTGAGGGATCCAGCACCCCTGATGTGAGCGGCAGCCTTGGGAGTTGGGGTTCAGCGGTGTTAGGCCCTCATGTGCACTTCACTGCCCCTTAAGTGTGTGTGTGTGTGTGTGTGTGTGTGTGTGTGTGTGTGTGTGTGTGTGTGTGTGTGTGTGTGAGTGAGTGTGTTTAGTTAATTTTGCACCTTATTTAATTTATCACTTTCTTTTCAGTTGCTGTGTACAGGGCACGTGTGAGTGGCGGTGAGTAATATTTAGATTTGACCTGCTTGCTTCCCCTTCCCAACAGTAACTGTGTGCTCATTTAGTCAGTTGTTATAGGCTGGATACCATTTTAAATAGCATTCTTGGTGGAGATGAACTCATAATAAATTGTTGTTTTTACTGGTTAAAGTATCGTTTGTATGTGTCTGATATTGATGAATAAATATCTTACTCTTGGGAGAAAATCCTTGTCTTGAACCTTTTTGTTGACTGCCAACTGTATTGTGTTTCTTTAATTGAATCTGTAGAGTTTTTGCTGTTAAATTTGAGTTAAAGGGCAAATTTGATCAGTAGAACAGCTAAACTTTAGGCCGTGTGCGCGGCCGCGGTTACATTCGTAAAGGGAAGAAGAGGCACCTCTCAATTCGCACCCTGGTCTTCCGCAGCACCGCTCCCCCTCCCTCCGCTGAACTTATGAAGTAAAGGCGTAGAGTAATCATAGATAACACGACAGGGTCCGAGACAGTTTGTTTTCATCTCTTTTCAAATAAACAAAGTATTGGCTTTCAGAATATTAAACTTATTTCAGCAAATTCAGATGATAAATACAACTTTGAAGCTTGTAACGGCATAATTACAAGCGGAGAACGGAGTAATTTAACGTCACAGCAGGCATAACAACAGCCGGTGTTTCTCGTGAGTGTTTCCCCGGTACACAAACACAATACACACAAACGCAAACATACACAAACACAAACACACTCGCGAGCTTCCCCCAGACCAGTAATACAAACGAAAATGTGTCTTCCGGTCAATGTGACTGATTTCGATAGAGCAAGTCACATTTGGTTTAGGCACGAAACATACTACCAGTAGAAATACATTGCTTTTAAAATTGCTCTGTGTCGAATCAATAGATTATATTTCGTGACTATAACACGAAATGCCGTGAGACTGGGTTGAATTACAACAGTGAGTGCTTCATCCTCTGAACACCACAGGATGGCGACTGTAACGCACATATTAACATAGTGTAGTGATCACTAATTAACGGGGTTACATAATTCAATCAAGGAACTACAGGTTGGGGGCATTGTTTCCGCACGGACACATATGTTGACGGTACCTCCGGGGTATATACTGTGTCCTCCTCCCTTTCGCTTTCTCTTCTCTTCCCGGGCTGCGACCCGACAGCATGTCCATTTCTGCTGCTCAATAAAGCCAGATTTGCACCTTCGATGCACCGCCTCCGACTCCCTATCTCTCGACACTACATTGGTGACCCCGACATAAGTCTCGCGAAGTATCCGAGACTGAACCGAACACGGCAAAAAACAAACGCTGTTTTTCTCGAAATGCCGGAGATTTTTGGAGACGTCCGTGGCTGCCACGTACACACAGACTGAGGCTCGGTGCGCCCCACGGAATGGCTGAGGACGTCGCTCGCCATTCCTGCGACCTGCTAGGTATGGAGGAACCCGACTTCTACCTCTTGGAGCTGTTTCTTCGGGACATGCGGCTGCATGTCCAGGCTGCGCTAGCTAACACGGCTAGTGTTGAGCCCCGCGCTTTGGCCGAAGAAGCTGGCCGGTTCTTACCCCTGAGGTGCTGGCCACTATACGCTGCGGCACCATCCCTGGTGGGGGCACGCCGCCTAGCAGAGGCTCCGGGGCCGACGACGACGACAGCGACTAACGGCTAGCCACGACTGCTAACGGCTAGCAGCTACCAACGGCTAACGACAGCTAGCCACGACAGCTGGCGGCTAGCAGAGCAGCTAGCGGCTATCGACATCCGACTGTTTTTTTTTGTGGTGCCGGAGAGGAGGTTCGATCAAGTCTGGTCGGCCTTGTGTGGATCCTCTCGCTATTTCGCCCACCTGTTTTTGATCGTGGACAGGACGACCCTTTTGAGTTTTTTTCTGGTGCCTGAGAGGAGGTTCGACCATGTCTGGTCGGCCTCGTGTGGACCCTCTCGCTTTTTCACCACCTCGACGGCGGCTTCGGACGTCGCCCATGCCTTCTTCGGCCCGTGGGTGGCGCGCTTCTGGACCCCGTCTCGCCTCGACTCTACGGTTTCGGACGTCGCCCATGCCTTCATCCACCCACGGGTGGCGCGCTTCGGGACCCTGTCTGGCCTCTTCCCTCGCCTCGGCGGTTTCGGACGTCGCCCATGCCTTCATCGGCCCGTGGGTGGCGCGCTTCGGGACCCTGCCTGGCCTCACCTCTAACCACGGCTCACGGTTCGCCTCGACGGCGGCTTTGGACGGCGCCCCGTCTGGCCTCTCCCCTGTCCACGGCTCCCTCCTCCCGGGGACACGGCTCCTTCCTCCCGAGGACTTCGTACCCGCCGCCGCTGTGCCTTCGCCTGCGGCCGGGCAGCGCTCCTCCCTGCTGGGGACCACCGGGATGTTCATGCCTGTCCCCACGTCGCAACACATCAACCCTGCTTTCTGCGGCCCCCTGACGACGGCCCGTTCCGGCCCGCCCCCCACCCCCCGGTGGGGATGCCCTCGCCCTCGTTAGGGCGCCTACCCTCTCCTGCGGCCCACTTCCGACGGCCCGTTCCATGGCCCGGCCCTCGCCGGCGGCCCCGCCCTCCTCGGCCCCTGTGGTGCTTCCTCCCGGACGCGAGGATTGTGTCCATGGTTGAATTCTGGGGGGGCTTGTGTAGTGATCACTAATTAACGGGGTTACATAATTCAATCAAGGTTGGGGGTATTGTTTCCGCACGGACACATATGTTGACAGTACCTCCGGGGTATATACTGTGTCCTCCTCCCTTTCGCTTTCTCTTCTTTTCCCGGGCTGCGACCCGACAGCATGTCCATTTCTGCTGCTCAATAAAGCCAGATTTGCACCTTCGATGCACCGCCTCCGACTCCCTATCTCTCGACACTACAATAGGTACGCTCCTCTGAAATGATTGTCCCCTGCAATTATTATTATCCCTCATCGAGTTCGCTATTCAGCTTGCTAACGTTAGCTTAAACAAACGTAACATGCAACGTTAGCCTAATCTAAAATGCTCTACTACGGCGTACCTTTCATGTGGCTCGTCAGCGCAGACTCTCGCATCGTTATTTTTGCAAACTTTGCAGGAGGCTACTCGTGGGCTTGACCCTCGTCTTAGCCATGGCTTGTATTTGTCTTCTGCTAGCCAACGCTCGTTGAAACGGCAACCTCCTGGCATACTGTCATCTATCACTCTCATCAGAATGCCCAGGTCACACACGTAACAAAAACACTTGCAGGTCATGCGCATAGCGCGGGAAGGCCGGAGCGAAGCTGTTTTATGTAAAAGCGAAGCAATTAAGCGCGCTCCGACTTCTTTATTTTCTTTTAATCTAAAAAGCGAAGTAAAGCATTTACAATTTCAAGCACTTTATCCCAAATTCAAGCACCATTCCCAAAATTCTGGCCGACGGATCACGGTGGCATGCAAGCCGGCTTCGGAAGGTGGCACCGCCCCCCATCGTGGGCCCAGGGAGGACGGGACTTTGCTTTTCCTGATGAGCAGTTGCAGGGTCCAGCCGGGTTCCCACCTGAGCCGGTTGAACCAGTGGTTCGTCCTGAAGCTCATCCGGCCCGTGTCCGGGTCAGACCAAGATACTTGGAAGACTATATTGTGAGCTTGTGACTCTCAGGGGTAATGTTCAGAGCATTCTGTTGCGTGGCAGAATAATCCACATGGCTATGCTGGTGACTGGCAGTCTACCCAGTTCATCTAGAGTAGATAGCTAAAAGTTAATTGGGTTCCTTGTGGGGGGGGGGGGGGGGGTAAATGTTATGTATGTGTCACATCAGGTGTGACTGTGCCTTTAAGATGGCACCGGGAGATTGGGGATGTGTGAACCGGATACAGTTAGTTGTTGTTGTGTTGTCATGGCAGCGTGTGCAATAACGTGTTCAATAAACGGTCAACCTAAATGTCGTAGTCCATAGTCTTATATATACAACAGTGATGGGTTGACAGCATGTCGAGGATAACATCATATGTATATCCGTTGTGAAGTAAAAAGATATGATTCTACACTGTATTGAAGTAAACATGTATTATTTTGAATTGTATTTTAGTGAACATGTATTGTTTGAACTGTTTTAAGTAATCACAACGGTTTTAAGTAATCACATATATAGAAATGATATTCTCTCTTACAACTCACTGACCCAGAGATCCTGTTTCACACTCACACCGCTCCTTTTCACCCCCACACACAGATGTTCGTTTTAAGGTTGTTAAGGACATCCATATATGTGCACAAAGGTTTAAATGTCTGAGAAAGAATAGTTTATGTGAAAAACTCCCATGGAAAAGTAAGGGAGTGAATACTGGTGCAGAGATAAAGATTGACTTTTGACCTTGTGAAACTTTGGAATCTCACGTTCTGGTCGGAACTCTGATTCGCTGTATTGAACCCGACCAGGAGTGAATCCAACCAGTAAAAACTAGGGCTGTCAAGTTAACGCGTTAATAACGCGTTAACGCAAAAAAAAATTAACGCCACTAATTATTTTAACGCGATTAACGCATGTGTATTTTTTGTCCTCGGCCGCCGTAGTTTCAGAGCGCATCGAGTGTAAAATACCATCGACAAGCTGATGCTGACAGCCCCGCTCCTGCCGCCCGCTTGTGGCAGACCACACTTCCACGCTCACTGGCAGGCCCGGACTGGCCATCGGGAGGACCGGGAGGGAGTGTGTATGTGTGGCGCGACTCGCGCGAGCGAGGCACACCTACGTGTTGTTGTTAGCATCTGGTGCTAGCTAGCTGCGCTAACGGATATAAGGAGCTGTTTCAATGACATTTCGCCGACAACTGCGCCGAGCACTTGACTTTATGCAGGTAGCCAGACAGTGGGACATTGTACGAAAAGTCAGCGCAACATTATTGCAGCGTCCAGGCAGCTCCCATTCGAGCATATATGCCTTGTGCTGCACATAGCTCAACGATCCATCACAGTGTCTACACACACACACACACACACACACACACACACACACACACACACACACACACACACACACACACACACACACACACACACACACACACACACACACACACACACACACACACACACACACACACACACACACACACACACACACACACACACACACACACACACACACACACACACACACAATTATTGTATGAGAGAGGTTCCAGGTTGAATTGAGGCGAATATTTGTAATGTTCAGGTTGTTGTGTTTAATATTCATGAGAATATTTGTCATTGTTCAAATGATAATAAACAAACATATAAAGCATAGTTGTCCACTCATATGTTGATAAGAGTATTAAAAACTTGAAAGATATCCCTCTAAGGTACATTTAGAACAGATAAAAAATGTGCGATTAATTTGCGATTAACTATGGACTATCATGCGATTAATCGCGATTAAATATTTTAATCGACTGACAGCCCTAGTAAAAACACTTGGGGGATGTGAGCAGCTCATACAGCTCCTCCTCACGGACTCTCTAATTCGCTTTGGAGTAAAAGGGGAAGGGAAAATTCAACACATCTCCGCCCCAAAATATGATTATGAATACTGTTGTTTTTGAGTGTAAAATGCTTCTGGTTTGTTTAAAGCTGGTGCTAGAAGACGGTAAACCACATCACAAACCTGGAGTCCATACTTCTCGTTTTCTGAAAGCTGGTCTGTCTACCTGTAAAACCGCATCACAAGCCTAAAGTCCGGAGTACTCTGTATAACTTGTATATGTGTTTGGTTTCCTACCAGAGGTAAACTCAGATAATTGTTATAACTTTTGATTCCGGTGTTTTCAATTCCTTTCTTTATTTAATAGAGATTTCAGCCTCATCCAACGAACGGCGCGTAGCAGAGGGGGTGGCTATCAGCCACCACAATAGGTGTTCTGCTCCAACAGTTGTTAAAATATTCCCTTAAGATTTCCATCTCTTCATCCATTATTTCCAACTCAGTTTAAAATTTGTGCAGAAACAGCTGAATAGTACCAAACAGGAAATACGTGGCGCTGTCGGGTGCTGACCAATCACGAAGCGTCATTTCTTGACTGGCAGCAAAAACAACCAATCACAGCAGTGCTTCTCTGGCTGGCTCTGTCCAATCACAAACAAGAAGTGTTCTCCCTAAAGGAATACCCTTTCCGTAAAAGTTGAAATGTTGAAGTGTTTTGTGAAATGCTGTGGTGTTTTCTGAAATGCTGTAGCGTTTTGTGAAATGCTGTAGTGTTTTCTGAAATGCTGTAGTGTTTTCTGAAATGTTGTAGCGTTTTGTGAAATGCTGTTTTGACTTGCACTTCAGGGCCACCGTATCCTTACATCAAGTACGTTTATTTTGCTTCCTGTGAAACAAATGGAGGGTTCATTCTTAGATCATAACTGCTTAAGATTCATGTGTGTGATGGAACAGTGGCATTAGAATTTGCCACCAATCAAGAATGTTATCCATGGTCCTGATACATCCTTAATTAGAATTTCCAATTTTTCATAGTTGTACATTGTTTCTACACTTTCATTGGTCATACTGTCCAGCACGTCTTAAAGAATCGTGTTGTTTACCGCTCATCTCAGTGTGAGTAATTCCCCACTAAAATAGTTCTACAAGGATTGAAGAAACTCACAAACACACACTAACACACACTGAGAACACAACTCATGTGAATCTTTAAGATTGTAGCTGCTTGGTTACTCACCGCTCAATACTGTGAGATAAAAACGGTAAATCACTGAAGCAATTTCACCTCGACATGGACACAGGTCTTTTTATTGCTGCAATCAGCAGGAAAATATCACAGCTTTGACCTTTTCGGTTGAAGTGTTCACTCTTTAGAAATAAATCTGACTTTTCTGCAGATACAGGAACATTGTTGTTTCTGTTCTCCTTATTTTTTTATTTCCCTTTGGGGAAGTGCGATTTTATCACACATGTCCCGAAATGCACACACAGGACCTATAGACATGCTCTGCTGTCATTGTTGTCTGCTGCTGTTGAATAGTAGGAACTCGGAGCAGTAACGGGTTCGGTGCCCTACTCGAGGGGCCTAGTTCTAACAGACTTTCACCCCAATAACTTGGTATGTCCTAGCTACTGATTACTAAATTACAGCGACGTGCAGTCAGGGGAGGCAGAGCCTCACCTGTCATACTCCAATGTAACGGAAAAACAACTAAAGAAAAACTAAATAGTAATAATAATAAAATGTCTCCACTGATCTGTGTTGTAAGTGTGATTTATGTATGATGCCAATCGCTTTTTATAGTGAAGTAAACAGATATGGTTCTGAACTGTATTGAAGTAAACATGTATTATTTTGAATTGTATTTTAGTGAACATGTATTGTTTGAACTGTTTTAAGTAATGACCAGAGATGGGGTCGTTACTAAAAAAAAGTAATATATTACATATTACATATTACTTTAAAAAAAAGTAATATATTACACTACTTCGTTACTCTCTACATAAAGTAACTCGTTACTTTACTCGTTACTTTACTCGCAGGGCCGGCCCGCCCCTCCCTACAGGCAGATCACGCAGACTGCTAAAGTTTCAAATGTTCTCTTTAGTTCAGTTTCCATTGTCGCATAAGACTGATCCAGATAGCTCTGACCATGGCTGTCCTCTGTCTCCTGCTATCTGTATTTTGCGCAGTATATCTCTGAACGATGCGATGGTGATTCCACTGTGCAAATGGGCAACATTACCTCTACTATGAAGGATGCTACAAGCCTGTCCATCTCTGCTTTGGTTACCGGTCCTCCAAATTCTAATTTGTGCCGCTTCAGAGTCGGCGGCGGCGCACTCACAACATCCTCACTCTGGGTTCGGGGGTCCGGTCCTTAGCTATTAGCTTCACCTTAGCATGTGTTCTTTGCAGGTGTTTGTTGAGGTTTGACGTGGTGTTTGCAGCAGTGTATAACAGCTTCTGGCCTGGACACAGTTTGCACCTCACCGTCACATTCCTGTCTATTCTTCGGACGAACTCAAAATAATGGGCATACCTCCACCCCTCGAAAGTTATCGCTGACTCAGCCATGTTTATGCAGCACTGCACGCGGAGATGTGGACGCGCCAGTCGCGCAGATTACGTACATATAAACCTGCGGCGGAAACCCCTCTTGTCTGTCAGTGTGATTATGACTGATTTTATAAAAGTAACGAAGTAACGCGTGTCGGGGCAATGTTAGTAACTGTAGTGTGATTACTGAATTATAAAAGTAACGCGTTACACTACTCCGTTACCGACAAAAGTAATATTATTACAGTAACGCGTTACTTTGTAACGCGTTACACCCAACTCTGGTAATCACATATATAGATATTGTATTCTCACTTACAACTCACTGACCCAGAGATCCTGTTACACACACATACACCTCCTTCCCACCAGCACACACACACATATTCTTTTCAAGGTTCTTTCTGGGCATCATTATATCTGTGCACAATGTTTAATTGTCTGAGAAAGAATAGTTTATGTGAAATATTCCATGGGAAAGTAAGGGAGTGATTATAGGTGCAGAGATAAGATTGACTCTGCCCTTGTAAACTTCCGAATCTCACGCTGTGGTCAGAAGACAACATACTTTTTCTCAGAACTCTGATTCGCTGTATTGGACCCGACCAGAAGTAAATCCAACCAGTAGAAACACCTGGGGGAGTGAGCAGCTCACACAGCTCCTCCCCACGGACTCTCTGATTCGCTTCGGAGTAAAATGGGAAGGAAGAAGTCAACACATCTCCGCCCCAAAATATGAATATGAATACTGTTGTTTTTGCATGTAAAATGCTTCCTGTTTGCTGACTGGCTGGTCCCGATACCTGTATCCGCACCGCAGTAGAAACCTGAAGTCCGGAGTACTCTGTAAAACTTGTATACGTGTTTTGTTTCTTACCAGTCAACTCAGATTATTGTTATAACCTTTAATTCCGGTGTTTTCAATTCCTTTCTTTATTAAATAGAATCAACCTCATTTAACGAACGGCGCGTAGCGGAGGGGGGGGCTTTCAGCCACCACCTAGGTGTTTTGCTACAACAATAGTCAAAATCAGCAAATTTGCCGAGCTCCGCTACGGGAGCGATGAGAAGTGAGGCAGGGACGTGCTCTGCCTCTCGTAAGCCCACAGTAACTTGCTGGAGCACGGGCACTAAGCGCATGCCTGTTACCATCTCGCTGTAGGTCACCAATGTAATGTTTGTAGATCCCTTTATTATATTTATCCTCGCCATCCATAGTCTCTAAATAACTTATTTCACGTATATATGATATTTAGGCTCGCTGGTCTCATCATACAACGGCAATGAAAAAAGCACCAGGGGAGGCAGCCATAACCTCTGCCGCACTGAAGGGGGCGCACGTGAGCCCACAGGTTCTTGTTGCTACTGTAATTCTACAGAGACGGTAGACGCAAACAACAAACTAGACTTTTGAAACTACAGGAAGATAAGGAGGACTTTTACAAAAAAGTAATAGAGATTGTTGTCCAGAAGGATAGCATGGACTTCATCTTCAAGTCAAGGTAAGACCACATTTGTAATGAAAATGGGATCTTACTAAGAAAGAACAATCCAATATTTAGATTGTGGGTATCCTTTTGTTGAACGGTCTGTTTAAAATGAATCGAAGCATCAGACTAAAAAAGCTTTTGAAAATAACCGAATATTTCGATTAAGGTCTGTCACAGTCTGCTTTCTCACTCACCTATTTTCTGCATTAACATTCCTTAGTCACCTGGTAGCCACACCCTGTCTCTCTTTCACTCTGTTACACCCATCAGCTCCAGTAGTATATAGGCCCACTTCACTCTCACCTCAGTGCCAGATCGTACTTTGCAGCATGCCAGTCTTTCCAGCATTACTTCCCAGATTGCTCTCCCGGTTCCGACCCTGCCTGTCCCTGACCTGCCTGCCTCGCCTGATTCCTGACCCTGCCTGTACCCGGACTATTCTGCCACGCCTGCTCCCTGACCCGGTCTGTACCTGCGACTCCCGTCTTGCCTTCTCCTGGAACCCTCGCCTGTCCCCGACCAGCCCTTTGCCTACTACCTGCCTTTTCGTCTCCTACCAGTTATTGCCTTCAATAAAGCTGGTTACAGACTATCCCTGGTTTCCCCGTGTTTTGCATTTTGGTCCTCAGCTCGTTTGTGACAGAACGATCTGGCCAGAAATGGACCAAGCAAACACCGGGTCTCCTAGAGACCGCTTTGAGAGGGTTGAGGAAGCCATCCAAAGACAGGAGGTCACGATAGCTACCTTAGCTACCGAGACCCACCAGGCAACCTCAACCCAGGAACAAGCGCTGGCTTACCTGGCCTCCCAGATGCAACAGATGGCCGCCACCGTACAACAGCTAGCCGCTAGCATGGCTGCTACCGTCCCTCCGCCTGCAGCTCCGATGTTCACTCCAGCCTCTGGATCGACTGGATACGCTCCGGAGCCTCGTGTGGGAACTCCGGAACGCTACGCTGGTGAGCCTGAGGGATGCAGTCCTTTTCTCACAAACTGTTCCATATTGTTTTCACTGCAGCCACACACCTTTGCCTCCGAGGCGGCTCGCGTAGCTTTCACCATTAATCATTTGACGGGGAAAGCCCGCTTATGGGGTACTGCAGAGTGGGAGCAGCAGACTCCAGCCTGCGCCTCTTTTGCTGCTTTTTCCGCGGAGATGCGGAAGGTGTTCGGTTCCGTTCGTCTGGGTCCCGATGCTGCCGGAGGTCTGCTGAGCTTGAGCCAGGGTTCCGGCACGGTGGTGAATTACGCTATTGACTTCCGCACCAGCAGCCGCCGTAGTAGCTGGAACGAGCCGGCACAATGTGACGCATATCTGAGAGGCTTAGCGGATTATATGAGAGATGAGCTGGTTTCCTATGATCTCCCTGCTTCCTTGGATGGGTTGATCGAGCTCACCTCTCGGATCGACAGACGAATTCAGACACGAAGAGAAGAGCAACAGGCCCGCCGCTCGCGACAACAACTTCCGGTTTCCGGGAGATTTCAACTTCCGGTTTCGGCGGAGAATTCCCATCCCTACTCTGACTCACGGTACGGGGAGGTCGAGCCCATGCAAGTGGGTCGTACCAGTCTTAGCTCTGAGGAGAGGGAGTTACGTCGAAGAGGGAATTTATGCCTTTACTGTGGTCAGGCTGGACATTTTGTTTCCCGTTGTCCGGGAAAAGGCAGAGCCCATCAGTAATGGGGAGTATACTGGTGGGCCGAACCTCTGAGCTGATCCCCAATGGAAGACCTTTGTGCCATGCTCGACTTCTCCTGAGAGGCACACCTCAGGCTCTGGCTGTGTTTATCGACTCCGGATCAGATGTCAGCATCATTGATGAGGAGCTCGCACTACAGCTGGGCATTCAACAGATTCAGTTGCCCCAGCCGGTACCGGCTAATGCTTTGGACGGTCACCTGCTGGGAACGGTGACTCACCAGACGACACCGGTCCATATGCTCATGTCGGGGAACCACCATGAGACAATCCAGTTTCATGTGCTACGGTCCCCCAAGATTCCTCTGATTTTGGGTTATCCATGGCTCCGCCGCCACAACCCGAACATTGACTGGTCAACTGGGTCCATCCTAGGGTGGAGTTCTTCCTGTCATCAGGTTTGCCTCAAGCAGGCCGCTGCACCTCAACTATCTGTGGATATTAACCTGGTTCCGGATGTCACAGGGGTTCCGGCGGAGTATTTGGACTTTAAGGAGGTTTTTAGCAAGACTAAGGCAACATCTCTCCCACCTCATCGGCCCTATGACTGTGCTATTGAGCTACATCCGGGCGCAGTCCCACCCAAGGGGCGGTTGTACTCACTTTCGGCACCGGAGAGGAAGTCCATGGAGACGTACGTCAATGACTCTCTGGCTGCGGGAATTATTCGTCCTTCCACGTCACCCGCAGGAGCAGGGTTTTTTTTTTGTGGCGAAGAAGGATAAGACCCTGAGACCCTGCATTGACTATCGGGGTCTGAATGACGTCACGGTAAAGAATCGTTATCCCCTGCCACTCATCTCGTCAGCATTCGAGTTACTACAGGGAGCAACAATCTTTACCAAGCTGGATTTACGAAACGCATATCACCTGGTACGAATCCGTGAGGGGGATGAATGGAAGACCGCCTTCAACACCTCTTCAGGACACTACGAGTACCTGGTGATGCCATTTGGACTTACCAACGCCCCTGCAGTCTTCCAAGCGTTGGTGAACGACGTACTCCGGGACATGTTGGATCGTCATGTTTTTGTTTATTTGGACGACATTTTGATTTTTTCAAAGACCCTCAAGGAACACATCCATCACATCCAGACAGTCCTCCAGAGACTTCTGGAGAACTCGCTGTTTGTCAAGACGGAGAAGTGCGAGTTTCACACTTCTTCGGTCGCCTTTCTTGGCTACATCGTGGGTCAAGGAAGTGTGGAGATGGATCCCTCCAAAGTTTCAGCGGTTACCCTCGTGGCGGGTTCCTGATTCCCGGAAGGAGCTGCAGCGTTTCCTAGGATTCGCTAACTTTTACAGACGGTTCATCCGTGGCTACAGTACCGTGGCCGCCCCGCTCACCGCCCTGACCTCGTCTAAGGTAACGTTTAGATGGTCCCATGCAGCAGAGGAGGCTTTTCAGGACCTCAAGCGCCGGTTTACGTCGGCTCCTATCCTACAGGTACCAGACCCTGCTGGTCAGTTGGTGGTGGAGGTGGATGCTTCTGACGTAGGGGTGGGGGCCATCCTGTCACAACGCTCTGGTGAGAATCAGAAGCTCCACCCCTGTGCTTTCTTTTCGAGGAGATTGAGTCCGGCGGAGAGAAACTACGACGTGGGGAACCGGGAGCTTCTAGCAGTCAAGTTGGCGTTGGAGGAGTGGCGACACTGGCTTGAGGGGACAGAACTGCCATTTCAGGTTTGGACCGACCATAAGAACCTGGAATACATCAGGTCGGCACAAAGACTGAATTCCCGGCAAGCCAGGTGGTCGTTATTTTTCACCCGGTTTAATTTTTTCCTCTCCTACCGCCCGGGCTCCCGCAACGTGAAGGCCGACGCTTTGTCCCGGCAGTTCGGGAGGGAGGGAGACACCTGCGGTATCCCGGACACTATTCTTCCTGCTCCTCGAGTGATCGGTGTTCTCGCTTGGGAGATTGAGGAGAGGGTTAAGACTGCGTTGGTGGACCAACCCGGTCCTAGTTCTTGTCCTCTTAACCGTTTGTTTGTGCCTCAGGTTTTGAGGGCTGAGGTGCTTCAGTGGGCTCACAGCTCCAGACTTTCCTGCCACCCTGGGATTCAACGTACCAGAGGGATGGTCTTGCAGCGGTTCTGGTGGGCTACGCTGGAGGCTGACACCCGGGAGTTTGTGAACGCCTGTCCTGTGTGCAATCGGCACAAACCCTCTCACCAAGCGCCAGCTGGCCTCCTTCATCCATTACCGGTTCCACGTCGCCCATGGTCACATATTTCGTTGGACTTTGTGACTGGTCTTCCACCGTCCCACGGACATACTGCCATCTTGACGGTGGTGGATCGGTTCAGTAAAATGGCTCACTTCGTACCCCTGCCTAAGATCCCGTCAGCTAAGGAGACGGCTGAACTTATGCTTCTCCACGTTTTTCGCCTTCACGGACTGGCGACTGATGTGGTTTCCGACCGGGGGCCCCAGTTCACCTCTGTGTTTTGGAGGGAGTTTTGTGAACTGATCGGGGCGACGGTCAGTCTCACCTCCGGTTTCCATCCACAGGCCAATGGTCAGACTGAAAGGAAGAATCAGGAGATGGAGACCACTCTCCGCTGCATGGCTTCCGATCATCCTACGACCTGGTCTAAACAACTCCTGTGGGTGGAGTATGCCCACAACACACTCATCAGTTCCGCTACTGGTCTTTCCCCTTTTCAGTGTGCATACGGGTTTCAACCCCCTTTGTTCTCTGCATTGGAGAAAGAGGTTACCTGTCCGTCTGTCCAGGCCTTCATCAGACGTTGTCGGAGGACTTGGAGGCGGGCTCGAACTACTCTGCTTCAGTCTGCTAACCGGTACGCCACATCAGCGAACCGCCGACGCACCAAGGCACCTGTGTACCAGCTAGGCCAGAGGGTGTGGCTTTCCACTCAAAACATTCCCCTTCGGGTGGAGTCTAAAAAGTTAGCGCCCAGATTTATTGGACCCTTTGAGATCGTCAAGGTCATTAACCCTGCAGCAGTTCGACTGAGTTTGCCCCGGAACATGAAGATCCATCCCACCTTCCACGTGTCTAGGATTAAACCTGTCCGGGAGAGTCCTATGATTCCCGCCGCTCCCCCACCACCACCCCCTAGGATGATCGATGGGGGTCCGACCTATACCCTTCGTCGTATACTTCGTTCCCGACGCAGAGGAAGAGGGGTTCAGTATTTGGTGGACTGGGAGGGCTATGGTCCTGAGGAGAGGCAGTGGATTCCTGCTCGTCACATCCTCAACCCTCAACTCATCCGGGACTTCCACCTGCGCTACCCGGAGCAGCCTTCTAGGACCCACGCTCAGCCAGGCGTTAAGCCGGGGGGTACTCGTCGGCTACGGACCGGGGGCTTCATCGAGGAGGAGGGGGAGGCGTCTTCAGTCGAGGAGGACGAGGATTTCCAGGAGGGGGAGGCCGAGAGAGCATTCTCAGATGAGTATTAACCTTTCCCATACCCCCACCTTCCACCCGGTGTCTGTAGGTTTTTTGTTGATTTTTTATTTATTTGTTTTTTTCCCCGTAGGTTTGTCTTGGACGTCGGGAGCCGTCCATTAAGGGGGGGGTTCTGTCACAGTCTGCTTTCTCACTCACCTATTTTCTGCATTAACATTCCTTAGTCACCTGGTAGCCACACCCTGTCTCTCTTTCACTCTGTTACACCCATCAGCTCCAGTAGTATATAGGCCCACTTCACTCTCACCTCAGTGCCAGATCGTACTTTGCAGCATGCCAGTCTTTCCAGCATTACTTCCCAGATTGCTCTCCCGGTTCCGACCCTGCCTGTCCCTGACCTGCCTGCCTGCCTCGCCTGATTCCTGACCCTGCCTGTACCCGGACTATTCTGCCACGCCTGCTCCCTGACCCGGTCTGTACCTGCGACTCCCGTCTTGCCTTCTCCTGGAACCCTCGCCTGTCCCCGACCAGCCCTTTGCCTACTACCTGCCTTTTCGTCTCCTACCAGTTATTGCCTTCAATAAAGCTGGTTACAGACTATCCCTGGTTTCCCCGTGTTTTGCATTTTGGTCCTCAGCTCGTTTGTGACAAGGTCAAAATATAATATTTGTAAATATAAAACCAGCCATGAACCTCACCGCACGTCACTGCTAAATTATCTCAATTACACAATTACATAGCTCATACGTGTCTTAAAGCTCACCTATTCTGCTATATTTGAACAATATATTACAGGGCCATATCTATACAAAACATGTCTGTGCAGAGTTTGGCTCAAAATACCAAACAGATCACCCATTGTAGCATGCCTCATACCCCTCTATTTCAGCCAACCCGGTATCACGGCAAGACGTGAACATATGACGATCTACCATGCTGGGAGACGTGAATATGTCACGGTTTCGTCCCTTCAAACGTGACAGTTACACGGTATTGTTAACATGGCCCAACCAGTGGAGAAATACCCGGAAGTGCCAAGCAAATGGTCTACCGCGCCTATTGGTCGGTTTTTATTGTCAAAATGAGATGTTTTTAATTTATTTTTTAATCGTCACACTTGATTTCGCCGATTTTCTTGTTGCCCTAGCTGGTCGACACCTCTTTTAGCAGAAACAAAGGCTACATTAATGTATTAAATCGATGTTAATCCATGTGTGTGGATCATAGATTGGTGTGGATGTGGAATTAACGGACGTGATGTTGTGTGATTGCGTTGCCAGGCAACGCAATTTACAAACTCTTCAACTACAACCCTAATTATATTTAAAAACATTTTAGAAGACCTCACGAAATACTTTAATGTAAATTAAAATGTAAATGTGAAGGGATGTGTGTAATGTGATGATTGACATTATTCACCCACGGATCTATGGGTTGGGGGTATTGTTCCCCACGGACATTTTAGTTAACCGGACTTACTGTTGATGTGAAATCCGAAAAAGAAATTAAAAATACAATAATACTTTATTCCGAGTTTGCTTGCTTTTCTCTTTGGAGGTTATTACATAACGGCATTGTAATACACGGTTCGGCTGCATTACATATGACATATCTGCCGTAGTTCTGTATTTATAGAGCCCTGATGAGAAGACTTCTGGACAAACAGGAAGCACTGCGGCCAAAACTGAAAACGTGACGTGGATCATAAATATATCAGCAATTAAACAACATCTTACATTTATTTTCACACAACACGTCTCCTTGCAGTATCAATACTAATTCGGCTGACTTTTATATTTGATCCAATTGGTAGATAGGCTGTATTTACACCATAACGGTGCACAGCTGATAGAAAGGCACATCTAGTGGTTAAAGCACGTTATTGAATTTGATTATTTTTCACAAAAATTAAACCATCAATAGCAGAAACAGAATTAACTGTCATTAGTAAACCACCCAAAAAAAAAGATCATAAGTGGTTTTGTTTTATATATATTTTAAGGATAATAATAGCAATGTAACACTGTCTGACACTTACTGTATAACACTGATTTGAAAAACATACAGAAAAAACTAATTCACTGCCCTTAATAAAGTATTTAAATATACATTTCAGGTGTGCTGTTTTGTTTAGATCATTAACATCTGGAGCTCTTTTAATGTCCTTTTTGATTGTTACACCAGGTCTTGTCAAAACCTTTATTCCATATTCAATAGCCATTACTAAACAAAACAGCAATTCTACTCCACTACAATTCAGAGGTTAACCTGGTATTTTTACTCCACTACATTTATTTTAGTTACTTTGCAGATTCTGATTAATGATGTAAAATATAAACAACCCTTACATCAGGCTTTAGTTACACCTGAGTAAAATTCAGGGAAAGGTGATTGTCAAGTGCCAACAATCAGGAGAGATATTTGATAGTTGCTGCTTGAGAAGACTAAACATTTATCTGCAGATCCCTATAAAGTATATTCATTACTCGTTATTCTCTACTAATAGTTCATTAAAGACTGTATATAATGGCTATTTTGCATATCCCTTTCAAGATTTTCTAAGGTTCATTGACATATCATATACACAACTAATTCAATAACGTGCTTTAACCACTAGGCGGTGCACACAAGGTACACACAGCCATAATAACTTTGTATTATTAGTGTAGGACACTTGTGTATGTATAACATCTGAAGATATTCTGGCCCCTGGGCACGTAGCAATGATGTACACATCGCCAGATAGTTAAACCTTTTATTGTTGATAATCTTGTGAAACTGAAGGTAAAAAGCACAAAGCATTGCAATCAATACAATGACATGTTACAAAATATAAACATAAATGAAATCTATAAACATAGATGAATCATTAAACTTACAAACAATGCCTCTCCAAGGTCTACACGAGCAGATGGAGCCGGATGTATGAGGAGGTACAATAACATGTGGCACTCTAGCTGTCGGTTAGAAAAACATGACCGCTGACCTTTCAACTCAGTCATGTGACTATGTAATGTGACCTACAGCCAAAAATAGCATGAATATGCTGCAATCAAGCCAATTGCCTCTAGGAGGTGCTATAACAGCAAAACCGAAACTTACATGTAACGTGACAGAAGATGTGTAGTTTTATTCATGTTTTCACATAATTGTACAGGATATTGCTATATTATTTCACATGTTTTACTTATAATATCTGATTTGTAAAACATCACAGACAGAAAGGTATATCCGTCATTTAACAGTAAGCTATTGGAATTCTGAATCCATAGATGTGTCTCCCATCACCCAAATCCCCTGACTATTCTCTCAACTCAGTATTTACATTCTTATATTCAAAGAAAATCAGTAATATCTTTAAAAACAACAAGTCCTTTTATATCAGCTGTGCACCGTTATGGTGTATAACGTATTTATTTTCGGATTTCACATCAACAGTAAGTCCGGTTAACTAAAATGTCCGTGCGGAACAATACCCCCAACCCATAGATCCGTGGGTGAATAATGTCAATCATCACATTACACACATCCCTTCACATTTACATTTTAATTTACATTAAAGTATTTCGTGAGGCATTCTAAAATGTTTTAAAATATAATTAGGGTTGTAGTTGAAGAGTTTGTAAATTGCGTTGCCTGGCAACGCAATCACACAACGTCACGTCCGTTAATTCCACATCCACACCAGTCTATGATCCACACACATGGATTAACATCAATTTAATACATTAATGTAGCCTTTGTTTCTGCTAAAAGAGGTGTCGACCAGCTAGGGCAACAAGAAAATCGGCGAAATCAAGTGTGACGATTAAAAAATAAATTAAAAACATCTCATTTTGACAATAAAAACCGACCAATAGGCGCGGTAGACCATTTGCTTGGCACTTCCGGGTATTTCTCCACTGGTTGGGCCATGTTAACAATACCGTGTAACTGTCACGTTTGAAGGGACGAAACCGTGACATATTCACGTCTCCCAGCATGGTAGATCGTCACATGTTCACGTCTTGCCGTGATACCGGGTTGATTTCAGCCCTGTTACTGTGCTGATTCTGGGTCTCGCCCTTTAACCTGTTAAGCACTGAGCCTGTTTTTCAGGTCTCAGGCTCGAAAATGACATTCCCAGAACAAATGACCATATCTTCCCTTCTAAAAGGGTTAAATTAATAATCTTTTTTCTCAAAGTAATGATAAACCTGTGAGTTGGATGTAGAAAGGTCAGAATCAATATAGATGTTTTTTATTTTAAAGAAAATTCAGATTGAACATAGTAAAAAACTGTAAATTATAGTGTCTGTCCAAAAATTTTTTTTTACTTATAGTGAAAACTACCCTTGGATGATGGTAAGGTAGACTAAACGCTTTAAGAATCCAAAGTACAACATATAATAAGTACCCTGTATCAAGATTGATGCAAAACAAGTGACATTTGACCTTTTTAGAGAGGTTTAGCAAAAAAAACTCCACCTCTGAGGTGATTTGGGTGGAAATGGGGGTTTTACCGTTTCTCTGGAACTCATTGGTCGATTTTGGTGATTGACATCTCTTTCTGACCGTTAGAGCCAATAGAATCGAAGGGGAATCTCCCCACTCACACACATGGTAAAAAAAAGGTGGGGGCTTCGCGCATGCAGTTTTGCATCAGAGCGAACCTATACTCTAGCTCTGACATCTGGAAACGGAAAAGCAGGTTTATTGCTTATGGATTATCAGAAATCATTTCAAAGGGACACAGACACATTGTATTAACCTATGGATTAACTTCAGCAGCGTTTTTATCGTTTTAACCTCTTCAGTCCCAATGGGGGGGCCCCCCCAACGTTTTTTTTCGAGACTGTGTCTCAGGGCTTCTTAACATTTATGAAACTATTAATGTGTAGCACCAGATTAATGGGAAGAATCTCAGCTAACTGAAGATATGAACCATTTTTACCAAAACAAAACACAAGTCTCATAAGAAGCGTCTAAATGACCCCTGAGCGAAAGATTCTAACGCACTGCGGCACAGAACTCAAGATAAAGATACCCTTATTACTTATCGTAACTGCACATACAATATATCCGATTAAAACTGAGACTCCACAGATTATAAAGGGTATAGTATCATCACTGAGCGATCCGAACTCGCGACAGGGGAAGCAAACACAGACATCACAACACGCACCTTTACGGAGCTTTTACGGCAGATCGTCTCACCGTAGCTGTCAATTAGATCAAAAGACGTGTTCAATGGCATTAAAACGAGAAAAAACTAGGCTGTATAGGTTGATCCATGGGTTGATAATGTGACTGTAGGTTTGCAAAAATGATTTATAATCCATAATTTCCATTTTTATGTAAAATTCGGAGCAAATAAGTTAGCTGCTAATGGTAGCCACCAGAGTGTATGCAGCTTCCGGTTTTGGCCACGCGTCACTCTCACTCCTTATTTGTTAATGTGTTGATGTGTGTAGAACTTCCCCTCGATTCCATTGGCTCTAGCGGTTATAAAGACATTTCATTCATAAAAATTGACCAAGGGGGGCCAGAGATATGGAAAATCCACCCAAATGACCCCAGAAGTGTTTTTCTTTGGCTAAATCTCTCTAAAAAGGTCAAATTTCACTTGTTTTGCATCAATCTTGATACAGGGTACTTATTATATGTTCTACTTTGGATTCCTAAAGCTTTTAGTCTACTAACCCATCATCCAAGGGTAGTTTTCACTATAAGTAAAAAAAAAAAATGTGGACGGACACTATAATTTACATTTTTTTACTATGTTCAATCTGAATTTTCTTTAAAATAAAAAACATCTATATTGATTCTGACACTTCTACATCCAACTCACAGATGTAACCTTGCTTTGAGAAAAAAGATTATTAATTTAACCCTTTTGGAAGTGAAGATATGGTAATTTGTTCTGGGAATGTCATTTTCGAGCCTGAGACCTGAAAAACAGGCTCAGGTCTTAACAGGTTAATGCCATTGAAGACCACTTTTGACCAGACTACGACACAGGTAAGCCATGTTAGCGTTTTTAGCGCCACATGTTTTGATGTCTGTTTTGTTTATAAAGTCGTGAGTTCGTATCATAGAGTGATAATGTATGTACCCATCGATTCTGTGTCACCTCACGACAGGGGCGGATCTACCGGGGGGCAAGGCTCTACAGTGGGGGGGCAGCTGCCCCCCCACTGTAGAGCCTTGCCCCCCCAGCTGCCCCCCTAACTTTTGTGTCCCTAAAACTGTAGTTGTAGAAACAAACCTACACTATGTCCACAAGCTTCTCAATCAACTAAACAAGCAGTACATTAATTAAAAGTGAATAATTTTAAATATCATCTTAGGCCCGTTAAAAACGTAGCTACGGTCCTGCATTAAACTGCGGAGCGGCGTTCACACAGACCACGGCTCACACCGCTGCAGAGAGGGAGCGAGCTGTCCCAGCACCTGAGGCAAGGGCGCCGGAAGCGGGGGGGCCAGGGGGCCATTGGCCCCCCCACTTTTGAGCCCTGCCCTACATTTTCGCAGCGGCGGATGCCGCAGAACACTGTACAAATCCCGTTTCAATAATTCCCCTCTACTCTAAAGTCGCATCTAAAACGCGATCTGATCTAGCTGTGTATATTTTGTTATTTGTTATTGTTATATTCAATCTCATTAGCTACAGGCATTTTTTAAGCTTGTAAAGGGAAGATGACAGCTCGCCTCTCACTCGCCACTCTGCTGTTCCACAGCGCCGCTTCCCCTCCCTCTGCTGAAATTATGAATGTAAGGCGTATAGTAATCATATATAACACGGCAGGGCCGTTACAGTTTGTTTGTATCTGATTTCAAATAAACAAAGTCTTGGCTTTCAGAATATTAAACTTGTTTCGGCAAATTCAGATGATAAATACAACTTTGAAGCTTGTAACGGCATAATTACAAGCGGAGACCGGAGTAACTTAACGTCACAGCACGCATAAGAACAGCCGGTGTTTCTTGTGAGTGTGTCTCATATGTTTTTAACTTAGGATCATAGGCTACCTGTGTTTAGTCTAGAAAAAGGTAATTGTGTGCATTTTATTATAAAGTTGTGTATATTTACAGACTGTTGCAAAAACTAATAAGCTTATAAACATAAGGTTTAAAACTAAAAGAGCTTTACAAAAAAGTAACACAATTAAAGATGTTTGGAGTTTTATTTGAGTTATTAATTTACATTTTTTGTCAAAGAGATGCTGATTTGAAACCGTTGTAGTTACGGCATTTCCTGTTTCTGCCGGAGAGGGGAGTTTGTCCCAAAGCTTGCCGCTGTATCCCTCCATCTGACAGGAGGGAGCCTCATGTGTCACTCTACGGAGTTCACTCCGTCACGGAGGGGGAGTGTGTCGGGCGTAGTTTGGGATTGGGCCATACACACGCACTTTTTTGGCCCCCCCACTTCTAAAATGAATCCGGCGCGCCTGACCTGAGGGTGGATCAGCTTCCCCTGGGAGCATTTCCCCTTCGACTAGTTTTGTTTTTAATAAGGACGAGAGTTTGAAACAAAATATTAATAAACCGCTGCCGTTTGAATCGATAGCGTTTAACAGACGGTCGCTGTTTGGGACGTTACGTTACAAAATACTACACAGACAGCGCTAGCTGGGAGATCGATCACTTTATTTGCTAAACTATGCGGTACTATTAAATCCGCGTAAACTACACATCACAGCAATGAGGCCAGATAAATTAAACCAGGATACATTCTTTACCATCAAACTGGATCTAAACACAGCTGCCTGTGTGCGTTTGATATATACTTTCTGATTTTATATTTAGTATTGGCTATGCTACTTATTAGCTACATGGCCCTAACGTGTAAAGTTGTAAGTATTTGTACCAGTGCTTTTCACAAGTAGACTCTTGCAGGCCAGAGTAGCTGGAGTGATTCAACAAAAATAAAAAGACATATCTGAGAAGTGATCAGGATGAGTAGAAAGAGGAAAAGGAAAAGACAGTACACTGAAGAGACCAGGAGGGACAGAGCAGGAGAAAGCCAGGAGGAGATGAAGACATTAGTGAAGAAGAAGAAGAAATGTATGTGAGGAATAAAGAGTAAGGAGGAACTCAATCGCGAGTAAAGCTGCTTCAGAGCCACTATTTCAAGCATACTGCGTCATTGAGTGCCGCAGAAGTACTGTTCCAATCTCCAGTATACTTGGAAATCTACCGAGCCCGGCGTACTCCGTTTGGAGAAATATCGAGTCTGCACATGAGTAGACTTCGCGGTCTTAAAATCCCCACAATGCTTTGCGCACGGACCAATTTCCCCAAATCTGTGGCGGAAGATGTAAGGCGGGGCCTCTCATATGACGCACACCTGCACACTTGCTAGCGTGTTCCACACTTCGTTTTCCGAATGCCAGGAAGTATTCTTGACTCGCTTCTGAAGCAAGATGCTCGGCAGACATGTGCTACCAAGCAAGCGTACTCGCGATTGAGAAACACCCGAAGTGTCAGAAAGAGGGACAGAGGCAGTGATCAGGAGGCAGATGAAACTCCAGCTGGACCACATGGTATGTTTTTATTGTCCTTGCATACATATTCCATTACAGCAGCACAATCTAGCGGCTCTTAGTATTGACAAATATTTATTGAAATGTGTTGCTGCACAGGTCACTTTTAGCTCTCTAAGAGATGGGTGATGTAATTTGTGTACTTAATTATAACTAAGTACTTTTACTGTACTTACAGTAAACAGAGTTCTAGGGTATCATGAGTATTTTCTGCTGTTTTATACTATATTTTAGTTTGTTTGTCTGAACACCTTGTTTCTCTTGTGCATTAAGAACACTTGTGTTAGGGCATGATTTAACAATAAATAGGTTATATATACAGTATAAAATACCACGTACGGTCCGCCCTCCCATGCCACCTTGGCATGACCTCTTGCCCCCCCTTTGCCACCCCATGTAAAATTTTCTAGAACCGCCACTGACTCACGATGTGAAACGATGTGTTGGATGTGCAGAAAAGATAAATAATAAGGTTTTATGAGTGAATTTTGGTGCAGTAATCTGTTAGCATTTTTCGCTCGTTGCTAATTCAGAGGCTCAGCGTTAGCATTGTAGGTTTATTTTTGGAAAAAAAATGTAAATGATCAGTTAGATGAGTTTCTTCCCGTTACATGGATATAAAACATTCATAGTTTATTAAATATTAAGATGCCCTCAGACACTGTTTCCTCAGATGACGCGTTTTCCCCCCCGATATCGGGGGTGCGGTGTAGAAGAGGTTCAATGTAACCGAGCTGCTGCTGGCCACGCCCCTTTGGAGCTGCTGCTGGCCACGCCCCTTTGGAGCATCCACATGCAAGCAGTGACCACTGTGAAGAGAAGGCTGTCTACCAGCTGCAACTCAGCTAAACGCTGCCCTGATTAAACACCATATTATGTTCCAAACCACATCAAGCATTATTTCTGAAACAGTATGGAGCTCAAAATCTTTCTCTCTCGCGGGTTTACCACAAGGACATTACCTTTTATATCCGGCTTCTGTAAACATATTCTCTCCAGTACAGCGTAAGCTCTGAGTGTTAGCGATGCTTGTGTTAAATGTATTTGTTGTTCTCGTGTCCAGGAGAGAAGCTTAAAATAAGGAGACTAATGGAGTCTCTCAAAAGGTTCAAATGGGTACTTTAATGAAGTAGCGCGGTAATGAAACAAACAGAAGGTGTGAGGGAGCACAGCTGTGGTGGGGAGGCGGCGGGGTGAAGAACTGCCTGAGATCGCGTTGTCCCCCGTCTGTATCGATCCAGCGCTCCTCCTTCAATGGCGGCTGGTGACGTCGCTCTCCCACTTCTTTCTCCAATGTCCGATATCGCACATAACAGAGGATTTAGACGTAGTGTCTTCATTGTATGACTCCACACGCCTTTTCTCCTCATACTCTCTTTCATGACTTTTTATTTAATGCATTTTAACAGCTGTAATCGTTGTTAACCGGAAGTTAAGCTCACTGTTGATATCCGGAGACTTCTTCCGGTAAAGCTTTTCAAAATAAACTTTAGCAACAACGTTAGCCACAGACGAATGCTAACCGGAAATGTTTTCAGAATAAAACAGTTTTAAGCTTACTGTATGTTTAAACTAAATTACGTCATTAAACATTGATTTTAATTTCTTACACTTGCTAATGTAAACACAGACCATATTACTTCCAAAACACGTTGAGCATTGTTTCTGATACAGCACATAGCTTAACATGTTCTTTCTTCAGTGTTTACCGCTAGAACAGTGCCATTATATGTATTGTATAACAACTTTACTCTAAGTCACTCGTAGACAACCTGCTGAATACTCAACCCAGTCTCACGGCATTTTGTGTTGTAGTCACGACATTTACAGATGTAGCAGCTTATTTCAGACTCCAGCTTACAGCTTCCTGCCTGCTACCTGCCAGCTACCTGCCTAAGACCAGTATCTGGGAATGTTAAGCCCTCCCACTATTTTCCAAGAGGGCGTTGCCAGATTTTCAATTTCAGGATTTAACCAGGAGATGGCGCTTCATTCACAAATACAGAAAGACAACTTTTCATGGACTTTCAGTTTTGTTTAGAAGAGCATTTGAACACATCAATATTGGGTGCTCATCAGGGGCGTCGCCTGGACCTGGAAACATTCGGGGCTGAGCCCACAGTGGCGGTGTAGGTACCAGAATCTGTTCGGGGTTCGTTACGCCGCTTACCAATGACGTCACGCATTGGCTGTACAGCAACCCAATAGGACATTTTACATGGCCAAATTCCGCAAAGAATATTACAAAATAACAATAAACAGTACTGTAAACATTATGTAAATAACCCAATTTGTGTTCTGTGAAACTGAAAAGGATATTACAGTGTTTTTTGTTACTTTTCGTTGGCTGTTGACAGGAAGTTGTTGTTGCTATGGAAACAACATGACGGAGAAAAAAGTAATATCTTCTCCATATAAAGACGTAGAAAGTAAAGAATAACGTGGTGGCCTACCAGATCTGTTACAATGAAGGCTCGATAATCAGCTCACGACATATAGGTGTGTCGTGTGTGTACAGAGTTATAAAGGTTGGTATAAAATCCTTGTTAAATCGGAGAATTAATTCGGGTTACGCCAGAGGTGGCGATATATGCTCCAAGTGGAAGCGATTCGCCATTAAATAAAAGAAGAAGAAGAAGAATTACGTCATCTGGTGTCACAAACAAACGTGTGCCTGCATTAGCTTTGTTACGGCAATGGATTGTGGGAGATTCTCATAACATGTGAGGATCTCTCGAGGGTAAGGTGCCTGTATTATTTTGGTGGACAAAATGTATGTTTTTATTTTATAAGGACTATAACGTTTTGTTGTGTTTGTTTAGTTTAATGTTAATCGTTTAATGCTCACACAGCAGCATGTTTTTTGTGTGTTTGGCTATTGGTTTTATATGATTTATCAACGTGATCATCAATAGCTAATCTGAGCTAATAAGCTAATGGGAGAGCTGCTCCACACGATGCCTCGACTACAAAGTCTTCCATGTTTCTACGCTTCTTCTTCTGTGTCGCAGTTTCGGGAATATCAAGATCATTGCACAGGGCCTTGGTCTTGCTTTCTTGTCACTTCGGTAACTTTTCAGTGTGTTCTCAACTGCTGTTTTGTAATTTACTGCCTGCACCAAGTCAATTGTTTCTTTCTGCAGGTATTTGTGCAGGCCCTGAGTGGTTGAGAGCAGTGTCTGGAACAGGAGAAGCATGTAGATGGTACTGCATTTGCAAAACTTGCTTTCCAGCCCCTTTGCCAGAGATGTTTTGTTGTTGACTGGACACTTATTTTTTTAAAGAGATGGCATGTGAGGATCTCTTAAGCAATGAAGCTCACGTGTCCTTTTTATATGCTGTCCATTGAAATGCAGGAAAGTAATCACCAACTGTGAGTGATCTGTTGCCGAGGGGACACTACACCGGAGTTACATAAGCAGAGGTAAAGTACTATTTTTGGGGGGAACTCCCCCAGGAAGATTTTTTTTAAATATTGAAGTTAAAAGCATCAATCTGGTGCACTTTGAGAGCAACATTAAGAGATCTATACATCTCTCAACACCCATATGTCAAAAAAATCAAAGAATCAGAATCAGAAACAGGTTTATTATTTAAAAACACTTGATTTTCCAATTAAATCATAAACTATGTCAAATTATTAGAAGTTGTTAGTAATTAGATTAAACTGAAAAAAGGGATGGAAGGAGGAAATAATAATCCCTCATCACTTGCTTCCTTCCTCACTTGCTGCTTCCTTCATCACATTACCTTTCATTTGCTTCGTTTTTTCTCCCCATCATCACTCGCTGTCTTCACACTCTTTATTGTTTTGTAGGTGGAAGTGTTAGGCTAAATCGCCTTGGTTTGACCTTCGCAAATCGGTCGACGACCTCCCCATGGAGGGTGACATGCCTGTATGCCAATTAATATTTTTTCCCCAACTCCAGAAAACCTGTTTTGAAGCTCCTCCAGCATTCTGTCGAGAACTGGAAAGAAGAGCCTTGTGTATGTTTGACTTTTCATGTTCTCGAAAAGAATCCAATGCACGCTTCCAGTTTGTGTATCCTGAGGTGGTGAGGGTGTCCCTTTGATCCCTTGATTGCTTTGGTTTGCCATATAGTCTACAACTAAAGCAGAATGCTGCATTGGCAGTGGTAGAATATTCAACCCATTTAAAAGTATCAAACCAACTTGGTTGAAATGATCTCTTTTGCTGGCCAAACATGCCGGATGGAAAACAGTGATGTCTCACTTGCCTTGGCCCTGTATCTGCAGTCCCTCAATCAGTTCCCCGGTTACCCATTGACTCTTGTCTGTTCTGATGTTCCTGTTCATTGTTGTTCTTATCTGTTGTATCTCCTTCTTGTGTGTCCCTTTCTCCTGTTCTCCTTTCTTCATCCTCTACTATTTTTGGCTCATCTGTGATGACTGTATAGGTAAACACAAACAAGTATTTTAAATCAGTTTCCAGCTCTGTCAAATAAATGAATTTCAAGATACACAAATTTGTCTTCATTAAAAGGAGTGTCACCACACTGTCACAAAATATAATACTAACCAATTGAAAATAGTTAAATTGACATTGGAAACCTCTTGTAGATATCACTGTTAGTAGTTATCTGCCAATAGGAGAGAATCATTCCTATACAAATGCAGTTTGAGTAATTCACTTAATATATTTACTTAACACTTTAATATAGTCATTTTCACGTAATACTCGAATAGTCATCTTTCTGCATTCAAAACTAAGGAAAGCTGTACAATTTGACATGATAATGAGGAAAAAAGGCCTCCGACAATGCAGATTTTTTGATCATATCAATTTTAAGATGGGGGTCGAGGCTTAATATTTGGGAGCATAGTGTCCCTTGTCCCCTTTCAGGAGCCCTACTGGATTAGCTTTGATCTGAAATCTTTGTATATAAAAAGCTTGTTAGCTGGCTGTCCATCTCATAATGTTCACATAGAAACTAGCTATCAATAGGAAATATCAATCAGAATTATAATTTCATGCAAAAATCTGTCACAAAAAGAGGTTGCACATTTAAATTCAGGTGTTATGGCAACGTCAGTGGCCAAACAGCCACATTTACTGCTGCAAATACGTTCAAACGTGCCGTCGACAGTAAAGCAGTGGCAACTAGGCCACCATTTAAGCTGACTTTTCTCAGAAATACTGTCACATAACGTCCATATATTTCAGTGCTAGTTTGATGCTTAGCTAAGCTAACTATGAAACACTTTAACTGTCAGGATCAACTGTGTACTGTAAGGTAGCTTCTAGCTTCATGTCGAACAGTAAGTCAACATTTCCCAGAGAGCTTTCTTTGAAATCACCAGGTAACGCTAAAAAACACAACATTTATATTGTATGACAAAGTGTTTATTTAATATATCTGGCTCGCTATAGCTACTTGCTAACGGTTTAGATTACCCGTGCGATTCAAAGTAACGTCAACGTAGCTGTAATTTATGCTTTGCTTACATGTTCGCATAACTTGTAAGTTTACTGACATGTACATACCTTGTTCACCTGGCTCAGGTGGTGGCTCTGGGGTTGTTGTGTGAGCCACCACTTGAGTATTGCCGTCTTTTTTATTGAAAAAATGTCTAATGTCCATCTTCAGAATCTCCGCGTCCGGGGCTGACAGTTTAAAGTTTAAACATTGTCACAGAGGAGAGGTACGTACCTGTCAGCCAATAAAACACGTTTATTTCCATGCAACTCTCTGATTGGTCTGGTGGTGTCTTGGCTTGCCTATGTTGCATTCACTGAACACGGGAAATTACAAACCTGCCGTCCTATAGGTAAAGAAGTACGGTTAATGTATTATATTGAGGGAGAATTTGTCCGGGGCTAAAGAAAAAACATCCGGGGCTAAAGCCCCGGATGCCTACCCCAGGCGACGCCACTGGTGCTCATACTCATACTGATATTCTGAACAAACTGTGCTGTTGTATTTGCTGTAAAGTGTCTTTACTGTAGGGTATTTTTATTATATGTACAGCACTTTGGCAACAGAAGATGTTTTTCTTTAAATTGAAGTTAAATGCATCAATCTGGTGCACTTTGAGGGCAAAATTAAGAGATTTATGGATACAGCTCTCAACACTCATATGAAACAGAACTGTTATAATAATGATGAGAAACTATGAAATAAGAAATGAATCAAATTAAAATGTAATTATCATATCATATATTATATAGTGTATTGTATTATTAAGTAATATCATACATTAATCCCATTATAGCAGATGCCACATTGAATGGATGAACACATTTATGCATCAATAATTACAGAGTATTTCTAAATACAAGTTGTAAAAATACTTATATGTATTTAATACTAATAACATAATGATTAATTTCAGATGATAATACTTTTCAGTGTCTGTCTCATGCAGCAGCTGATCCAGTAATGAGTGACCCGGCCGACAAAATAAACATTTATAACTAGTTTAGGTTGTTTGAGAGGTAATTAAAATAGCTAAGGGTGATGATCTGAGTGTGTGTTTTGCTCCTCCCGCTGCATCACAGCATATACTGTGTATATCACCATTCTTTAATTAAATGTTTGATAAGTGCATGCAGATCACAGTACAGTAAAACACGTACACAGATACATTATTTTGTATTTTTATTAAATTTGACAATGTCAATTTCACTTTCCACTATGTACAGGTATCTTGGGTCAGTCTTGTCTTCCAAAAATCAGGAAGTAAAGTCCCCTGGTTTGTGACAAGATGTGAAGTCAACAGATAGTCACTCAGAGGGGGGTACTATTTCTTTTCAAATGCATATAGGCAATGCTAGTTTAGGTAGTTTGAGAGGTAATTAAAATAGCTAAGGGTGATGATCTGACTTGAAGTGCTGCATCACAGCATATACTGTGTATATCACCATTCTTTAATTAAATGTTTTGATAAGTGCATGCAGATCACAGTACAAGATGTGAAGTCAACAGGGTAGTCACTCAGAGGGGGGTACTATTTCTTTTCAAATGCATATAGGCAATGCCACCCATTTACATGTACTGTAGGCCAGTGGTTCCCAAACTTTTTGTGCCCAAGGCACACCAAAGGACAAGTAAAAATCTCAAGGCACACCTATTGTGCAAAATAGCCCTTATAACACGTGTTATCACTCATATCATGTAAAATATCTGTAAATGTGCATAATTATTTACTAATGCCAAATAAAATGTGACAAAGACAACTATATTACTCATGAAATATTTATTAACGAAATATGGGAGGGTGCTAGTGAGTTATCCGAGCGGCCCACCTCGGTGCCGCAAGTAAATACCGCGAGGAAATTGTCGACGGGGGGGGGGGGTGCTAGTGACTTATCCGAGCGGCCCACATCGTACGACCGGCCCACTTCAGTACCGGCCCATCGGGATTCGTCCCGATGGCCAGTCCACCCCTGGTTGGTGGTTTGCTCCGCACAAGAAAGCGCTCCATTTTCCCTCTTGCGTGTTTCTCTGTTTTAATGTTGTCCTTCAGCCTTCGATGTGTCACGGTCTTATAATTCAGCGAAATATGGGGTTCTGTGAGGATTTTTTTTTTAAATAAATGTTTTTAGGTATAGAGTTTGCCTCTGTATTATGAAATGAGTGCATACAAAGTACTGATATAGTAAATTAAAAAATAATTATTTTTGTGTAGTTGTATATTGCAATAATAATGTATGGTTGTCACAAAATCCCACGGCACACCCGGACTTGCCTCACGGCACACCAGTGTGCCGCGGCACACCGTTTGGGAACCACTGCTGTAGGCTACACTGCTCTTTCAGTCAAGAATTTGAATGGGATGGGGAGACGTGTGTGATTAAAAATGAGTGGCCAAACTATGGCCAAACTAAGACTTCGTTTTTCAAAAGAGAAAATGCAGATATTATATAAAAAACTAAAGTTAAACTCTTGTTTTTAATGCCCCAAGAGCAATAAAAACACTTGGTAAAAACAATCCTGAGTGAGGCTTTCATAATTGCATTTAGCTGACGCTTTTATCCAAAGCGACTTACTATTTAATAAATGATAAATGATTATTCATAACAAATATGAGTGATGTGTGATTATTATTCATGCTATATACTGATATAGGGCTAAGTAAGCAATCAATCCTGCAAATTAACCCTTAGTTGTTCAATATATTTATTCAGACAATGTGAGTAGAAATACAGAAATTCTGCTCCCACCTAAGGCCAACGTTGCAATATTACAACATTTCCCTAAAAACTTACCAAAACGTAAACATTTTAAAAACTCTTTCATTTCTGCTCCAGAGGCTATACAACAACATCTGAAAGGTCAAAAAAACAAACAGGGCTAGACAGCTTCTTTTTGCATTTACACAGCAGAGAAACAGACACCCTCTTCATTGTTGTACACTGTCCCTGTTAAATAAATGAATAAATAAATAAAAACACCATTGCCACCAGTCATTCCAGTGCCAGTGGTCACTCCAGGGTCGGCGGCCACACCTGATGAACCCACCAGGGCAGTTTCCTCAGAGCGAGAGGAACATTTTTATCAGGACAGCTTTTTTAAGGGACAGCATCGCCCTGAGATCTATGCTGCTAATATTTTCATGGCCATAACGCCATTTGTAACATATGGGAGAATGGTGAAAAGGACCAACTGGACTGGGACCAATGGGAAAATGCCTCTTCCCCTCAATGTGAAGCAAAATATTGAGTCCTATGTTTCCAATCGGTTCCCAAATGTGAACATTGACCAGTGGCATAAGATCAGGAGCCGGGTAAACGAGAGACTGAGGAGCCACCGAAAAACAGATCCCGAAATAGCTCGTCCTGGTTTCCGCAGCAGATAGGCCTATGGTGTCAGTTATGTCAGTTGTTTTAAATAAAACGGTGAAAACTGAACTTGAAAATTGTTTCCTCTTGTTATTTGTTTTATTATTTTCGGGACGGGGAGACGTGTGTGATTAAAAATGAGCGCTTACTCGGTAAATAACAAATATACCTAAAAAACATAGCTGGGTGACTAATTTCAATTGATGTTGACACCATCTCACAACACTCCAAAAATAACATGACTTTCTGAAGCACAATTTAAAATGTATGCTGTTTAAAATCTCAAATTAGATCGATTGTCCATCTATATTTTGATTATTGTTTAATGGGAACTGTCCATAATCAAAGAGTCAAAAACA
Organism: Trematomus bernacchii; assembly: GCF_902827165.1. NCBI lineage: Eukaryota > Metazoa > Chordata > Actinopteri > Perciformes > Nototheniidae > Trematomus > Trematomus bernacchii. The sequence goes on from NW_022987966.1 coordinate 1,538,005, forward strand.
TAGCCTACCAAACATATTCATATATAGGCTACTGGAGCTTAAATTAAGAAATATGTAGCCTATAATGTGATCAATAATGATTTTAAACAAACTACGTATAACTACCACATTATAACTGAGTGAATGTAAAACTTAAGGATACAGTTATGAAGACATATCTGACCGTTAAATACATTATTAAAATATCCATTTCCACTGGGTGACTAATTTCAATTGATGTTGACACCATCTCACAACACTCCAAAAATAACATGACTTTCTGAAGCACAATTTAAAATGTATGTTGTTTAAAATCTCAAATTAGATCTATTGTCCATCTATATTTTGATTATTGTTTAATGGGAACTGTCCATAATCAAAGAGTCATTCCACTTCAGACTGAGAAAGTCAGTCAGCGAATATCAGGACATTCTGATGTAACATTTCAAGATAAAAGACCTTTGAAATGTCATATATGAGCTATCGTCCCGCTGTTTTTAGATAAGAATGAACTACTGGGTGTTGATTTATTCTATTGGCTTCATATCCAGGGTTAGGTTGTAACGGAATACATGTAACGGCGTTACGTAATCAGAATACAAATATCAAGTAACTGTATTCAGCTCGCGTTACATTTGAAAAACGAGTAATCTGATTACAGTTACTTCTATAAAACAGCTGTGGGCAGCAGATACTGTGAGTGTCACGGACATGAATTCATAGATCAAGGCAGACAGGTGCACAGTGCACACACTCTCCTGTTTTCCCAATCCGGTGCTTAAACAAATATAGCTCTACACCCCTGGCCGAAATGTCCTTAAAATGAAGTCCGAGTTCGACATTTTAATTCATGTCCTGCCAACACTGGCAGGACAGAAGGCGACACGCCCGTTCTAAGCCGTGTCCCTCACTCCTCACATCCCAAGCTGCATCCCCAAAAAGTGTATTATGTTGTTACATCGTTTCAGATGTTATGTTTCAGTTGTGCTCTTGATAAACCATTAAAACAGTAAAAACACGTTCAGTTTCCTTTTGCTTTTAGTGTCTCCTGTTCACCAAAACATACCCATCTGTGATGGAAAAAGAAAGTAATCCAAAAGTAATCTAAAAGTAATCTGATTACGCAATTCACCTATACTTAACCCCAAATAAAAGAACCCAATAAAAACAGTTGTTAAATAATAGTGAAGTCACGTTGTAATAACAATAACTCATCTCTCGGTTTGAGTGTTCTTTTTCTGCTTTGTCAAAAGCCACTGTGTCAAGTGTCTAGTGACTATTTCTCTTAGCGGATGCTTGTCAATTTAAATCAATACATACAACTATTTTTTAAATCAATAAAAACATTTTCTAAATCCATAAAAGCATTTCAATTAATATTGGGAGTCATGTCGTTACTTTGTTGAGAATGTGGCCATGTAATAAGCGGGATAATTTGCAGCGACTTGGTCATTATGGGGAAAGATAACACCCAGGGATCACTCCTGATCTGCCTGACAAGGCTCCATTAAAATATAAATATTTTTAGTGAATTACTGAGTTTAGGCACGTTAATAACGTTTTAATGAAGTTGAATACAGAATATTCATATTTGTCAGTGATTTCATGTCAATTCGGCGAACATAAACATAAATGATCGTGGTGAAGATGATGATTAAATTAGGATTAAAAATCGAGAGCCGGCTGCATTTCCTCTCGTTCGTTTTTTCCGACTAAACAACATTATTTTGTTAAATAACAACATGGTGATGTTTTGTAAATGATTACATGTCTCTTATTTAGCACAGACTATGATCCTATCCGTGACATATGGATCTTAACAAAGATCCGCTATACAGTAGTACCAGACATACTGTACATCCAGCTTACTGTATCGAAGTTGATTTCACATGAGCTCCAGTGTGGAACCCCACTGCACCCCCTGGTGGATCAATGATCCATTGCAGCTGGCTTCACAATAATTACATTTATTTATCACGGGGGCGGTCTCAAGTCAGACTGGAGGCAGTCTCTTGATCACGGGCCGTTCACGGGCCGACCACGACCCTCGTGTTTCAAACTGTCCTAAATTAGCTGCTACATCTGTAATCTATTGATGTAACACGATTTTCCCCTTTTTTTCGTGTCACACAGAACGATTTTAAAAGCAATGTATTTATATTGGTAGTATGTTTCGTGCCTGCACCACGTCTTTTTGTCCGGTCGGGTCTTGGAAGACCGGAAGCTGTGTGGTTCATAAAAACATGTTCTTACTCAATATCAAGCCACGATTATTGTTTTTTATTTTAAAACGTATAATGTTGGACTTTTTTGCCGTCCGCGAAGAAAATAAATGGGGCTCAGAGCCTCAGAATACTGAAATACTTTATTCCGAGTGGGCTTGCTTTTCTCTTTGAAAGTCATCACATAACGGCATTGTAATACACGGTTCGGCTGCATTAAATATTACACATCTGCCGTAGTTATTTATTTATAGAGCCCTGATTAGAAGACTTCTAGACAAACTGAAAGAACTGCCACCGAAACTGAATACGTAACGTGGATCATAAATATACCTTTCTGTCTGTGATGTTTTACAAATCAGATATTAATTTGTAGAAGTAAAACATGTGAAATAATATAGCAATATCCTGTAAAATTATGTGAAAACATGAATAAAACTACACATTTTCAGATGTTATACATACATAAGTGTCCTACACTAATAATAAAAAGTTATTATGGCATTGTATGCTGTGTGTACCTTGTGTACACCGCCTAGTGGTTAAAGCACGTTATTGAATTATTTTTTTAATATGTTATATTTGATGAAAAAAATATTAAGAGTACATACAAAATAGGGGGAAAGTAGAAGGTCACTGATAGAAATATAGAATATATTACACACCCGCAGCCTGGCTGGGAGTTTGTGTGTGTGCCCAGGCTGAGTTCCGCGGTGTCGCCGACCCTACACCAGTGAGCCAGCTCACAGTGTCCCGCTTCTCGCAGCAGCGAGCCTCGCAACATCCCGCCGAGTGTGTGTGGAAGTCCGCGGATTGGTCCAAACGTAACGGCTCCGCGGACGTAACGTAACGGTCAGTGTTCGAAATGGGGGGGAGCCAGGGGGAGCTTGGCTCCCCTAAATATGGGGGGAGCTCCCCTGAAGGCCAACTTTGAGATAAATAGGGGGAGCCCAAAAAATCGTGCATATTTGTGTCACACAGATTAGAAATGTTGAGTTTCTGTAAATAAATAATAGTCATTGTTCATTACAGTTTCTGAATATTTGTTTTATATTTCTGGGTGTTGCCATCTGTACGTCGCGGCGCTGCATTCTTTACGCTACTTACGTTGCTATGGTTATGGCGGCGATGCCGGCGCGGTATTTGAAATGTTCATATTGATATTTTTTTAACTCTGGCTTTGTAATAAAAAATATGGCGATACGAAAACAGCCAAGCCTCGCAGCTTTTGGATTCACAAGCAAAGAAGCGAAGGAGTCTAAAAATGACAACGTGAACGGAACAACTTTTAGTTGGCCGGCTGTAAGCGGCGTTTAGGGTCGAGTTTGACAGCTCCACACAGAGGGAGAGGCCTGCTGATGCGGAGCCTGAAGAGGCTTCAACAACGGCCACAGCCGCCGGTGCCACCTGCACTAGCGAACCTGACGATGCCCATGGCCTGCGTTTTAACTGGACACAGAAAAGATGGAGTGAGTGGAATGAAAGGAATCCATGGCTTTTCATAAAAAATTTGGATGTGAGATTTGCAAAGAGGCAAAAAGTATATTGATCTCCCTGCCGCTCACAGAAAAATCCATTAAAAAAACAAACAAAAAAAACAAACATACGACCGCAAATGGGTAATTCGAATACTGGTAACGACCAATCTGCGGAGCCGTTACATTACGTCACTACTGTATACCCGAAATACGTCACTATACCCAAGAAGTAAACAATGGAAAAAGAGAAATCTCCAACGAGGCGTTCCGGGGCGGCATAGACACGTCTTTTCTGTGTTAGAGTTTTACTCGCTACAGGGTGTACTTTGAGGGTTTGTGACTCTGCAGACCGTTTACATGCATAAAAAGCTACATAACACACAAGGGGACGGGTAATAACCAGAAAAGCATGACATGGGACCTTTAACGTCTAATATATTGCTTTCCTGCAATGTTAACTATGTTGAAGCACTTATTTTAACTGATATTATACATATTAATTATACTCTTACAAGATGTATGTAGATAGTATAAGAAATAATAATAGATTTATTTTTTTAGTGCTTTTACAGGTGCTCAAAGACACTTTACAAATATAGTGAAAAGAAATGTGCAGAATATGACAGTTTAATGGTGGAAGTATACACACATATTGATAGATGTCTTGTAATGCACTGTTGAGGAACCTGCGACCAAAGTTTTTCATCATTGCATAACTTCAACGTAGTTGTGTATATGATATGTCAATAAACCTTTGAAAATCTTGAAATCTTGAAAGGGATGTGCAAAATAGCCATTATATACAGTCTTTAATTAACTATTAGTAGAGAATAACGAGTAATGAATATACTTTATAGGGATCTGCAGATAAATGTTTAGTCTTCTCAAGCACCAACTAATATCTCGCCTGATTGTTGGCACTTGACAATCTGTTACGAACTCAGATACTCAGGATATAGGACCCAATTGCAACGACCCATGAGACAGAGGTAAAGTATTTGTAAGATACTTTATTTTCAGTAGGTGAACAAAAATAAACACTATCAAATCTCAAAATGAGATGACATAAGGGTACGAAAGAAAAACGCTCACGTAGTGAGGAACAGAATCTTCTTAGTATCAAGGAGAGCATAGATCTGACCTAGGCATGAGACAAGACGAACTGACAATGAACACTGGGGGCCGTTCTCATTTCCTCGACTCCCCTCCTCGACTCCTATCCTCAAGACTTAGTCCCGCCCACAGGAGATGTGAGCGGAGGAGCCGAGGAGGGGAACCGAGGAGAGAGGAGGGGAAGCAGCAGGCGGTTAGAGAAATGAGAACTCCTCTCCTCTGAGTGGTCATATTAAAGAGACGTCCGTTAATTATGACGTGGCAACAGCTGCATCAGCTGTGAGTGTTTTGTTAGAGCGCTGTATTTTGTAATCTCTGTTAGATCAGCTGAGCATTGTTCCCCCACATATTTACTTTAAATTCCATTTGCAACAAGGATGACACGAATGTATGAGTATTTTCGACACATACTAGCATCTCTTCTGTATTGGGCAGCACTAAAACATTATTATAAAAAGTACCCTACAAATAAAGGGAGACATTGTTGTAGCAAACACAGTTGGATGGTGGCTTACAGCCCCCCTCCGCTACGCGCCGTTCGTTAGATGAGGCTGGTTATATTTAATAAAGAAAGGGATTCAAAACACCGGAATAAAGGTTATAACAATAATCTGATTTTACTGGTAAGAAACAAAACACGTATACAAGTTTACAGAGTACTCCGGACTTTCAATTTCCACTGCTGTGCGATACAGGTATCGGGACCAGCCAGTCAGAAAACAGGAAGCATTTTACATACATAAACAACAGTATTCATATTCATATTTTGGGGCGGAGATGTGTTGACTTCTTCCTTCCCATTTTACTCCGAAGCGAATCAGAGAGTCCGTGGGGAGGAGCTGTGTGAGCTGCTCACTCCCCACTCCCCCAGGTGTTTTTACTGGTTGGATTCACTTCTGGTCGGGTCCAATACAGCGAATTAGAGTTCTGGGAAAAAGTATGTTTTCTTCTGAGCACAACGTGAGATTCGGAAGTTCACAAGGGCAGAGTCAATCTTATCTCTGCACCGATATTCACTCCTTTACTTTCCCAAGGAATATTTCACACAAACTATTCTTTCCCAGACAACCAAACATTGTACAAAGATATATTGATGCCCAGAAAGAACCTTGAAAAGAATATGTGTGTGTGCTGGTGGGAGGAGGTGTATGTGTGTGTAACAGGATCTCTGGGTCAGTGAGTTGTAAGTGAGAAAGACAATATATATATATGTGATTACTTAAAACAGTTCAAACAATACATGTTCACTAAAATACAATTCAAAATAATACATGTTTACTTCAATACAGTTTAGAACCATATCTGTTTACTTTAACATATAGGCTACATTACGCTTATATACGTTTCATATATTCACACATGCACACATACAAACACACAAAACACCTAATGACTGTCTATACACTATACACAGTAGGCTATGTTAACTTTTTTAAACTAGTAGGCTAAATTACATGATAAATCATCAACTCACACCTCTTTCACAAAACACCTGCAACGAATTTCTAATCCAAGTAATTAACGAATCATGAGGGACCTGACAGGCTATATAAGGTCCAGGCACACCTCTGATTTAAATCTCAACAACGAAAAACATAGTCAGTGACCACATCAAACAAATTGACTCTGAAAAATCCATTGACAATGAAACCCGCAGTAGCGTGTGCCTTAGGGCAGTGGCAACGACTTCTGACCAACAACAGGAATCAGGAGAGACGCCGATCCCAGCGCTGGAAAGCTCAAATGCGCAAAGCCATCCTGCTTCATCTTGAGGTATTTATGAGTGTTTGTTTAAAATTGTTTTAAATAGTTGTAAAATAGCTGGCTTTTTTCATTGGAATACAAAAATTGATTAATTTGTTATGACAGAATATGTATGTGCAGTTTAGTTTGCTGGATAAAGGTATTGACCTCTGTACATTTTATTCTTCCTGCAGGTTCAACACCCACACTCATACAGAAGTTTGAACAGCAGTGTCCCGGTGCTGGAGCTGTACTTCGGAGATGGGTGCCTGCTGAAGGACTTCAGGATGAGCCGAGACTCCCTGGAGGCCTTGATGCGGTGTCTGGGGCCTGAGAGGAGACAGGCCTGGGAACACCACATGACTGTATTGACAACTGTATACTGGCTGGCACACGGTTTGTCATACAGTGTGGTGTCCCGGGCCTTTCAGGTACCCCTCTCCACAGTCCACAGACTGGTCCACCAGGGAGTGGAGGACATCGCTGCTCTCAGGCAGTCTGTGATCAGGCTGCCTGCTGGTCCAGAGCTGGAGGAGGTCGGGCAGGGCTTCCAGCAGTTGGCCAATAGCCCGGCATTTAGTTCATGTGTGGGTGCCATTGATGGGTGCCACATTAGAATAAAGACCCCACCCGGACCCAGTGGCCAGGACTACATTAATCGGAAGCTCTTTCCTTCCATACAGCTGCAGGCTGTATGCGATGGGAAGGGTAAATTCCTACAAACATTCGTAGGATTTCCGGGCTCAGTGCACGACACCCGTGTCCTAAAAACCAGTACCTTATATAAAGAGGCTCTGTACCCTCCACCAGGGTACTTCATTGTGGGAGATGGTGGCTATCCGTGCATTGTACACCCCATAACGGTCGTAACCCCGTATCGGGAGCCACTACAGGGGAGGGTACAGAGCCACTTCAACGGCTGCCATGCCAAAGCGCGCAGCATCATTGAGCGCGCTTTTGGGATACTGAAGGGGCGATGGAGGTGCCTCCTGTCGAAGGCCTTGGAGGTGAACCACACCTTTGTCCCTGCTGTGGTCACTGCCTGCTGTGTACTGCACAATCTCAGCATTACTGCAGACATGACTCAACTGTTGGAGGAGGAGGAGGAGGAGGTAGTAGAGAGGTCTCCACCTCGTCCTGTGAGGGGGGAGCGAGGTGGACAGGGCCGGCGAGACAGACTGGCAGACCAAATCTCGGCTCCTGACCACAACCCGGTCCAGCTGAACGACCACGATTATTGTTGAGAGGATTTTTATTTATGGCCAGTTTTTTTGTTACCCGTTTATTGTCTTCACAGATGAAAAATGCATTTACTGGCCAGATGCATTCCTCTGTTCTTTTGTTTGTCCATTTATATGCCTTATTTCCAATTTCACCTTGCTCAAGTTTATTTAGAGCAAAGGACTTTACAGACCCATGTCTTTATTACAAATTGTATGTGAAATAGGCCATCACACAATCTCTTCAGAAAGTGTTACGTTTAGTGTTGAAATTGAGTCATCTTCAGTGATAAAATATTGTTATGCTTTGACTGAACTTGAAAAGAAAGAAGCGACATGTGTTAGTAATTTTACTTATGTAGGGTTTGAGCTACATGAAGTAACTTGCCTCAATATTAATGTATATATTATTTATAATAAAACATCCCTGATATTGCATTTGGATACTTTACACACGGTTGGTTTATGCGCTGAATTATTTGAGGTGGAGATTGAAAAAGCGGAAATCAGTGGCCATGACTTTCTGTATGACTATAGACAGTTATGCCTGGGGTTGCAAAATGACTTTAAAAACGTTGGCTTTTCAGTCAGGTCACAATCATAAAATGTATATTCAGCTTTGTATAAAATAAAGATCTCCTTGTATCTTCAGTAAACATGTGTGTTTCTGTATGTCTAATTGTAAAGAAGGCTTCATGCTTGATGTAAGCCTTGTATGGAGTTCGGGTCTGTGAGACCCGTTTTCATTATTTATCTAAAGAAAAATGACATGATAAATTTTTTCTAACTCACTCAATGGCCTTGGCTCTGCAGGTGTCCCTTGAAAAAGAGATCAATGATCTCAATGGGATTTCACCTGATTAAATAAAGGTTTTGAATTGAATTGAATTTTCTGTGAAGAACATATCAGAACACATTTTCAGTGACCACCCACTGTACCCCCCCCTACACATTTATATTACATACAGGGTGTTCGGGTCCACCAGACCCACGAACACTGGCTGAATAACAGAAATATGAACACACCACACAAGGGTTAAGGTCAAACTTAAATTTGTTTACTCAATGTATTCCACAACATATAGAAATAATAAATAAAGAACAAATGGACACATCCAAAGTACAGAAAAAAGAAGAACAAAAAACACACTATTCCTTCCGAACGAGCTCCTCAAAGAGCTTGAGGAATTTGGCGGAGGCTTCCTCCGCGGCTGCCTGCTGGTGGTTGAAGCGGTCCTCCTCCTTGACCGCCTCTGCCTCCAGGAACTGTAGTATAACGCTTTTTCTTCTTTTGCGGGGAGGGGGACCGGCAGAGGTGGATGGCTCAACACACTCCTGGCTGTCCGAGCCAGACTCTGTGGCCTCCTTATCCTCCACTGTGGCCTGGCTCTGGACAGTGGATGTTGAGCCACTGCCAGAAGCCACAGCAGCCGTGGCGGAGTCCATCAGGGTGGGAGGGTCGATCGATGGCCTCCCACCGATGGCCTCATGCATGGCCGTAAAATACGGCGATGTGGCTGCTGTGGCTGCTGTGGCCTCTCCCCTGTCGGTCCCTGACCCGGTTGGGGGGCATCTCAACTCCTACAAAAACGAGAGGTAAAGTTATACAAAAGCAGCTATGTGGAGCAGACACAACCATGGTTTCACAGACACATGAGTAAACGAAAGAATGATAACACATTACCTTGTATTTCCGTTTAAGGTTATCCCACTTTTTCCCGATCTGCGTGGGGGTTACAGCACCGCACAAGCCAAGGGCCTTTAGAATTTCCCTGAGTGATACAAGAGATGTTTCAAGCTGGTCAGCAATTAATAAGGTCTGCAGCAACAGGTGTCATCTATCAAAGCTATCGATATTTAAACTCACAGGTTCAGCAGACAATATTAAAATACCAATTGTAACCACCAATATGTAAATGCTAAGGATCATATGTTCCCAATCCAGGAAAATGTCACTCACTCCCAGGCTTTCTTGGCAGTGTGCCTTCGGCCAGTAAAAAGGTTGTCGTTTTCGACCCTCACTTTAATGAGGGTCAGAGTGTCTTGCTCTGTCCCTGTGAAAAGACAAAGAAAAAGTTGTAGCTTAAAACTGTTGGAAGACTTTCTAGTTTTCTAGTGTATATATAACAACATAGCCCAAACCAAATGATAGTGCTGAATGCTAAACAAAGTTCTGGTTGATGTAATACTCTTACAAAAAAAAAAAAACGTTTGCACTTTTATGCATCATGGCATGCTGTAGGAGGATTGGGTGTAGTTAAAATGTGGATGAAAACATAAAGAACATCAGGTGAAATGTCAATAAGGAATGCGGTTAGAGGGCTCTAACTGCATACAGACGGGCTGAGTTGGATCGCGCATTTCACTTCTTACATAACTTATACAACAAATCATTATCAACACTTACATTTATGCATTGCTCCCGCCATGGTTTTGAAATGATTCCAGCGGTGTGTCACGCCTCTTTTATACCCACCGTTCCCGGAAATGCATCCGCGAAGGAGCCGTGGAGGACCCATCAGTGTATCCTCGGTTATAGCTCCTCCAGAGAGCCTCCTCGACGCTCGATGCTCAGTCCTCGATGTGCATTTCGAGAAATGAGATGTCCTTCAATATGGCGCGCTAAAATTCATTTCCGGGTCACTACCGGAGGACCGAGGAGTCGAGGAGGGGGATTTGATGAAATGAGAACGGGCCTGGGAGACCGGGGAATTTAAACAAACAACAAGACACAGGTGAAAACAATCAGGGGCGGGGCTGGTGCTGATGAGCACAGGAGACACACAAGGGGTGAACAATCAGGAAGCCTGGAATGAGAGGTAAATGGTGAGTGACAAAACAAACATAAAACAACATGAAAATGAACCTCTCTTAGCATTTCTGTCGGTGCACAACAGTACCCCCCCCCTCTAGGGCCGACTACGACTGATGGCCCAGGCTGATTGTAAAAATTGTGGATAAGAGTCTTGTCTACGATAAATGAAGCCGCTACCCAGCTTCTAGCCTCAGGACCGTAACCCTTCCAGTCTACCAGGAATTGCTTCCTCCTCCCCCTATTATGGACCTCCAGCAGCTTACGGACCTTGTAAACCTAACCCCCTTCAAAGAACTGGGGCGGTGGAGGGGGCTTGGAGGTGGGAACAAGTGTGCTCTCACACACTGGCTTGATTTTACTGACGTGAAACGTCGGATGCACTCTCATAGTCCTGGGGAGTTGCAAGTGTACAGACACCGGGTTGATGACTCTGGACACCGGAAAAGGACCCACAAATCTCGGAGCCAGTTTCTTTGAGGCGACATGGAGTGGTAAGTCCTTGGTGGAAAGCCAAACCTTTTGGCCTGGTCTGTAGGAGGGAGCGACCCTGCGATGGCCGTCTGCAACAGCCTTCATCCAAGCTGAACTTCGGAGAAGAGACTGGCGAGCGCCCAAACTCGGCGACAACGTCTGATCATGGCATGAGCCGATGGAACCATTACCTCTTCCTCGTTGTTTGGGAAAAGCGGAGGCTGGAAACCATTGACACAATGGAATGGAGAGAGACCTGTGGCTGCCGTAGGAAGAGTATTGTGGGCAAACTCGACCAATGTGAGGTGGTCACTCCAGGTGGTCTGGTTCCGGGAGACGAGACAACGTAGCGTAGTCTCTAGTTCCTGGTTCAGACGCTCCGACTGTCCATTTGACTGAGGGTGATATCCTGATGACAAGCTGACGGTGGCGCCTATGAGTCGACAAAACTCCTTCCAGAAAACGGAAATGAACTGTGGACCCCTGTCGGAAACAATGTCATCAGGGAATCCATGGATCCTGAATACCTGATTCATCATGACCTCTGCGGTGACTTTGGCAGAGGGAAGCTTGGGTTGCGGTCGAATAGTCCAAAAATCAGCTCCTACAGATGTAGCAGCTTATTTAGAACAGTTTGAAACGCGAGGGTCGTGGTCGGCCCGTGAACGGCCCGTGAAAGGCCAGTGATGAAGAGCCTGCCCCCAGTCTGACTTGAGACCGCCCCCGTGATAAATAAATGTAATTATTGTGAAGCCAGCTGCAATGGATCATTGTTCCACCAGGGGGTGCAGTGGGGTTCCACACTGGAGCTCATGTGAAATCAACTTCGATACAGTAAGCTGGATGTACAGTATGTCTGGTACTACTGTATAGCGGATCTTTGTTAAGATCCATATGTCACGGATAGGATCATAGTCTGTGCTAAATAAGACATGTAATCATTTACAAAACATCACCATGTTGTTATTTAACAAAATAATGTTGTTTAGTCGAAAAAAACGAACGAGAGGAAATGCAGCCGGCTCTCGATTTTTAATCCTAATTTAATCATCATCTTCACCACGATCATTTATGTTTATGTTCGCCGAATTGACATGAAATCACTGACAAATATGAATATTCTGTATTCAACTTCATTGAAACGATCAGGATCCCTGGGTGTTATTTTTCCCCACAATGACCAAGTCGCTGCAAATTATCCCGCTTATTACATGGCCACATTCTCAACAAAGTAACGACATTACTCCCAATCTTAATTGAAATGCTTTTATGGATTTAGAAAATGTTTTTATTGATTTAAAAAATAGTTGTATGTATTGATTTAAATTGACATGCATCCGCTAAGAGAAATAGTCACTAGACACTTGACACAGTGGCTTTTGGCAAAGCAGAAAAAGAACACTCAAACCGAGAGATGAGTTATTGTTATTACAACGTGAAACTGTTTTTATTGGGTTCTTTTATTTGGGGTTAAGTATAGGTGAATTGCCCTAATGTGGGAAATGTTTTGCATTTCAGACTTCTGGAATATATTGCGATATGAACAGGGTTGGGAGGGTTACTTTGTAAATGTAATCAGTTACTGATTACTGATTACTTTCAGAGCCATGTAGGCTCTGAAAGTAATCCGAATACAGTTACAGTTACGTGTCTTAAACACACTCATTACTGGATCAGCTGCTGCATGAGACAGACACTGAAAAGTATTATCATCTGAAATTAATCATTATGTTATTAGTATTAAATACATATAAGTATTTTTACAGCTTGTATTTAGAAATACTCTGTTGTAATTATTGATGCATACATGTGTTCATCCATTCAATGTGGCATCTGCTATAATGGGGTTAATGTATGATATTACTTAATAATACAATACACTATATAATATATGTGACCCGCTCTATCGAAATCAGTCCGTAGTCGCAACGACTCATTTCAAAATAAACGTGGATTTGCGTAAAAAACTATTTTTTCGAGGTTCGGGTGTTTTGTTTGATTTTAAATAAACAAAGTCTTGGCTTTCAGAATATGAAACTTTTATTTCCAAAATCACACGATAAATACATTTGTGAAGCTTGTAAAGGGAAGATGACAGGCACCTCTCACTCGCAATCTGCTCTTCCGCAGCGCCGCCCCCCTCCCTCCGGCTGAAATTATGAATGTAAGGCATATAGTAATCATAGATAACACGGCAGGGTCCGTTACAGTTTGTTTTCATCTGATTTCAAATAAACAAAGTCTTGGCTTTCAGAATATTAAACTTGTTTCGGCAAATTTAGATGATAAATACAACTATGAAGCTTGTAACGGCATAATTACAAGCGGAGAACGGAGTAATTTAACGTTACAGCAGGCATAACAACAGCCAGTGTTTCTCGTGAGTGTTTTCCCCGGGAAACAAACACAATATACACTTACGCAAAAATACACAAACACACACACACACATACACTCGCGAGCTTCCCCCAGACCAGTAATCCAAACGGAAATATTTTCCCTCCGGACTATTTTGATCATTTGCTCCGCTAATAATCAATCAGATCGATGGATTCCAGAGAAGAGGAAACTTTGAAGGCCTTTTTCTCAAAATGATGACTCGGTGACAGTCATTATATAATGTGACATATTTTGCTTAATATTTGGAGTACAAAAACAATCCTGATACCATTAGAAAGCTAGGGATCTCCTCTTTCCAACAGTGTATACAACTCAAAATGTGTCACTCATTACTGGATCAGCTGCTGCATGAGACAGACACTGACGCTGTCAGAAGAGAGGGAGGACAAAGAGAGGCCAGGCTCCGTGTATTTTATTATTATATATAGTCGTTATTCATTTGTTTTAAAGCTCAATAAGGAAGATTTAAACTTTAACACACGTTGACCGGCGAAAAACTCTGCCCCGTTCCCTCGGCCCCCACCACGTTGAATAAACAGAAGGCTCCTTTTGTGGAGGAAGTTACAGCGCTACGTACAGGCTCGGCATATGTACTGCAGCTTTTTCCAGCGGTATCCATAAATCTCTTAATTTTGACCTCAAAGTGCATCAGATTGATGCATTTAACTTCAATATAAAGAAAAACATCTTCTGTTGTAACAACAATAACATTATAAATAGTAACATAGCTGAACATGGTATTGCACATTTAGCTTTCAGTGTTACTGACCTGAGATGTTTTTATTACATGAATTAAGGTGACTGAGGCTTTTTAACATAGACTTTTCAGTGTTCCACATTTTGCACAGAACTGCCCCACATTAGGAAATGCAGATTGTCTGAGACAACTTGGCACTAAGAGTAGGCTACTGATATGTCTACCATTTCTTTTATGAGTGTAATATCTGCATTTTCTATTTTGGTTTGATTAGGACACACCCTGGGGATTGTGTTTACAAACATTGACCATACCGTTCACCATCCCCCACCCCCCTACTGTATGTTGATTTTTGACTTTGTTTGCCTACATGTAAATGGGTGGCATTTAGTACCTACCGCCCTCTGAGTGAATACCTATTGACTTCACATGGTTTGAATTGGAGAAGCGCAATGGTTATCGATGGTGCTTTTAAAGCCTATTGTATACTAACTGTGTGATTTATATTGCTTTTCAAATGCATATAGGCCACTATTTACACTGCTCTTCCCGTCAAGAATATGAATAGAACTTAGTTAGATCGCTTCACATTGAGGGGAAGAGGCATTTTCCCATTGGTCCCAGTCCAGTTGGTTCTTTTCACCATTCTCCCATATGTCACAAATGGCGTTATGGCCATGAAAATATTAGCAGCATAGATCTCAGGGCGATGCTGTCCCTTAAAAAAGCTGTCCTGATAAAAATGTTCCTCTCGCTTTGAGGAAACTGCCCTGGTGGGTTCATCAGGTGTGGCCGCCGACCCTGGAGTGACCACTGGCACTGGAATGACCGGTGGCAATGGTGTTTTTATTTATTTATTCATTTATTTAACAGGGACAGTGCACATTAATGAACATTTCTGTTAATGTGCCAGAGTTAGCCAAGAGGCTATTTTTCATCTGTAGTTAGTTAGATTTTAAAAGTCAATCTAAAACACATTTCATTTTAAACAAGTAAATACAATACATTTAAAACATGCAACATACATTACTGGGATACTTAAATAAAACAATTTAAAATACAGAACATTCAAACAAAACAAATAAAACAAAACAAAAGAACATGTTAAAACATGTTAAAACACAGGCAGTGGGTTGGTTGTAAGGAGCAGAAGATTGGGTCAGTGTTGGCAGAGCGTCTCCCCATCCCAGAGCCTACAGTACATGTAAATGGATAGCATTGCCTATATGCATTTGAAAATAATTAGTACCCCCCTCTGAGTGACTACGTGTTGAGTTGACCTGGGCATCGACGCTCCCCTTTGTAATTGGATTTTAGACTTTCTAACCAACAGACCCCAACATGTCAGGTTAGATCGTCTCTCTTCCATGACCCTCAGCCTAAATACCGGTGTCCCACAAGGCTGCGTGCTGAGCCCCCTCCTCTACTCCATCTTCACCCACGACTGTACCCCTGTACATGGTTCCAACACCATCATCAAGTATGCAGACGACACAACGGTGATCGGCCTCATCCACAACAACGATGAGACGGCCTACAGGGAGGAGGTTCAGCATCTGACTGAGTGGTGTGCTGACAATAACCTGGCCCTCAACACAACAAAAACAAAAGAACTAATTGTGGACTTCAGGAAAACGAAAGGCAACACACACACTCCCATCCACATAAATGGAACGGCGGTGGAGCGTGTGTCTAGCTTCAAGTTCCTGGGGGTCCACATATCTGATAACCTCTCATGGTCCAACAATACCACCAGTATAGTAAAGAAGGCCCACCAGCGTCTCTTCTTCCTGAGGAGACTAAAGAAAGATCATCTCTCTCCTCAGATTCTGGTGAACTTTTACCGCTGCACCATTGAGAGCATCCTGACCAGCTGTATCACAGCCTGGTATGGGAACTGCACAATACTCAACAGGAAGGCACTGCAGAGGGTGACGAAAATCGCCCAACGCATCATCGGTGTCACACTCCCTGCCATCGAGGACATCCAGGGGATACGGTGTTTGCAGAGGGCGCACAACATCTTGAAGGACACCTCTCATCCTGCAAACCATCTGTTTGTCCTCCTACCCTCGGGGAGGCGCCTCAGGAGCCTCCAGTCCAAGACCAGCAGGTTCAGGGACAGCTTCTTCCCCAGGGCTGTTACCCTGTTGAACTCTGCCCGCTGATAGACTCTAGCCCATACCCACCACCCACCTGTTTATATATTTTACTGTCAATGCCGTTTATATTTGACTGTCAATGCCGTTTACACTGTATAGATTAATCTGTTTATAGCCTATTTATAATTATTCTATTTTTAATAATTCCATGTACAATTATTCTTACTATGCAGACTAATGCACTGCTATTTTGCACTTCTGGTCAGATGCCTAAACTCACATTTCGTCACTAGTACATGTACTACGTAATGACAATAAAGTTGAATCTGAATCTGAATCTGAGTTCACATCTTGACTTTACTTCCTGATTTTTGGAAGACAAGACTGACCCAAGATACCTGTACATAGTGGAAAGTGAAATTGACATTGTCAAATTTAATAAAAATACAAAATAATGTTCACATTTGGGAACCGATTGGAAACATAGGACTCAATCTTTTGCTTCACATTGAGGGGAAGAGGCATTTTCCCATTGGTCCCAGTCCAGTTGGTTCTTTTCACCATTCTCCCATATGTTACAAATGGCTGTCTAGCCCTGTTTGTTTTTTTGACCTTTCAGATGTTGTTGTATAGCCTCTGGAGCAGAAATTAAAGAGTTTTAAAAATGTTTACGTTTTGGTAAGTTTTTAGGGAAATGTTGTAATATTGCAACGTTGGCCTTAGGTGGGAGCAGAATATCTGTATTTCTACTCACATTGTCTGAATAAATATATTGAACATCTAAGGGTTAATTTGCAGGATTGATTGCTTACTTAGCCCTATATCAGTATATAGCATGAATAATAATCACACATCAGTCATATTTGTTATGAATAATCATTTATCATTTATTAAATAGTAAGTCGCTTTGGATAAAAGCGTCAGCTAAATGCAATTTATGAAAGCCTCACTCAGGATTTTTTTACCAAGTGTTTCTATTGCTCTTGGGCATTAAAAACAAGATTTTAATTTTAGTTTTTTATATAATATCTGCATTTTCTCTTTTGAAAAACTAAGTCTTAGTTTGGCCATAGTTATTTAATATATAAAGACTATATATTATTGAATTACAAGATTAGATATACTTTATTTGATCTAAAATATTGATGTGTTCAAATGCTCTTCTAAACAAAACTGAAAGTCCATGAAAAGTTGTCTTCCTGTTTTTGTGAATGAAGCGCCATCTCCTGGTTAAATCCTGAAATTGAAAATCTGGCAACGCCCTCTTGGAAAATAGTGGGAGGGCTTAACATTCCCAGATACTGGTCTTTGGTAGGTAGCAGGCAGGTAGCTGGAAGGTAGCAGGCAGGAAGCTGTAAACTGGAGTCTGAAATAAGCTGCTCCATCTGTAGATCTTTCCAATCCAGACGAAAGATTTCTCTCTCCCCCGTCTGTGTGCGAGGGGGCGGGGCAGTTTACACACACGCAGCTGCTACATGCATGCAACACACACACACTGCGGAGATGGCGAGAAGCGCTCCAAGGTGTGGTTAAACTTTACCCATCTCGTCTCGATGTGGACAATGCTCGTTGCCAAAAGTGCAATAAGAGTTTAGCATGTAAGCACGAGCAATTTGTCTAAACATTTAGCAAAAGTGCACCAAATTCAGACGGAGAAATGCGCCGTTTTCGACTGTCTTTCTAGTAGCTCTGTAGCCCCATCCACGAGTAACTTTTCCACGTCAGGTATTATGTATGCTAGCAGCAACACATGGAGTTAACTCAATTATACAAACATGGGTTGATGATTAGAGGTAACTGAGTTATTTATTTTGTTAACGTTTCAGCTATTCTGTTTACAGTTCTGTCATCAGATTACTTACTACGATTTGTTAAAACACTGTTGTTTCTTTTGATGTGAAATATTATTTATTTAATTTAAATAAAAAGCAATGTTAATTTTGTTCAGTTAGTTTACCTTCTTTCTTTCTCTAAAAGAACCGATAAGAGTACCGTTAAAGGACCGGATCGATAAGCGGTATCGATAAAAGTAGTAGTATCGTTAAAACCTTAACGATACCCATCCCTACTCAGACATTTGTTTCCTGTGCAGCACACCTGAGATTAATCACTTCATCCAATACTGTACATTTATGTGAGCTTCCCTCTCTTGCTTCCCTGTGGTGGTTTTTTACTGCCTCTATTCCAGATTTGACATCCTCGTGATCCTGGCGTGCGTGCGCCATCCTCGAGAAATTGCTAGTGACTGTTCGAGTGTTATTGCAGCTAAGGTAGTTAACATTTCGATATGATTGTGTGACTGCGGTCTCGTCTAAATGGGATGCTCGACTATCTGACTGAATGGCTACACCTTGAATTGAGAAACTGTCTTGGTATATATAGTACTATTTTCTTTTTGTACCAAATATTTACAGATTTTTTTTTTACAACATGCTCATGTTCATAATCTCACACTTGTGTTTTTCAATGCACACACAAATGTGTTCTGTTTCATATACATGTAAATAAAATCCAAATACAGAAAAAAGTTTTACATATGTATTTTTGATCCTCACATATTTGTTTTCCGTTTAAATCCCCTGAACCTGCAAACACAAACCGCTTTCTGTGCATGGATCGCTGTGCATTCGTGTGTGGGTTTTTTGAGACTCCCCTGACGGTCACCCGATTCGTACTTGTAATTTTATTGCGTTCATGACACTTCATATACGCATTTTGCGTTGTCTGGAGCAGGGTTTCCGCAGACAGAATTTATTTTACCGGACAAATTTGAAACTTACCGGTCATGTTTCAATAATAAGAAGAAGAAGAATTGTGTAGCAGAGTATCCGTTAGCAGGTAATTACCGGACTATGACCGGATATGGCTAATAACACGGGAGTAACGGATCCTCTCTTTTCCTCTCTCCCTCCCTCTCTCCTGACAGCCCGTCAGTTTCTCATGCAGCTCGCTAAAACTTCACTCGCGTTTATGTCCATATCGATCAGATCCAGCTCTCCTGATCGGCCTTTATAGAGAGCACCGATCAAACTATTAAGAGTGAATATCGGCCGATAATGACCGGCGGGGCTCCCCCCGTTGACAGTTCACTGTCTAGCACTGGCTTCGTAGTGCACTGATCGATTAGGCTAAGCTAACCTGTAGCTGCTCCCTCCACACTCACAACAACTTCATACAGACATAAATAAAGCAGCTGTATTCGCCATACAGGAAACACACATTTAAAACGGTTTTGCCTGCCGTTTTTGTGTACACAAGCACAGGGGTGTAACTTTGGTTTGAGAAGTGAGGGGGACACAGGGGGTCTGGGGGCTCAGGGGGTCTGGGGGCTCTCCGCAATAAAACCTTTCTCGATATCAATCCCATTTCCTGCATTTCTACTAACATTTAGGGACTATGGTGATAAAAAATACAGGCAAAAATGTAGTTGGCCATAAAGATAAATTCTGACAGAAAGAAAAATACTAAAATATGTATAAGGAAAAGCTGTCTTACTTTCTTAATTGTTTAATATTGGGGCCGATAGCCAACACTGAAGATAATCATTTCATAAAGTCAAACATTTTCAGAATTAATATTTGTGTGATTAAAATTAAAATAATGTGAGATTCAATTTCCACTTTGTTTTTTCTTCTTCTTTTATTTATGGTCATAAAACAAATGATTCAAAATATGACCAGACGAACCAAAAACAGGTAAAAAGAAATAGAAAAATGTAATATAATGGCTTAGGTCGAAGGTTTAAGACAAACAACAGATAATCAAACTTTTAATATAAAGAAAATGTTTCATCAATCTATCCCTTCAATCCCATCTCTCCATGTGTCCTTTACTGTCCTCTCTGCTCTTCTCAGCTAAAAGAACCAAACACATGCTTCCTGTACTCATTCGCAAGGATAAACTCCTGGCAAATCTTTTCCCTGCTGACTTTATCCAGCAATTCCTTGTGAATGTGACAGACTGCTACATTGTTAATGCGAATTTGCATCATTGTACTTCTCAGCCAGGTCTTCAACCTCCTCAGAGCACTGAAGCTCCTCTCTGCTTCAGCAGAGGCTGCAGGAACAACCATAAGAAGCCGTGTAAGGGCTTCTACTTGGTCGAAAAGGCCACGGACTTCAGGCAACTGACTCTTCAGAATAGCTGCGGCCTCTGAAGTGGATTTGTATGGGTACTGGAGCTTAAACATGTCAAGCTGCACCTTCAGTGACCTTTGGTTTAATTCAGGATACTGGTCCACCACTGCGGTGTCCAGCTCCCCAGTTAGGAGGACTTCCTCCAGCTTTGCCAATATTGTCAGACCACTCTGATGAAACCTCTCCTTCAGCTGCATGTCCACAGTATCCAGCACCTTGAAGAAGTCAGCTCTGTAGTGTTCTTCTGGGGTTGTGGGTGTGTGTGCAGTAGTGTCGTTGCCAATAAAGCGTTTTGGTGGACGGCGGATGTGTGGCATGCTTATGGGCTCAATATTTAGCATGCAGATCTTCTCTGTCGCTTGGCTGTAAATCTCCTGGAACTTCTCCTCCGTTCTCTTTGCCCTCAGGGTGGTCCTAACACAATCTGCTGCATACAGCATACCAGACACGGTTTCTGTCTGCTTCTGCAGTGTGCAATTAAGGCACTCCAACTCCTGAATTACTTCAGTGGCTAGCATGAGTCCTAACACTGTCGTACCTTTTCCGAATCTCTCCAGCAGCCCTCTTGCAGTCACACCAGTGTTTGAGGCATCTGTTTGGGCCATGTCCTCTAAGCTCAGAAGCACTGACTCGTACTGACGTAGCACAGACCAGATTGCTGGAGTCCTGGTGGTCCATCTTGTTTGACACAAGGGCCGCATATTGCTAACTGTCCCTGATGCTGCTGTTGCAATGTTCACAAATTTTGTTTTGTATTTGCCAGACAATTTGTACAGACATCCAAGCTTGTGGAGCCAATCCAGAGCATCAGATGTTAGGGAAGAAGCCTTACAAGCAGCCTGGGTGACAAGATTTACACAGTGGGCACCACAGTGTACATACAAAGCCAGTGGCTGCATCTCCCTTATCCTGGCCTGTGCTCCCTTTCTGTCGCCTGACATGTTTGCTGCCCCATCATATGTTTGTCCACGCAGACCAGACAGCGGAAGATTCAAGCGCAGCAACACATCTGTGGCAACTTTTGCTATGTTTTCCCCAGTTGTGCTTGAGACCTCGTAAAAACCCAAGAAGGCCTCCTGGGGGACCAAATCATGGTCTACATACCTCACACAAATGGCTTCCTGTTCAGTCCCTTCTATGTCCTGTGTTCCATCGATAATAATGGAATACTGGAGGAGAGGCAGCTTGTAAATTGAGCTAATTATTTCCCTAATTATGGTGTTTGCAAATAGATTTAACATTTCATTCTGGATTTGGGGGGATGTGAAATCATGTTTTCTTGTTGACAGCCATCTCTCTAAGCCAGGGTCATCTTCAGATCTTACTTTGAGTAACTGGCTTAAGTTTCCCTCTTCAGCTGCATGGCCCCTAAGAGCAGCTCCCTGGCGTGCTAAGAGCTGTACAGAGCTCACAATTTTTAATAGACACCGTCTTGATTCCTGTTGCTGTGCAGCTTTGGCTGAAGAAAGCTGGACATCGACTGGTTTAGTTTGTTGGCAGTGGGTAGTGACAGCAACTTTGTGTGCATTGCTTTGGACATGTTCTGCAAATGTTTGAGTTGCCTTTTTCCAGTTTCGGAAACCAGTGTTGCAAAAGGTTGGATCTGCATTCTTGGCCAAATTTGATCTTCCGTGCCCAAAAGCTTGAGCACAGAAAAAACACAAGATTCCATTGACTCCTGGACTGTAGTGGAGCCACGGAAATTCACGGTACCACTTTTCTTGGAATCGTAACGTTTTGTTGATAAGCTGCTGCACGACAATGAGCGTTGGGTCAGCATGGTTTGGTTCAGCTTTCTGCTTGCCTGCCTGCACTTCTCTCCTTATGTCTGTCTCCTCAGGTCTCTCCTATAAAATATGACAATATGCTAGCCTGTTGCTGACATGAGACATCATTGAAAATTATTTAATTATTTGGTTTTATATAAGGTAATGAACAGTTTAATATATACTGTACATCCTGGTCTCTGATTTGATTTAGTTCCAATAAATCGTAATATTGTAACAATTCTTTTGGAGGGGGGCACTGGCCCCTGTTGGCCCCCCCCTAGAACCGCCCCTGCCTCTGCTCCTCCGAGTCTGTCCCACAGTCCGGGGATGTGAGGACAGCGTGAGAACACTGACAGGGAGGCTTGTTTTCTTCATAGAGCAAATGGCGGTCAATATTAACAACAAAGGAGCTAAAACGCTTAATAACCTTCATTAATTGTTGGAGAAAGAAGAACATAAGATAGATTGATGAAGATGAAGCTGTTTAACGGGCAGCGGAGCCGCTGTGTGTAGAGAGTAACTGCCGGTAAATGCCGGTAGCATCAAGCTAGCAAATCCGGCATTAGCCGAACATCAACAGGTGTAGACAGAAAATATGATTATCCTGAGTTAATTTACTGAATCAACCAACTCACATCTCCTTTCTTTCTTTTCACCCAAGCACTGCTGCTGTTGGCGTTTCATTGTTTTTTTCTGTCATGACCGCAGTAGGCTACTTGATCATCATTCATTGGGCTATTTATAGTTTATGCACGCGACATTCCTAGTCGCGTGCGCGCGCAGCCACAGAGGCAGGCTGTCAGTGTCCAGCTCCTCCGTGGCGATGACGGGCCGTATGCGGTTAAAAATAAACACATTTGAAAGTGGGGGGGACACATACGGGATTTGGAAAAGTGGGGGGGACATGTCCCCCCTGTCCCCAGTGGAAATTACGCCCATGCACAAGCATTCATTAATGGTTCGGAAAGTGGCGCTGTACCTTAATAATATAAAGGCTTGTATTTGCGTGCATTTCCTGTTCGGAAAGTGGCAATGTACTGAGAGTGGAGGTGTCCTGAGATTGGCAGGCTCCATGGACCTGTCAGCTCCGGACAGCGCAAAATGCGTACATGAAGCGCTACGTCATGAACGCAAGAAATCTACCCTCGTGGGGGCGCGCTCATGTGATTGGCTTAGAATTGAGGAGACATCTGATTGGCTATAGATAGAAAAAATTACAAGTACGAATCGGGTCACCGTCAGGGGAGTCTCAAAAAACCCACACACGAATGCACAGCGATCCATGCACAGAAAGCGGTTTGTGTTTGTAGGTGCAGGGGTTTTAAACGGAAAACAAATATGTGAGGATCAAAAATACATATGTAAAACCTTTTTCTGTATTTGGATTTTATTTACATGTATATGAAACGGAACACATTTGTGTGTGCATTGTCAAACACAAGTGTGGATCCGGAAATACAAGTGTGAATCCTTTTGCGGATCATGAAATACAAGTGTGAATCCTTCTGTGTGCATGTGTGTATTATGAGACTGTTCTGAGCCCATAGAAAATTGCACAATTTCAAAAATCTGTGCAAAACTCTATCAGAGAGACACCAACTTCTCCAGGCCTACCTGAGTGCGGGAAACTTGTTCCCTTCACTTATACAGGTAGAGAAGGGGACTGATTTGTATTTACAAATTTACAACGACAAGATCAGGGCATCTGTAGCCAGTTGTCAATTCGAGTCTCAGTCTGCAGTGGCTTCTAACAATGTTACAGTCAAAAACACAGACTACAGAAAGGGGATGTTCATCTTGCTTGGGAACAGGGATGAAGGACTTCACATGGGGAAGATTATACTGGTCATTGTTGCCCATAACTCTGTCCACTTTGTCAGAGAAACACACTTCTGTGAAGTTAAGTGACATAGGTGTGTACTGTGACTTAGGAGTGGCCCAAGAGGATTATGTATGCATTAAGCACGAAGATCTACTGGACTACTATCCTCTTCCAGCATACAACGTGTATGATCAGATGCTTATTGCTCTCCACCATTCTTTTCCAGAAGCAGTTTAAACAGGGAGGAAAGAGAGGATATGAGAGACGGGGAGGAAAGGGAGGACATGAGAGACGTGAGGACAGACGTAAGTAATGGAGCAGGCTATTTAGTCCAGTGTGAGAAAAAGTTTTTAGAGAGTACTTGTCCATGGACAAGTGAGTTTGGCAATTTACTTGTCCGAATACATTTTTCACTTGTCCAGAATGGACAAAAATTGGGGCCACTGGAATCTTCTTCTTCGCCAACGTATTTTACTTTTCCCCACGATTTTTACGTCACCGCTAACGTAAGTGAGCGGTAAGATTTTACTGCATCACACATACCTAGGGTTGGGTATAGTTTGGATTTTAACGATTCCGGTTCTGCTTTTCGATTCCGGTTATTTTCGGTTCTCGATTCCGGTTCTTTGAGAGGGTAAAAATAAGTCCCATGACAAACTGGGAGAAAAACATATTTATGAAAACATTAAGTCAAATCTGTATTCCTATTTAGAAATCACTTCATACTGTTTAATTTCTTACGGTTATTGAATACAATTATATAAAAATAATCTCTGCATTGTTTAGTTAGTTCTATGTGGTGCAGTTTGAGAATGTACAATTGGCCCAGTCTCCTCTGATGTTACACTGCAACCTGCCTGTGAGACAGAGTCCAACCACACATGTCCAACACATAGGCCTAATAATAATAATACATTATATTTATAGCATATAGGCCTAGCGCTTTTCTACAACTCAAAGACGCTTACACATGTCCTGCAATACACATGCTGCAGCTGCCCAGCTGCTCACTGTTTGTAAAAGTAAATACAATTTTAATTTCAATAATGTATTTTCTATACCCTGCTTCATAAACAATACTCGGATTGTACGGAGTGCTCCTCCGAGTCTGGGGGTCGGGGGATGTGAGGACAGCGCGAGGACACAGACAGGGAGGCTGATTTACTTCATAAAGGAAATGGCGGTCAATATTAACAACATAGGAGCTAAAACGCTTAATAACCTTCATTACGTGTTAAAGAAAGAACATAAGAAAGTTTGACAAAGATTAGGCTGTTAAACGGGCAGCGGGTCCGCTGTGTGTAGAAAGAGAGAGAGAGAGACGCTGAACTGCACCGTGCAGCGATCAGATGATCCGGAGCAGAGAGAGAGAGCTGCGGTCCGCGGGGCTCGGCCTCCTGTCCTCACAACTCTTATTAATCCCGGTACCGGACAATTGTTATTTGTTCCTACTCGGAACCGAGTTTTGCTTCCCAACCCTGCCACTGTGCTACACGTCCCGCACTGCCCCGCCCCCGTCTAACAGTACAGAAAGCGGCGAGATGCATTTCCTTCCGAATCGACAAGCAGAACCGAAACTAACATTTCTAAACTAACAATGGCGGACACGGACAATTTGCGAATGAGTTCTGCATTTTGTAAACTGAGTTTATCAATAATTTGTCAATAAATGAGGGCTAAAAACGTCACTTGTCCGCTGGACAAGTCAATTGAAAGATCTACTTGTCCGACATTGTAAATAACACGTCCCGGGCGGTGGGACGGGTACTTTTTCGCACACTGTAGTCATGGCAAACTAAAGCTCAGTTTTTAGTTGTAACCTTGAAGATAGTTGATTTTGTTGACAGTTAATGCCAATGAGACTAGGTAATGGAAGCTATAAAGGAAGCAGTTTGGTCATATTTACCCTGATGACTTGCTGATACCCTACTTGATGAGCTTGGAGTGGAGAGTATCGAAGATCTGGCCTTAATGGAGGAGAAGGATCTGGTCAGATACCTTAAACCAATCCAGTGTCGGAAGATGATGAATGGTATTAAGGAAGGTAAATTCATATTTTGACTCACATGACACTTAGAACTAGGCCCTTTGAACATTGGCACAAGTGGTAGACAATTGGGCCCCTAGCCCTACATCTTGCCCTGCCTTCATTTATGAATTGTTTTTGTCCCTTCTAGGATTTGTAACGATTAATATGGAGGTGCTCCCTCCCCATCCAATTGCTTCAAGTTCCCCAACATCAAGCTCCGCGAACACTCTGGCCTCTCCGCAAGCATTCCGGCCTCCACATAACCTGTTGTCCAGCCCCCCAAGCTCCTCACAGTCTTCACAACCTGGCATGCCATGGCATGTAGACTTTCGTGTCAACTGGAACCAGATGCCAATAGCCATTCAACGTGCAGTGGAAAAAGAAGAAAGACCAATGCCAGATGAGAGAAGGGCCTTTGTGAACGCGTTGGTGGATCAGATGATGCAGTATGAGCGCAACCCAACCAGAGCCATGTGCCACAGCATCGTCCGAACAATTGTCAGGAGCCATCGAAAAAGCTATGCTGACATTAGCAGGCGAGGTGAAGTTGTTGGAGACGGATGCCCCTCTCTTCTCCAACAAGTTAAAACAAGAGTGGAGTATAAAACCAGGAACAACACTCTGGCTCGACGCCGCCGAGGCCGAGAGGGAAGACGGCACACTGGAGTGGCAGGAGAGTCCAGACTGATGAGAGGTCCTGTCGACCAATACGGGTATGTGTAGGGGTGGACAAAATACAGATATTGCAATTATTGTTCGTTGAAGGTTTTGAAGGTTACAGTAATGATAATAATAATTCCTTGCATTTACATAGCTCTTTTCAGGACACCCAGTGCTTTACAATGGTCTTCTCATTCACACACTGAGAAGCGGCGAACATACACACTCACACACTAATGGCGACCAGCAACCATGCAAGGCGCTGACACGACCCGTTGGGACCAATTAGGGGTTGAAATAATTGAAATGTTCCCACTCCAAAACCAGTCCAAATGATGTCACCTGGACTGGTTTTCTAGCCTGTGAAAAACTCCAACTTTGTCGGGCTCCTCCAGGGTGCACCAGGTGCAGTGCAATCAAACCTCCCGCAAGGAGACATGGGAAATGTAGTAAATAATGCTGGAACTTCTCTCAAACATAAAACTAAAAAAACACAAATCCATTTTTTATGATTCTTTCCTAAAATATGAAGCATACATTGTATATTATAATGCAGTAAACATGCATATGCATGACTCTGCCCCTTTAAGGACACTTTGACAAGAAGACAGTCAGAACCGGGATTCGAACCGCCGACCCTTTGGTCATGAGACGACCGGCTCTAATTTCTGAGCTACAACCGCTCCCAATAGTATTGAGTTAACCTATGATTCCTATCCCTAGGTGTGTGAGGTGGTGCCCAGCAGACTTACCAGAGGGGGAGACCGAGGCAACGTTGGAGGATTTGAAAAGGGATCTGCGGAACATCTACTCAGGCATGCAATCTACTTTTATTTTTGGTGAATTGACACCTGAATAAACATCCCACATTAAGCAAAAAGGCCACCTTAATATTCAGAATGAGTAATGATGAGAGCATGAAATTAAAGGTTTGACACTCAAAATTTCCCAGAGGTGGGGACATTGAATTTAATTGTTGTTACTTGGGTACTCTCAAACATGTATTTGTATGTCTGTACACAGAGGAAGGGATGGGTGGGGCAGAGAGAGCAGAACCTATGATGGAGAGGACCTACGTCATCCTGCGGAGGTACCTCAACAGAATGCCTGCACCAGCGATGTTGGAGGTCAAAGAGGAATGGCCTTTTCTCTTCTCTCAGAGAGGGCTTTTCTCCCACTTTGGCATCCTGACGGACGTCAACATCCTTCAAAAGCTCCAAGAGGCCCTGGGTCAGAGAGGACAGACCATCCTGCAGTTCTGCCAGAAACTGGACAACCCGAAGATCAGGGAAGTTCTGGCCAGCTATGATCCAGAGGCTTCGGAGAAGGCTGCCTGCATCCTCCTGCTCCTTATGGTGTACTTCAAGGAGCCTACGGAGAAACTGATGCTCGAAGTTGATGTACGTTTTTTTAATTTATTTAAATATTTAAAATGCTAAACGAGTGATTACATTAGGGGCAACTGAAGCTCAGTTGGTAGAGCTGGTCGTTCATCGACCGTAGGGTTGGTGGTTCGAATCCTGGCTCTGACTGTCCGCATGTCGGAAGTGTCCTTGAGCAAGACACTTAACCCCCAAGTTGCTCTAAATGGGCCGAGCTGATGTGTGGTGAGCTGTAGTGCGCGGATTAGCTGTTGCCTTAGCATCACCCAGGCGGGGGCTACACATTGGTTTGTGGACGTCCATTTGTAAGCGCGTTGGGTGTCTTGAAAAGCGCTATATAAATGCAAGTAATTATTATTATTAGACCATTTATTATGTTCTGATTTACCTCTGACCAATTAATGATCTTCATCCTTGCATAATGTTAAATCTATGCTATTGTGTGTTACTTTGTTACAGACCTGTGCCACTGCTGCTGATGTAGTGAATACTGCAGCACTCCCAAGCACCCACTGCTTGATCATTCAAGGTAATGTAATGTTCAGGGATGTGATTTTTCTTGTTTATACAGGATTTCCTGCTTTTCTGGTGCCTTTGATGCCTTCTGTGTCAGTAGTGGACGTATCCTTCTGATGTTCTCGGAGTGTATCTGTAGGAGCGGGTTGTAGCAGCGATGTTGGAAGTGAAGGACAGTTGGTCGTCCAGTGTCACACCCAGGTTCCTTCCTTCTCTTACACACGGCATCTATTGCACGTCTGTCCGTCCTGGGAGAGGGATCCCTCCTCTGTTGCTCTCCCCGAGGTTTCTCCCATTTTTCGCTTTGAAATGTGGGTTTTTCTCTGGAAGTTTTTCCTTGTACGATGTGAGGGTCTAAGGACAGTGGGTGTCATTTTTCTCATACTGATATTCTGAACAAACTGTGCTGTTGTATTTGCTGTAAAGTGTCTTTACTGTAGGGTATTTTTATTATATGTACAGCACTTTGGCTCGACCAAAAATCGTTTAAAAATGTGCTATATAAATAAAACTTGATTTGATTTGATTTGATTCTGATACGGGGAAACAACAGAAGTGCCGATGTTGATAGAAGGGTCATGGATGGGGGATGTTTTGTCTAGGTTGTGCTTCAAGTTGGTCTGCAGACAACCACTGAGAAATGTTAGTCACACATTCAAGATTCAAGATTCAAGGCTTTTATTGTCATTCGTACATAGCTACAGTGTAATTATGTCGAGGAAAATCTTAGGTCCCAGGCTCCTCCAACAGTGCAACACAATAAACAGATAAAACAGTGCAAGTAAATACAATCAAATAGAATAGAAGTAGTACGATAAGAGTCTATAAGTGATACATAATTTGTAAGTTGCAAACAGGTGAATGTTATGGATGTTTTTAGTTCAGTTGTTTAACAGTCTTATGGCCTGTGGGATGAAACTGTCTCTGAGCCTGGTGGTTTTAGTCCTGATGCTGCGGTACCGCCTGCCAGACGGCAGCAGGCAGAACACTTTGTGGCTGGGGTGATGGGGGTCTTTGATAATCCTGAGGGCTTTTTTCCTGAGCCGCTGGGAGTAAAGATCCTCCATGGATGGCAGCTCCGTCCTGGCGATGTGCTGTGCAGTTTTCACCACCCTCTGTAAAGTCTTACGGTTGAGGGCGGTGGAACTGCCGTACCAGGCCGTGATGCAGCCAGTCAGGATCCTCTCTATGGTGCACCTGTAGAAGTTGCAGAGTATCCTGGAGTCCATGTTGAACCTCCTCAGCCTGCGGAGGAAGAAGAGCTGCTGTCGAGCTGTTTTGGTGATGGTGTTTGTGTGAAGAGTCCATGTAAGGTCCTCACTGATGTGGACACCGAGGAACCTGAAGCTGCTGACTCTCTCCACCGTAGTCCAATTGATGGCGATGGAGGCGTGTCCCTCTCCCTGATGCTTCCTGTAATCCACAATCAGCTCCTTGGTTTTGCTGACGTTGAGATGGAGGTTGTTATCCTGGCACCAAAATGTCAGGTTTTCGACATCCTCTCTGTACGCCGTCTCATCGCCGTCGGTGATCAGGCCGATGACGGTTGTGTCATCAGCAAACTTCACGATGGTGTTGGAACTTGCAACCACATGGGTTTCAGACCAGGAAAAAGACAGGTTCAGTTGACATCTGCGTTGCTCATCATCTGGTATCATTTGTGGCAGCTTGTCAAATATGTTGCAGGTAAGGGGTAATCCAGAATAAACTTTTGTTGCTGTGTAGGTATCTTCGAGAACTTAGTCTTACACTGAATATAACCTTTCAAATATTAAGATATTAGGAAAGGTCAAGACTTTCCAAACAAACTGAGTTTGACCCACCATAATCTACCATCCTTCTCTCTGTTTAGACATGTATATTAACTAGGGATGTAACGATACACTCAACTCACGTTTCGATACGATTTTAAGTTCACAATACTTTTATCGTTTTAATAAAGTGCAGCTTGAAATGTATGCTCTGCTCGATCAAGAGACTAGACCTATGGATACAGCTCTCAAAACTCTCAACTGACAATTTAACTAAAAAACATAAACAGTATTTGCTTTTATAAAGTAATGAACATTTTAATCTCCACTGTACATCCGGGTCTCTGATTTGATTTAGTTCCAATAAATCGTAATATTCTAACCTTTTTTTTGAAGGGGGTCCACAGTGGGGTCCCTGGTCAGTGTTACAGGGGCACTGGTCCCTGTTGGCCCCCCCTAGAACCGCCCCTGCTCTCGCTTGCTCGCACACACACGCAGAGCCGAGCTTGAATGAAACACAGACACCCATAAGTACTTGTACTGTACTGTATCATATTATTTTCGATGGCTTTATTGTATGATCAGTATGACAGATCGCCACTGGGCTTTCAACTAAAGACACAGCCACGCAAAAACTGCGGCATGTGTACAGCTCCTTATGGGTAGTGCAATGTTTTAGTGATGTGACGTTCGCGAACGATCCGATTCTTTTGAATGGCTCTTTGGTACGAACGAAGGGAACCGAGTCCTACTTGGTGAGAGCCGTTCTTTTTATCGTTGGTTCACTGCCTGCCATAAATCCACTCGCCTTTAAAGGAACTTGCTTTCCTGAATGCAAATTTGCCATAGATGATGGCATAACGCATGGTGCTTGAGTAGTAGTTTGGCTGGCTGAGAGATGTAGCAAGTGTTGTGTTCAAAATTCCAGGAAAGACAGACAACTTCTAAGTTTAACTATTTATTATAAGAGAGCAAAATATATATATATTCACTTGGCCAAGGGCTCCGTCACGTCATAGAAATCACAGGCAGCAAAGCTGTAATCTCTAACCACTATTTCCGGAAAGAGCCCCGAACCTCGTGCGACAATACATTTTATCTCACAGGGCGTTGCCCGTACATTTATGATTGGTTGAGACTAGATGGAGAGTAACCTTGGTTTAGACTTTGGCTCTCTCTTGTTGGTGCACAGACTCAGATAAGGTCTCTTGGCAACACAACCCCCAATCAGCATTCGGCCGGCTGGCGAAGTCCCTCCCTACTCTGTCGCCATCATACGTAATTTGTTTTCGCTAACATTTCTACAGTTATAGTGGAAAACCTTCATAATGCTGCTTCCTAGCTATGCGGGGGCGTTGAGCACACACACACTGCCAAGGCCAGAGCCTCAATAACTCATTGTCTCTGCAGTGTGCACCTGGCCTTGCTACTCTGTATTGCAGGCTAAAAACGTCTATTTATTCCAAAGTCACAGCAACATAAAATGAGCACAATAAGCTTATAATGTAATAATAAGAATCAGTCTTTTTAATGTTATATAAAAATGTTATAAAAGTTATAAATCTTTTTCTGTGAGTAAAAAGTAAATCATTATCCTGGTGATTGTTTCGCAGATAAACCTAGTAACCCCGCCCCCTTAAAAAAAAGGCTCTTTTGAACGGCTCTCGGAAAGGAACGGAGCCATAAGATCCGGCTCCCTTCAAAGAGCCTGCTCCGGCAGCACTACACGGCATCACGGATGTCCGAGTTATCCAGTGTGTCAATTTCACGGGCATTTCGTCGGACGTCTGCACTGAGAGCAGCTGCCACGGCAAGTTGTTGTTCTAGATAGCGTTTAATCATGTCCAGACTGCTGTTCCAGCGAATCAATTGAAAATGTGTTCACGCCCTGTGCCGTTTAAAAAATTGCATCGCGAATAATTTTTTAGCTCAACCGATTTTCATCTTAACGCATCTGTACCGTTTTTTAACTGATTCACGATGCATCGTTACATCCCTAATATTAACTCAATGATCTACAGAGTTAGCACCTCATTTCGGACAGTTTAAAATGCGAGGGCCGTGGCCGGCACGGGCTCTGCCCTCGCTCAAAGGACAACCTCCAGCGTGACTTGAGACCGCCCCTTGATTAATAAATGTAATTATGATGAAGCCAGCTGCAATGGATCATTGATCCACCAGGGGGTGCAGTGGGGTTCCACACTGGAGCTCATGTGAAATAAACTCTGATACAGTACGGTAGATTTATGTCTGGTACTACTGTATAGCGGATCTTTGTTAAGATCTATATGTTACGGATAGGATCATACTCTGTGCTAAATAAGAGACATGTAATCATTTACAAAACATCACCATGTTTTTATTTAACAAAATAATGTTGTTTAGTCCACAACTACTGTACAAAAAACATCGGGAAGCCCGCCGGCTCCAAAAACGAACGGGAGGAAATGCGGCTCTCGATTTGTAATCCTAATTTAATCATCATCTTCACCACGATCATTTATGTTTATGTTCGCCAAATTGACATGAAGGCACTGACAAATATGAATATACTTTAGTCAACTTCATTAAAACGTTATTAACGTGCCTAAACTCAGCTTATTACATGGCCACATTCTCAACAAAGTAACGACATGACTCCCAATATTAATTGAAATGCTTTTATGAATTTAGAAAATGTTTTTATTGATTTAAAAAATAGTTGTATGTATTGATTTAAATTGACATGCATCCGCTAAGAAAAATAGTCCGTTGTTACCGTTTTTTCAACAGTCTGAATGAAACGGCAGCTCTCAGCTGTGTGTTTACACACCTAATGGCCCATCAGCCACAGCTCTCCCCCCCCCTGATCTTTCTTCTCCAGCAGTTAACCTGTTAAGCACCAAGCCTGTTTTTCATGTTTCAGGCTCGAAAATGACATGCCCAAAACAAATGACTACAACTTAACTTCTAAAAGGGTTATATGAATAATTTCTTTTATCAAAGCAAGGTTACATCTGTGAGTTGGATATAGAAGTGTCAGAATCTAGATGTTTTTTATTTTAAAGAAAATTCAGATTTTACATAGTAAAAAACTGTAAATTATAGTGTCCGTCCAAAAATTCTTTTTTACTTATAGTGAAAACTACCCTTGGATGATGGGTTAGTAGACTAAAAGCTTTAGGAATCCAAAGTACAACATATAATAAGTACCCTGTATCAAGATTGATGCAAAACAAGTGACATTTTACCTTTTTAGAGAGGTTTAGCCAAAACCACTCCACCTCTGAGGTGATTTGGGTGAAAATGTTATCTTTTCCATATCTCTGGCCCCCCTTGGTCGATTTGGATGGTTGACACCTCTTTCTGACCGTTAGAGCCAATAGAATCGAAGGGGGGGGCCCCCACACACACTCGTTGTGAAAACAAACGGTGGGGGCTTCCCGCATGCAGGTTTGCACCAGAGTGAAGCGATCTCTCGCTCTGACATCTGGAAACGAAAAAGCAGTTTTATTGCTTATGGATTATCAGAAATCATTTCAAAGAGGACACAGACACATTGGATTAACCTATGGATTAACTGCAGCATCGTTTTTTTATCGTTTTAATGCCATTGAAGACCAGTTTTGACCAAGGTAAGCCATGTTAGCGTTTCTAGCTACCTAGCTCCACATGTTCTGATGTTCCGTCGCAAATGTTTATCACTGAGTGTTGAGGTGGACACCAAACGATTCTGTGTCTCCAGGAGATGCTAATCGAGGGGTTGGCTGTGCATCTAGGATAAGTAATAAGGGAGTTATGAGTGAGTTTAGGTGCAGTTTTAGGTTACATCTTTTCACTCGTGGCTAATTCAGAGGCTGAGTGTTAGCATTGTGTTTTTTTTTTGGAAAATTAAAAAGATCAGTTAGCTGAGTTTCTTCCCGTTACATGGATATAAAACATTCATAGTTTATTAAATATTCAGATTCCTTAGACGTTGTTTCCTGCAAATGACGCGTTTATCCGCCCGGTACAGGGGAGGCGGTGCGTAACAGGTTAAGTTAACTGTAGGTTACTCTGAGTGACAAGCTTACAGTTAGTGAAGTAACACTTTTTTTTTGTGAGTCACGACCTGGCTGTTTCATTCTAACATAACGCTCCAAATGCTACTGTTTCCACTCGGACTTCAATAGAGTGGCGAAGTCCCTCCCACTTACTTCCGGGGTATGGGACCTTATTTTGGAAAAATTATGCATTGAAGTCAATGGGGAGAGAAAACTTATCTTTCGATCCCGTTTGAATTGTGCCATGAATTACACATATGATGTTTGTCAATCTTAAAAAATCATTTCCATGTCAAAAAAGTCACAGTTTGTCGTAAAACTGTTGAAATATAAGACTATGAAAAATACGTAACTAGAAAGACTACAAATCCCAGAGTCGCGTAAGTGATGTCACAATTGTTTACCTCCACCATTCAGATACCTAAGATCAGCGCAATATAGATATAATCTATCTATATGGCGCTGGCTAAGATAAGATAACTTTAACAAGATGCCTGTGTGCTTAGTACCAGGTTGTTATTATACCAGCAATGGGTCTTGCTCGTTCTTTTGCTTCCCGTCTGATGAAACGACCAGGAGTGGCTTGATCAAGTTAGCTACCTAGCTAGTAGCTAGCACGTTAGTTAGCATTACAGCCTTGTCATTTTTATTAGCCTTAACATGAAGTAACATTAAGTAACCCAAAATGTTAAACAGTAAGAGTAGTAGTCATATTTCGTGAACCCTTTGAATAGTACTGTCACCGGTGTGATCATTCTATAATACACCATTTAATTCCGGGGGAGAAATGCTAACGCTAACGTTAGCATCGGCGATCTTTTCTACTTCATGCTATCTGCACAAATGGTTGACATTAAACATTAAAACGACCAGGCAGTTCAGAGAGAATCAAAGGAAGGCAGGCAGGCAGCTTTGCATGACATTCTTCAGGACGTGTTTCATTGTGGTGATAGTCAATCGTTTGTTGACAAGACAGTAGTGACGGCCATCTTGGTGACGTGTGTGGTTGACCAGAGATGTAGTTCATTTAGTGTTTCACACAAACAAATGTGTTACTTCACAGTTTTACGACACATTTTTTTTTTTTTTGACTTGCAAAATTATCTTTTAAATTGACAAACATCATATGTGTAATTCGTGGCACAATTCAAACGGGATCGAAAGATAATCTTTCTCTCTCCATTGACTTCAATGCATAACTTTTCCGAAATAAGGTCCCATGGGGCTCAACCGGAAGGGGAGGGACTTCGCCACTCTATACAGCTATACCATTGTTTGGTTTCCATGGTAGCGCGTCTCTTTAGTAGTGCGCACTCCTTTCCTGTAAATTACAGGTCCAGCCAGGCAAAACAGTGCACTTCTCTTTCCCGCACTACTGTGACAGACCATGGGGCTGGGTCAGCCACTAACATATTCATATTTCTCTTCTCAAAAAGAGAAATATGAACGTTCGTTTTTAACTGAAATGATCAAATAAAGTCAAAATGTCACAGTGTTTACAAACATTGACCATACCGTTCACCAGCCCCCACCCCCCTATGCCTACTGTATGTTGAGTAGGCTATACTCTTTGTTTAAAACTAATTGGCCATCGGAATGTGTGTGTCCCAACCCCCCCCTGTGATATCTCTTCTCCAGCAGTCTGTAGGTTTGTGTTCGCATATTTATGCTGTCGCAGTTCCTGTTGTGTCTATCGCGCATTGCCGGTATGAAAGGGTCTGTGCCGGAAATATCAAACATTTAATAAAAGTGAAAAACAATGAACAAGACTTAACGTATTAATAATAATTAATTATATTTATTCCGTTTGGATGTACGATTTTTGACTTTGTTTAGAGCAGTGATCTTCTCTTCCTCTCTGCAGCAGAGAGCTAAGCGCTGTCAGACCGGACCTAACCCTAACCCTGAAAAGTGTTATCATCTGAAAGTAAAATGAATCATTATGTTATTAGTATTAAATACATATAAGTATTTTTACAACTTGTATTTAGAAATACTCCGTTGTAATTATTGATGCATAAATGTGTTGTGTATTTTATGTGGTACTATTGCTATTTTTGTAGTTGAGGTAGTAATTCATATTCTTTTCACAATTTTTCCATGTAGAAATTCATTACCGTAATGCGTCCAGAGTTTATTTTTTTACATTTAACCCCAAAATATCACAATAAATCTGCACAATTGAATACATACATAAATACAAAAAATTGTTGAAATGGTACATTCTTACTGGTAATATAATTATTTTGGGTCTAACATTTATGAATTAAAATATTTTTGGATTAATATGTGTGTCCGGAGCATGTGGCGTTCATTACCGATGCACTGCCTATTTGGCCCCATTAAAAGTCCTGTTTGTTTAAATAACGTTTTTTTTTATACCCATGATGCATTGCATGGAAGAGAAGATGCAAGATGGCTACAAGGTAAGATGTCCTTTCAAGGTCAAGCTATAGATATGTTAAAGATTCCATTTACTGACACCCCAGTGTACACTACTAACTGTCATTACCGTAATGGGGTATTATATAATGGGGTTTTTTAAGTTATTGATTCCAAAATCAATAGAAAAGTAGCTTTTATAGAGCCAGAATGATAGTGCAAATATTTCTTCTGTAGCATCATGGCTATGCTAACTATTATGTTAGCTAGTGTTATGGTCATTCATTACCGTAATGCTCTGCATTCATTACCATGTCATATAGGAGGCTGTTACGGTAATGAACAATATTGTTGCGGTAATGAAAAAAATGTGTGCAGCTATGTATGGTGAGCTTTAACTATAAAGAAATAATTTATATGTATTATTTGAATCTTTTTTTATTTAATGAATACTGAATCCCTCTTGAAATTAAGGTCAGAAAATGTGGAAAGGAAAAGGGCAGCTTCCAAGGTGAGGGTGGTGAAGCACAGAGAGAAAGTGTACAGCAACCCAGAGCTGCTGGAAGAGTACAGAAGGAAGGAAAGAGAGAGGTTAGAACAGGACATCTTCACATTGTGTGTGAGAGAGAGAGAGTGAGTGAGAAAGAGGGAGAGACAGAGAAAGAGAGAGACTGAGAAAGAGAGAGACAGAGAGAGAGACTCAGAAAGAGAGAGACTGAGCACATCATGCAGTATACTGTAATTCTATAATTTATTTTTGTATACCTACCATTTTACAGATATCAAAGGAGAAAGGCAAAGGGGCATTTGAAGCCTATTGCAGCATTAACAGCTAAACAGCAAAAAAAACAACGAACAAAGTGGAATGAGAATTCCATGAGATACAAAGAAAGAAAAAAACGCCTCAATGCAATTATGAATGACAGCCCGCCCTCAGACAGCCTGCCCTCAGATACATCTA
Organism: Trematomus bernacchii; assembly: GCF_902827165.1. Classification (NCBI taxonomy): domain Eukaryota; kingdom Metazoa; phylum Chordata; class Actinopteri; order Perciformes; family Nototheniidae; genus Trematomus; species Trematomus bernacchii. The sequence goes on from NW_022987966.1 coordinate 1,575,675, forward strand.
GCATGGCAGATGACCTAAGACAACAAAGTATCCTACAGCCCAGAGATCAAAATGTCAGTCAGGATACACCATCAACCTCCAGCCCAACATCAACACCAAGACGGAAAATATCTGTAAACCCTAGAGATCAAAATGTCAGTCAGGACACACCATCAACCTCCAGCCCAACATCAACACCAAGACGGAAAATATCTGTAAACCCCAGGGATCAAAATGTCGGTGAGGGTACACCATCAACCTCCAGCCCAAAGACATCAACACCAAGACGGAAAACATCAGTAAAACTGAGGAAAAAACTTAACAAGACACAGAGGATGCTCAAGACAAAAGAAAAAGAGCTTGACAAACTGCGGAAGAAGGTAAAAAGACTTGAAGCAAATCGGGCTGCAAAAGGTTGCACCAGGGGGCTGCTTGGGACTCAAAACAAGACTCACAAAAAGAGAGTTGAGGTTGCAAATAACAAAAGGAATAAAATGAGAAAGCTCGTCCAAAACTTTTTGCACAGAGATGACATCACAACTGTGATCAATGGGAAAAGCGGTGAAATTAGAAGAAGTGGCCAAATCTACAGGAAGAGGTCTCTCACTGACACAATGGAAAATCTCCACAAGCTTTATCTAAGTGAGAATCCAAGCCTGACGATTTCCCGCTCCCAGTTTTGCAAGCACAGACCTTTTTGGATTGTGAGTCCTAAAGTCCAAGATAGAGAAACCTGTGCCTGCAAGATCCATGAAAATGTTACCAACAGGGTAAAAAAACTGCATCAGCTTGGGGTTACGAGCTGCACGTCCCCATCCGATTTGATAACTTCAACAGTGTGTGATAGAAACAACATAGAATGCATGCACAAGAGATGCAGCACCTGCAAAGACAAGACATTCCTTGCAATGATAGACCCTGACACAAAAAACAACATTGTGTCATAGTGGGTCACGAGAACAACACCATTCACAAAGAAACAATCTGATGGTACGTCAACTGTAGTTGATGCAAAAAACACGACTCTAGAGAAAAAAGTGGCCAGCACTGAAAAACTAGTGGAGCTAACCAATAATGACTTGCCACGATTCAGCATTCACCTGTACAATATTGCACACCAGTTTACACGGATTAAAGAGCTGAAAGAGAGTTTGGCAGAAGATCAGGTTGTTGTACATTTTGACTACAGTGAAAATTACAACTGTAAATGGTCTAAAGAAATCAAGGACACACACTTTGGCGGATGTCACAAACAGGTGACCTTACACACAGGAGTTCTGTACTTCAGTGAGGGGCAGTCTGAAGCATTCACCACTGTTTCAAGCTGCAATAAATATTTATATTTTTTCTACTATAGATTGTGGAAGACCAGTTTGAGGTGGATACGATGAACTGTGCTGGGGAAAACCGATTCTTTTATCCCTCCATTGGTTTTCCTGGAGACAAAGTGTGGTACTTTAAAGACAACATAAAGGACATGATCCCTGAGCCAATGCCAGCAACATCATCTGCGAGGCATTTTAGTGTTGCTGCAGACATTTGGGCCAAATGGAGGAGGGGAGAGGAAAGGAGATAGGAGGAGATGTGGGGAGGGAAGAAGAGGAGAGAGGGGAGAGGAGATGGGTGGAGATTAGGGGAGAGAAGAGGGGATGTGGGAAAAGAGATAGGAGAAGAGAGAGACGTATGATGTTAATTGTTGGTAGTTGTTGATTACTGTTGATTAGATGTTGAAGAGAGTGAGGAGAAAGCAAAGGAGATGGGAGGATATGGGGGAGAGGAAAGGAGATAGGAGGAGATGTGGGGAGGGGAAGAAGAGGAGAGAGGGCAGAGGGGAGAGGAGATGGGTGGAGATTAGGGGAGAGAAGAGGGGATGTGGGAAAGAGAGGAGATATGTATAAATTGTTGTTAGGCCTAATTGTTGTTGGTTGTTGAAATGTCATTAAATGATGCCATATTTTTATTTGGTCAATAAAGGTTTTTAATAGACTTTTGTACTTGTCATTCTCTAAAGATATTATATTATTTAGTAGGTCTATACATTTGAAGTAGTGTAAAATATTAGCCTGCATATAATTTGGTTGGAATTCCAAAACAAATGACTGCTGATACATTTGAGTCCATGTAAGGTCATTACCATAACAAAAGCTTTTCATTACCGACATGCTCTTTTCATTACCATAACACTTCCTTAATAAGTTAATATTTTGATAGGAATATGGAAAACCTTCAAATTTTCATTTTGTACAGGAAATGTTTGGTATGTCTGTTCATATTTTTTAATTGTCTTTTTTCAATCAATTGTAAAATTTACACCACAGTAAAAGTCAATGTGTGGAACATAAAATTGTGTTACGGTAATGAAGTTAATAACTACAATTATTATATTATTATATATTTACCTGAATTATTACACTATGTGACTACTTGTGACTATTGACAGCAGCATACATTAAAACATAAAATGCCAAACATTTACTCATATTTAGTTATCATCAATTGAAAATCTGTTACGGTAATGAATTTATTTGGTCAATGACTCGTTAAAACTCTAAAAATGTGTTTTAAAACATATACAGAACTTTTCTTTTACAACAACTAGTTCATTTAGAACCTGGTTGATACTAATGAGAAAAATATTTTTCAAAATCTGCATCGAACTGTTTTGTGCTGCTTCTCTCTGCCTCATCCTCTATTGCTGGAGGCAGCTCCACCTCATCTGATCTCTGATATGAAAGCAATCGTGTTATGATCATATTGAGCTATTGGTGTGAGTCTAACATTAAACGAGCAGTCTGCTTGTCATACATTGCTGACAATACATTTTAAGAGGCAATTTGTTGAGTCACTGCCGCTAAATGCCGGTAGCATCAAGCTAGCAAATCCTGCATTAGCCTCACATCAACAGGTGTAGACAGAACATCCAATTATCCTGAGCTAATTTACTGAATAAACCAACTCACATCTCCTGTCTTTTTTTTCACCCAACTCATTAGACTATTCTTCTGCTGGCGTTTCATTGTTGTTTTCTGTCAAATTCAATACTGTAGTTCAAAACCGCGGTACCTGCTCACCATCTGTGAGCTATTTTTAGAATGCGCACGCTACGTTCGTTGTCGCGTTTGCGCCATAGACTGTATATATAAATGGACGTAGGGTCCGTGACGTCACCCATAGGATTCTGCAGAGTTGCCGAGAAGCCCTTAGTAGGCGGAGTCGGCCACTAACGGCTCGACAGTGACGTCTGAGTCTAACTCCCGCCTGCTCCAGCCTGCTCCAAATAAGGGCAAAGAGGCGGAGCCGAGGCGGGACCTGTTGCCTCCAGCTGGAAGTAACAGAGCTAGCTCAAGCTAAGAAGCTAAGCTAACATGCTCCCCATCTGCACACTGCCGTCACATTTTACGTTTCTAAGGTAAGCGGACATGAAACTATTCAGCAAAACTATAAATAATAATCTAAGTTATTGAGTTTTTAGCATAATACTTCAGAATCTTAAAATCCCTTAACGTTTGTATGCAATGTGCTAAATGCAACACTGGAATCAAGCAAATATTAATATGTTTGCATGACATTAGTTATTTATATTTTGCTATCACTTAATTATACGTTTAATACATTTAAGTTAAGCTAAGGTACATGTGATGATAGCTAGTTAGTACTCTTACCTGTGAGGCCTCCTCCAAACAGCATTATAACCAGACTGTATCATTAAAACTACAAGTACCAGTTCTAGATCCTTGACTTTAGACAAACAATTCAAAAGACAAAATGTATTTAAAGACCAATCTTTATTTAAAGGTGCCTCTTAACCTGAGATATTAGTTATACAGTAATAGTATTGACAATCTAAAAAAACTGAGCAACTCAACAGTCAACTTTATATTTCTTATTGTCTAAAGCATTTATTATTTTCATTTTCCCCCTCTCATATTCAGTGTGGAGTGTGGACGGATTGAGACAGCGTGGTGTCCAGAGAGCTGCAGAGACTTCAGGGAGAAACCTCCGTGTGATGGATGTCCTGTCTGTTGGTTTGGAGAGGACTGAGGGTCTTTCCTCTGCGAGGAGGACCAGGCCTGATGGAGGAGCCCATGCTGGGCATAGCTGATACCAACTGCACAGGCCTTGTCTGTCACTTTATTTGACTAAATGTGTTTACTTATACATTTAATAGGTTTACACCTTCTGTCCATATGTGCTTTTTATTTAAAACATGTTTGATTAACTTTTGGTTCAGATTTCAATAAATTGAATTTGTATTTGCACTCCTTTTGTCCATTATTCTTACTGAAAATGTTAGATTACACATTCACATCTGACTGAAGATTGGCCCCATTTATTTGTGACGTTGCAAACTCTGCGGTACAAGGTACATGTTGTGAAGCTCATGAAGTGAGGCAAATAGAATTAATCAGCTGATGGAGTGTAGATGTGGAAATAGGTGCATTCGATCAGCTGACTTCACAATAAAAGTAGTTTCTTAGTGAATGTCCTGTACTGGTCTTAAAATCTCATAACATCAGCTTTTAATTTTCCTCTTGGATGTTCTTCTTGACTCTCAGAGAAGGAGAAAATGTTGAGTCGTGTCTTTCAGGCATGTCCTTTCCTAACAAAAATTACAGGAAACATAAAACATATTATTGCAGAACAAGTGTGTTATTTATGAAAGAGGTGTGTTTGTGTGTTTAGGGGCTGTAGATATAATTATTTTGTAATTGTAATGTTTTATTTTATTTCAACAGTGAGCTACAAAGACAATCAGATTATGAATGAACAGTATGACATTCATCAACATTGAAATATATTTTATTATCAAAATAATATTTAACTGTTATCAAAACTTAGTGCAACTGTAGAAGCTTGCTCTGTTGTCTCACTGAAAGAATAACTTTTACCACGTTTTTTACAGACAATATTGAGAGATAAATAGTAGCAGTTCTCACTAATAGCTTTGCCTTCAATACCTTAAATTAGAAAGCTGACAAAGTAATATTGCTTGTTAACATGTAACCCTTTGCATGGAAAAAACTCTCAACTTCACTGATGTGTAGGTGATCTAGTATTTAGTATTGTTTAATGGAATGTATATCAGTGTATTAAAGTCAATACTTCATTTATTTAAACCAATATCTTTCTTGATTCTTTGTACAGTATGAAAAAAGAGTATTTGTACCTGTGCTGAAGTTCACTGCTGTGAGGAGTCCAGTTCTGTCTCTCACTCTCTGGTCCAGCCTGTCGAATCACCTGTTAACTTTAAACAAACAGATATATATGTAAAGAACCATGTGTACAAACAATATAACTTATTCTCTTCTGTTGAACATGTTGGATTGTGTATTGTCCGAGTCAGGGTCCTTTTTATTTTACTGTAACTTTGGAAGTTGTGTTACCAATGCTTACTGTTTATTTGATACCAATTTGGTAATGCAATTAATAAAAACAACAAGGTTTGGGTTCGTTCTTCAGATGACTGTGACGTTAACGTGTAAGCTCAATAATGAACTCCAGCTCAACCAACCATATTGTAATATCTAAGTAATCATCTTGAAATATGACATTAATAATTGTAATATACACACATCTTATTGTGAGGTTGATTTCACATACACTACTTCGACGTTAGCTTGTCTACATACTTGAGCATAGCCAATTTAAATTAACCTTAGCGATGCATACAGTTCCTACCTACATAATAAAATATCTCTCTAAGTTACAAGGATGACCTTATTTTATCAACCTCAAACAGAAGCCTTTTGTTCTACAGTACTATCTCACTTAACGCTTAACACTTGTCTATTTCATTTTAACCTTTATATATACAGTCTATGGTTTTAAGTTAACTTGGAGGATACGATTAGCATCGTTAGCACCGATGTAGCTACCACTCGCTTACACGCAAACCCAAGCCTTAACATTCATTACGTAGCTGATTAAAATCATAAACACATAAATAAAGTACTCGAATTTCACTTACCGCAAAACGGCATTCATGCACCGTCTGTTTTAACCGCAGAGCGAGTCACAATAGTCCGATATATAAGCATGAAGAACAAACAAACACGGCCGGGGTCAAGTTGTGTTCCCTGGATGAACTGAGCAGGCAGTCCCTGTAGCTTCACGGAGACGGAGCAGCTAGCAGAGAGACAAGAAGCTAACAGCAGCAGTCACTTGACAGAGCTGTCACTCAATGTGACCACGCCCTAATTTATGCAAAAACTTTAAGACCTAATATAAATAAAAGGGTCATGTTAGAAAACAATTCACTCACAGATCCATAATCATAAAGGTGGAATCGAACTATATCTATAATAATATTTATTGGATCCATGGGTAGAAACATGTTTTTTTAGGCTGTAAAATTGGGCATTTTAACATGGGGCTCTATGGAAATTGCTCCTTTCTGCAGTCAGCGCCTATCGGCCAATATATGAACTGCAGTTTGTGGCACTTCCGTATTGGCGTCCCGGCTCTTCCCCAGAGTTTGCCGCTTGGTTCGCGCGCGTCCACCTGGGCAGGCTGTGTGTGTCCTTCTCCGTGACGATAACAGCTTGAGGTTAAAAAATAATAATAAACAAATTGGAAACTGGGGGGGGGGGACACAAACGGGCAATAATGTAGATTTGTTTGACTTTTTTACACTTTGTTGTTCTCCTCCTTTCCTCCGCTCTTGTCTCTGATTGTGAGTGTGTGCATTCGTGTGTGTGTGGGGGGGGGGGGGGGAGCCCCGCCCTTCAGAAACAGAGCGGAGGGAGAATGTGAATACGCAAAGCAGTGGACACTGAAACATGCACACATTGGATAAATAACATAGGCGTTTAGTTTATTTAATAAAAGAGCACATGTTCAATGTGAAAAGTGACCGTAGATAGATTACTTCAGTTGCAATTTGGTGCTATATATATATTTTATTTTAATAAAAAATGTTTTAAAAAAACAAAAAAACACCTTGAATTTCAGGAGGGGCGCGGTGCTCTGTTGGCAGGGCGCAGCGCCCCGCCAAGACAATGGTAGGGGAAACACTGCCTACGCTGTACATATCCGGCATGAATCCTGAAAGGTTTTGGGAAGCTTTGTTACGTGAAAGGCTGGCAGAGGGTGTGGCCATAGCTCTGGGCGTGGCTACTGGCCATTCCTACGTCACGATACCCAGGAAGTAAACAATGGAAAATGAGAAATCTCCAACGAGGCGTTTTGGGGAGGTATTTCCTCGCTACAGGGTGTATTTTGAGGGTTTTTGACTCTGCAGACCGTTTACATGCATAAAAACCTTCATAACACACAAGGGGACGGGTAATAACCGGAAAAGCATGACATGGGACCTTTAAGATCCAGACGTCCGTGACTAAAATCCTTCATCCGGTTAAATATAGTTAAAAAAATACCAATTGTATAGCATTAAAGTTCAAGAAAGGATGGTTTGCGGGAAAAAAACGGTATTTTCTTCAATTCCTGTATGTTTTCATATCGCAATATATATCGCAGGGGGGGAAAAAATCGCAATGTCAATTTTTTCCAATATCGTGCAGCCCTAATAAGTCAGGGTTGCCAACTCTCACGCATCTGGCGTGTGACACACGCTTTCACTCTCAATCTCACGCTCTCACGCTGCCCAAACTATTCTCACGCCAAAAACAAGAATACGAAGACTAGAAACGGTTTTGAAAACTTTTGTCACGTAGTGATCGTCTTCTCAATAGAACATCTTTGATAATGTCTTCTGGCCAATCAGAATCACGATAACGGCGTGGTGTTGTTGCAGGAAGTCCCGACGGAGAATACTTTTGCGGTAGTACATCGATACAACATTACGTGTTGATAGAAATCAACACGTAATGAAATAAGACCCCACGGTTTGATGATTGATCGGTGTGTGTGGGCTGTCTTTCATTTTGACACACAGAACAATGGGGGCTATCCACCCTTATCCACAATGTAAAGTAATTCACACAGCCTCTTCCCTCTTCTCTCTGTGAGGAGCTGCAGCAGGTTCAGCTTTCAGAATAAAGTAACAAAAAACTAATATGGCATTCATTTTTTTAAATGTGTAGTAATAGATTTATTTATTTTTCTTCTCAAGAGAGTACCAGAATGTGTATTTTATGTTAGTATTTTAAAAAATCTCCTGGGGGAGAATCCCCCCAGACCCCCCTGCAAGGGTTGGGTTTTCAGCATGTCAACTCTTTCACCTGTGGGGAAATTGCAGGATTGGCTCCAGGTCGCCCTTTTTATTTACTACAAGACAAATGTGCCTTTTTATTTCATACAGTTCAATTTGGATTGAGACAGGGAAATAATCTAAACCTCACGCGTGGCGTTTCACTGTCGGGGGGAGCGTGTATGTAATTACATTGCAAATACTGACTTGAGCCCCACCACTGTATGGGTTAGCCCTACCATAGATTACCCAACAAAAATACTCTGGAGCCGCAACTGCCGACCCGTATTGCGCATGCGCAGATCTAAGATCCAGTAGAAATGGTAAAAAAGTAAAAGTCTGCTGCTTATTGTTCTACTAGGCCAAAATAGAGTCAAAGAGTATATGAGAGTGAGAGTGTGTTAATTAATATATTTGGCAGTTTGGAGTAAGTCTGTAGATTTGTTTGTGTGTGTGTGTTTCATGTATAGGCCTCTCACGATAATTAATTTTGTTGGATACATTTTCCCGGAAATTATTGCGATAAAAGCATCGTCGGCACCGTTGTATGACCATTTTAGACCACTGACATAATGATAATATATAATAATAATTCAAGTACATCCTTTCAAACTGCTAGTCACATCCTCATGTAAATGGCAATTTATCGAGGTCAGAAAAGTTATCGAGTTCATTTTTATTTATCGTACGATAAGTCAATTAATTGCTTATCGCGACAGGCACACAATAAAACAGTGGAAACAAACATGTTTGACTTTCATTAGTGAATGAAACTGTGTGCCCTTTATAATCTGTGTCCATTATTGTGTATTTGTATATATTGTATATATATCCTATATATATGCTAAGGTCCCGCTGCTGACACGATAGCAGTCATTTCGTGCGCATATGTGTAATTAAACCGAATTAAACCCATGATATCAAAATCTCACTCCAGCCAGGTACCCAAAGTTGGCAACCCTGAATAAGTATACATGACAAGTATACAGAAACACAACATAAATGACCATGCTATGGTAATGATAGGCTAGTTAGACAGCTTAGAAGGCTAACAAACTAATCTCTTTTATAAGTGAAGAGAAAACAAGAGTTTAGCAAAATGCTAACAGTGCTAAGCTAACAACGAGCTAATATGCTAACGATGCTAAGCTAATGACGAGCTAATATGCTAACGGGTGGCTATTATTACATTGTCATTGACATGAGGCGTTAGCTTAGGCCTAGTGATGCAGATGCAGTTTAACATCACATAATAAAGGTATGAAATACACAATCAAATGATGGAATAAACACTGTTCTACATTAATATAGTTTCAACTAACATATTTACTTACAGACAATGCGCTTAACAAGTCTCCAGAAGATGGATGCAACCAGATTGTGGAGCTAACAAAACGGGACTGCCACATGTAATTTCCCAACTGACTGACACAACTTCCTGGATGACTATTTCCTGTGATAAATAAAGCTAAGCTATTATCACTCGCCACAAACATACAGATCAAGGTTGTGTACTTAGTCCCATGCTCTTCACACTCTTTACCAACGACTGCACCCCCATCCACACCTCCAACTCCATAGTCAAATTTGCAGACGACACCACAGTAGTCGGTCTTATTACAGACAATAATGAGACAGCCTACAGGCTCGAGGTGGAACATCTGACTGGTGTAAGGAGCACAACCTTGTCCTTAACACCTCCAAAACTAAGGAGCTCATTGTTGATTTCAGGAGGACAAAAAAGGAAGTCCATCTCCCCCTCCACATCCATGGAGAAGCAGTGGAGAGCGTGGAAGACCTACGGTTCCTTGGAGTCAACATCTCCAATAAATTAACATGGACCTCAAACACCTCAAACCTGGTGAAAAAGGCACAGCAGAGACTGTTTTTCCTGAGGAAACTGAGACAGGCCAGGCTTCCACAAAAACTGCTGGTAAACTTCTATCGGTCGACTATTGAAAGCACCCTGACCAGCTGCATAACTGTGTGGTACACCAGCTGCACAGCCGCAGAGCGGAAGGACCTGCAACGGGTGGTGAAGGCTGCTCAGCGCATCGTTGGGACTGAGCTGCCCAACCTTGACAACATCTACAGGAGTCGACTGCAGAAGAAAGCCAGCAGTATCATCAGAGACATCACACACCCCGGCCACTCACTGTTCGAACCGCTGCCGTTCGGCAGACGGTTCAGGTCAATAAAGTCACGCACCAACAGACTGAAGAACAGCTTCTTTCCCAGAGCTGTGGCCTCCATCACTCCCATCACTGTCCAACCACAAAACTCACTATAACTTTGAACATGCACACATAAAAACACACTACCTCCCATCAAAGACTGCAGCCAAAAATGCCATATGTTATTTATGTATTTGTATATTTATTAAGTATCAAACAGATATCTTTGGTAACTATTTATATTTAAACATTGTAGCTTTTCTTTATTAAATCATCTTTAAAAATGTATTTTAACATTCTGGTAAAGTGCATTTAAGTGATGACCCTGATTATTGCTACTATCTCTGCTTTATCACTGCCTTTATGGATGTGTTCTTATTTATGTACTGCAGTGAGAGATGCCAACTGAATTTCGTTACACTGATGTGTGATGACAATAAAGATATTCTATTCTATTTTATTCATCTATACACAGAACACAACATTTATTGTGTTTTACATTTGTCTGGTCTTTTAAGGAGAGTCCCTTTAAAAAAAAATTTGTTCTTAAGGCCATAAAATGCCACCTTCACAAAAACTGCTATAAAATTATGATATATTAATATTTATTTCCACTTTAAAAGAGTAAATCTTTTAGAACTACTCCAGCCTGACATACACATATGAAATATGAATTATATTTTGGGGATTTTAACCCTTTAAATGCCAGTTTGTTGAAAAAACTCCACAGTTTTTTTATTGAAAAAAACTAGAATCATTTTCAAAAAATACATTTCAAGGAATATTTGATTATTGTTATTATTAGGTCCCTAGATTGGTCAATGATTGGCAGCAACATTGATTTGAATGCATTGTTATTTTTTTTGCAGTGTCAGGTTTAAACAAAAACTCACTCGTGTTCCTAAGGCCAGAAATTGCCACCTTCACAAAAACTGCTATAAAAATATGATATATTCATATTCTTTCCCACTTTCAAAGAGTCAGTCTTTTAAAATTACTCCAGCCTGACATACACATATGAAATATGAATTATATTTTGGGGATTTTAACCCTTTAAATGCCAATTTGCTGAAAAAACTCCACAGTTTTTTTATTGAAAAGAACAAAAAACTAAAATAATTTTCAAAAAATACATTTCAAGGAATATTTGATTATTGTTATTATTAGGTCCCTAGATTGGTCAATGATTGGCAGCAACATTAATTTGAATGCATTGTTATTTTTTTTGCAGTGTTAGATTTAAACAAAAACTCACACTCGTGTTCCTAAGGCCAGAAAATGCCACCCTCACAAAAACTGCCATAAAAATATGATATATTCCTATTTTTTTCCTAAATCTTTTAAAACTACTCCAGCCTGACTAAAATGAATAATACAAGACCATTTTGAACCAGAAAAACATTTATTTTACAAAGATGAACATTGAATGAACACTGTGTGTCTGGCTGTGAGAGTTCAGCTCAGGTCGAGCAGGGGCTGCAAATGGACAGACTGTGGTCCTTGCATATGAATTTCCCACATTTGCAGCAGGTGCTGCAAACTCTTCTGTCCATGCAAAAGTTGCACTGCCTCCTGCTCTTCCATTCACTGATGAGAGAGGGGCCTGCAGCAGCACCCTGCAGATCTGACACCATTGTTGCAGCGGCTGATGAGCGGGGAAGGCGCCCTCTCTTCTTGATGTGTGGGGTCACCAGCATTTCTCCCACCTCTTCAATGAAGAGCCTCCTCCTGTACGGTTTCTGCTGCTGCCAGGATGGCTCGATTGATGTCCACAGGACGTAGGCGTTGTAATGGGAAATGTCAACCAGGTTGTGGAAGGGGGCAAGTGGCCAGCGATTTGTTCTCCTCCTGCAGGAGTAGGTGGAAACAACCTAACAAAAACATAAAACAAGACAATTTGAATACATGATTCCAAGCATTTTCTCATGATGCAAATATTAATTATTTCATAGGAAAATGCTCATTTGAAAAAAACCTACATATATTTCAGACAAGAATATAAGAAGAATACATGTGTGCGTAACTGATGCCTAATGGCACCTAACTTATCAAGGTTGTCGACACCTCCTTTGCATCGGTTGTAGTCTTTGATTATGACTGGCTTTCTCTTCATTTCGTCGCTTACGTCTGGACTGCGGTGTTTCGTGCTTAGAAGCAGCACATTCCTGCCCCGTCGAGGGATGTAAGAGACCAGTGTGTGGGTCTTCGTAAAGGCAAAGGTGGAGGAGAGGACCGCTCTCGCTCTTGCCTGGAGCAAAATAGGGGGAAGCTCAGGCTTGTTTCGGCGAATTGTGCCAACCAGGGCCAGTTTTCTCCTGAGCAGCTCCTTAGCCAGGGCGAAGGACGTGAAAAAATTGTCACAGTTAATGATGTGTCCCTGGAGCCCCTCTGTCATCTCCAGGACCACCCTCATCCCCTGGTTAACTTCAGGACGACTGCCAGCTGCTTTGCCTGTATACACCTGCAGTCTCCAGGCGTAGGATGATTTTACATCACAGTTTGCCCAAATCTTTATACCGTATTTGGCCGGCTTTTTTGGCATGTACTGCTTGAAGCTGCACCTGCCTCTGAATGGGACGAGCTGTTCATCCACGCAGACGTCGCTGAATGGGCTGAACAGCATCGGCAGGCGGTGCGTCCACATATCCCAGACTTTGCGGAAGGCAGCCAGCTTGTCATCACGGCGCCGCGGTCGGGATAGCTTGTCGTCGAACCGCAGTGTTCGGCTGATTTGGTGAAACCTCTTGTGGGACATCGTGGCTCGGAAAATGCTCCGTCCCGATTTCTCACTCCAGAGGCTGAGGGTCGATTCATTTTTTGACCTGTAAACACCGGCCAAAATGAGCAGCCCCACGTAAGCCTGCAGTTCCTCTGTGTCCATATCTCGCCACTCTGCAATTGACCGTCTCCCATGCAGGTTTGTCATGGACACAATATGCTGCAGGATGTCATCTGTCAGCAGCAGTACAAAGCTGGATGCCGGGTCACTGATTCGGGCGACAGCATAGTGTGTTGGTCCCGGGATCAAACTTCTGGCTGCTGGGACGTAGCGGAGTGTCTCAGTGTTTGTGGGAGACCAAAACACTTTACATTTTTGTAAAGTCCATCCTGCAGCTGCTTCCTCCAATTCCCCTCCGCTCTCAGTTTCAGATGAGTCTGAGTTGGACTCTAGCTGGTCTGTTCCCACCTCTGAGGCGTCCTCCGTGGACTCTGAGGCCTCTTCTGTGTCAGCCTCAGAGTCCACGGAGGAGGATGAGGAGCCATCCTCGCAATCAGAGTGCATGATGATGTCCAGAGCTTCCTGTGTGCTGTAATGCCTTGCCATCTCCAAAAAGACTACTCCTGCACTAATAGTAATACTTATAACCAGTGCACCTGTATAAACAACCTGAGCGAGAACCAAAACAAAGTCCAATTTTGTTTTGGTTCTCGCAACTCATTGTTTTTATTATTGAATTAGATTATTACGCAGTGTGGCCTTCTAAGAGAAAAGTATTTTGAAGTTGGACACACACACACACGCACACAAACACACACAAACACGCACACACACACACACACACAAACACGCACACACATCCAACATCAAAAGCGACACACACATATCATTTCAGTAGCAAGTGACCCTTGCAGAAAACAGTAAAAAGGGTGACATTTTGCTGCAGGCTTCAAAGGGTTAAAATTATCGCCATCTTGTAGACAAATGTAAAAATTGAAAATTGAAAGCTAGAAGTCCAAAATGAAATCTTAACATAAAGGAAATCAAGAGTTTATGATAAGATAAATGTGGGGTGAAAAAAAGCATTTTCAATGGTTTTCAATGGGGCATTTTTTGCCGCTAGGAACAAATGTGTCGGTTTTTGTGTAGCTTAGCCATTTTAGGCTAATTTAAAAAACTGAGACGACAATTCAATATACAACTAAAAAAGAATATCCTCTGGCAAGTTTGAGCAATATTCATTCAACACAGCCAAAATGGCATGAACATGAAAACCCGAATGGCTGAAAAATGGCCCCAGGGACTCTTAAGGCTTAAGGAGCTGCTGACCTGTTTCTTCCCCAGGATGGAAATGCCACTGAATACCACTCCTAAAAAGATTACACCATGCATCTTAAAAATTGATTCTGGGTCACATTGGTCACAGCTGTAGGAGGCATAAACAGCTCACCATGTGCTACACAGAGTTAGCTTAAAGGGCCCATGTCATGCTTTTCCGGTTATTACCCGTCCCCTTGTGTGTTATGAAGGTTTTTATGCATGTAAACGGTCTGCAGAGTCAAAAACCCTCAAAGTACACCTTGTAGCGAGTAAAACTCTAACACAGTCTATGCTGCCCCAAAACGCCTCGTTGGAGATTTCTCATTTTCCATTGTTTACTTCCTGGGTACTCTGACGTGGGAATACCCAGAGGCCACACCCTCTGCCAGCATTTCACGAAACAAAGCTTCACAAACCTTTCAGCGATTCATGCCGGATATGTACAGCGTAGGGCACTGAAGAACGATGCTGTTCCTACTTTGTTTGGACCAGCGGGAGATTCGGGTACACAACCTGTAAGTATTCATTGTTTGTGTATTTATGATGTTTAAAACAAACAAGGTATCTACCACGACTGTTTAAATGGGTAAACGTTTTTCGGGCTGCTAAGGATCGCGGAGAAATGCTCTCCGCAGACCCATTCTCACAGCGTTATAAACCTTTTTCTTACTCAATATCAAGCCACACATATTGTTTTTACTTCGGCTGTGAGTGTTTGTGTGTGCTCAGGATGAGTTTAGCTTGTTCTCGCTGTATCGCCGACCCGGAAGCCTGTCCGCTCCTCGCAGCAGATCGCAGCAACGAGTCTCTCAACGTCCCGACCAATCAGAGCACACTGGGCTCACAAGGAGGGGGGGGGCAGGAGCTCTAACAAGCCGTTTAGGACAGAGAGTGAATACCGGTGAATACACATACTATACAGAGATGCTGTATGAGAAACCAATGTGAGTTTGGAAAATTGCACAATTTAAATCTATTCTAGTATACCTCAACAATGGAATTATGATCAGTAGAAATGGCCATGACATGGGCCCTTTAAGATTTAAATTGTGTTATATTTTTGAGGGATGACAGATTCATAAAAGGCCTATTTTTGTATACAAGATACTTATATTATCAGGCAAGTCTTCTTGGTGCATCTCATATTCTGATATTTTAGTGAAAACTATTTTAGATTGAAATATTTGTAATTTTTCAATTGTCATGCAAATAAATAAAATACATGTAAATGGTCTGCAAAGGCTAACACCTTTACATCTCCCTCCAGAAGGAGTTTCTCTCCTTCCCACCCCCCCTGCCTGAAACGCCTCAATATGACTACTTGTTTACAGGAACATAGTGACATCACTATAATACTCGCCCTTCTATTGGCCAGAGCTCCAACACATTGTAGGTGATAGGATAAGGGGCGGGATATCTCTAAGCGGTCGACCAATCACATCAGAACCGGCCAGCTAACCAATCAGAGCAGACTGGGCTCTGGTTTCACACAGAGGGTGAAAAGAGGTGCTGCAGCACAGGCAGTATGAGAAAAATAAAGAGCTTTTTGAACATTAAAGCATGGAGACATGTCACAGTAGAGACACTAACTAGTAATATGAACCTTTAACACAAAGGGGAGTATAAGCTAAATCAGATAAATAAGGAAATCATTATGCTATCAGTCAAATACACACTTCATAGTGGCATTATGCAACTAGCCTATAGAAGACAACATTCTTTATATGCCCATACATTTTGCAATAATCTTAAAGCTATAACGTGTAGGGTCTAAAATAAGTTGAATTTTACGGAGGTGTTTCGGTATCATCCCCCGATAATAAATCACTGTCGTAAAAAGGTGAGCTTTTGGTTATAACAGCTGTTATATATAGAGTCAGATCTATAGTGGAGGTGAGCAGTGAAGCATAGAGGGCGAAAGACAATGTTCCCTCAGAGAGTTATGTCCTTTTTCTCCTCTCAAGAACTCCTGTGAGCACTCCCTTTTCTCTTCTTTGCTTGCATTCTAAATACGCTCATCCTTGCATGCTGCACAGTTCCATTCTTACTTCTTTATAGCTATGTCCTTGCTTTCTTCCTCACACACCTACAGGAACACACTGTCATCTTGTATAACACAGTGTGAATGTGTCCACCCCCATGAGGACAGGTTGTAAGTATAGCATTCCCTCTGATGTGCGGGGTAACAATAGAAAGGACACGCACAAATGAGCTAATTTAAACACATGCAAATAGACACACCAGACACGTTCAAGTATTGTACAGTTTGTCCTTCATGTCATTCATTAGCGGTGCGGCTCTGGGAGTGAACAGGACCGAGTGAGGAGTGAAGAAGGTGACTTTGTGCTGGCAGCATCCCAAACTGCTGTCCAGGCTGCTGGT
Organism: Trematomus bernacchii; assembly: GCF_902827165.1. Classification (NCBI taxonomy): domain Eukaryota; kingdom Metazoa; phylum Chordata; class Actinopteri; order Perciformes; family Nototheniidae; genus Trematomus; species Trematomus bernacchii. The sequence continues at coordinate 1,592,398 of NW_022987966.1, forward strand.
CAGCACTGTTACCGGGGGATACTTGCAGAGTTGCAGGAATGTGCAGCGCTCTTGTTCCAAAGTGTGTGATTTGTAGCACTTAGTCCACGAGAGCCCGGCCTCGATTTGTCAAGGCCGTTGACATGCATCATGAACAGTTTTTTTTTATGCTCTGCCATCTCACTGATAGGTTTCATGTTCAGATCTCAGCGTGCTTCCTATAAAGTCTGGCGCATCCAACCAGTTTAATATTATATGAAATAGAGAAAAGTCGAAAATTGTCATATTTGAGAAGCTGAAAACAGCATTTTCTACCAACTGTGCACAAAAATTAAATATTAACCAATCAGTTGCCGATTATTTTTCATCATCGCTGCAGATCCAGTTAAAAAATCCAAGGTCTTCTGAAAATGTTGCATAGAACTGAAAATGAATAAGTAAATTATCAAAACATTTGCTTATTTTTCGTCACTTCAAAAATGTACAAATGATTCTTTCTTACCCTACTAACCCTAACCCTAACCACCCCCCCCCCCTGGCCAGCCCTTGGTGGGAACTGAAGCACATCTTTGACTTTATTTAACCTATATAATATATTTCCCAAATCTCAGCAATTTCAGTCAGATTACACAGTTGTTATAACCAAAGAGGAGATGTGGAAGAGAATATTCATCAGAAGACAATATGATGAAAAACAGTGTGACTGCTTGAGTTAATTTCCCTTTAAAATGGATTACAGCTTCTGTTTCCATGCAGCTTTTTCCGCTTGTAGATGGCAAACAAAAAAAACACACACTGGGATCCATGGTTCGGTATGCATCATTTATTTCTCACTGACATTTTTGGTGTACAAAAACATATTTTAAAGCCTGGGACCTCCTCTGTCACACTGACATGCAGATGCACAACAAAAGCAATGGTTCACAGCAGCGTTTAGGCTGCTTTAGACTGATGATTTAAAGTGTCTAGAAAACCTGCCTTAACATCATCGAAACTGAGTAGATGAATGCTTTGTGCCAAGACAACAAAAAAATAAAGGTTTCCAAAACAGCCGTAAAACATAATTGTAGGCCTGTGGAACTGTAACATAGACACTGGTTGCTTATTAACACGAAATCGCTGTGTGGGAAGGGAGTTATTTCAGACGTACTTGCATTCCCATAAGAACTGTTTGTACGTCGTTATAAATCTGAACATACAGCAGGACAACCTATAAACAGACAATTTGTTGAAATGTTATTACCACTGATTTTCAAAAGAAAAAGTACACATAGGAGCAATGACAACTATCCTATCTTTATGTACAGTAGTGTTCTTTTGAAGAAGTAGATATCGATCTAGTTTGGGGATTCCGTCTGCCAAAAAAATGTGATATTTGTGTTTTTTGTGAAAATATGCTGCCAATTTAAAAAGGGAAAATCTCTCAGGTCAGTGTTGTGAAATCCTGGAAATACGCGCATCACAGGAAAATATTTGAAGATCCCTTTTTTCCAGGCTCTAGCTCTTACTCAACATCAAGTGAATCAGATAGTACATTAAATGTATGGCAGCTAATACAGCTTCACTTAAAAAAGGAAAGGCATACTTGCAGTAAAAAATAAATAAAACTAGTGTTAAATAAAACACTACCATGTAGACTGCTGCCACAGTTCTTACCACTGGAAATACAGTTAGGGTTAGGGTTAGTTTTATATGGATATCAACAAAAGTATGTCTTAATTTGTACATTACACTTTTGACATGTCAATGTATTTTCCAAAAAGGCAGACTCCCAGTAGCCAGGATTGTAGCTTCAATCCAGAAAGAATACACAAAAACTGAAGTTATGAAACTTTTTATTTAATTAGTTTAATTTATGTGATACATTCTTTTGTATAAAAGTATATTTAGGAAGTTTGGGAACTAATCGATATCCGGTGAACTGTGGCTGCTGTCTCGGAGGTTGGAAGAGGTTGTTTTCTGCGCTTCAGTGCTTTCAACGTAATGGAGTTTAAAAAACTGATACATTTGACTTTCAAATTGAGCTGAATGCAGGCGTTGGTTTTTGACTTTTTTTCAGTGTGATTATTTTGCTGCCTATGGTAAAAAAAGAAGAAAAAAACATTGCTCACATTACATTAGAGACACATCTACTCTAAGCCTTTTTGCTGTCACAGTTAACAAGCTGAGGTACTTTATAGGCTTCAATATTTATTCAAAACGGTTAAGACATTTCCAACAAGCATTAAAAAACGATTTATCGAACAGTAATATACAATCTTTGATTACTTTCTGTTCTTTTTCCATATTCCACAGTGGTGCATCAGGGTGTCAGGCCCCAATCTTCTTAATGTGCCCTTTGTCAAGGTTGGTTGTCCATGCAGTCTCACTTCAGAGGTGTCTCTTCTCAGCCCACTAAAAATACTCATCCATGCAGAATGTGGTCTTTTTGAATAATTCCACTTAAATATTCAAGCACATCTTCCTATGGCATTGTAAATAACTGCTGGCCCAGCTGTTCTGTTGATCTGTTGGTACAATACTTTGCTCCACACTGACATATCTACATCTACTGGATGGATTTGGTACAGACATTTTTGGTCTAAATCCTGAGGACTTATGTGATCCCCTGACTTTTCATTTAGCGCCACCAGAAGGTCACTTCAACTCTGGTCAAACACTACTTCAGAATATCCTTTAAAGCTTATGACTGACTCCTTGTCAGCCTCAGTTGCACTCTGGGATTGATGATGATACAGCATGCTAACATGCTAACATTAGCATGAACTGTGAACCAAATCACCAACAAAGAACTGAGCCTGACAAGCTGTCAATGTCAGAAGTGCTAAAAATGTTGCGGCACAAAAGATAGTCATGTTTGAAATGTGGAAACATTTATTGGAATTGGAATTGGAATTTAGAATTGGAATTTAGAATTGGAATTTAGAATTGGAATTTAGAATTGGAATTGAAACCCAAAATTGGAATTGGAGTTCAGAACTGGAATTGGAACCTGGAATTGGAATGTGTAATTTTTGGATTCACATCATTGAGGCATTTTACTGCCTCACCATGTCCAAGTGCCAACCTAAGACCAAACTAAAACAACATTGCTTTCAGATGTGTGAGCATTTCAATCTAGCACAGGCTGCTACCGTGACAACAGACAATATGTCTTGTTTATTTCAGGAATCTCATTACACTTCTGGCTTGTCAATGCCATTTAATGGAAATGTTGAGGCAAATCACACACAGCCTCAGAAAATGCTTCTCATCTCAGGCCAGAAGACATTGGACCCTCTCAGGGCTTTCTCCATCCCCTGAGATACAGAGTTTGGACCTCTGACAGCAGGCTTCAGGTTTAAGTCTTCCTAACACTGAGGATAGTCATCTGTAGACACTCCTCCTTCAGAGCCACCAGTTCGGTCTTGTAGCTGCTGGTCTTTGCTCCATCAGCGTATACACAAGGCTGCTTCTTTGCTGCCAGCGGCGTTTCCATAGTCACTGAACCAGCGTTGAGTATGTCCCCGTGCGATGGTGAGGAAGAGGAGCCCTTGAAGCAAGCTGCAGAAAGTAAAGCTGAGAGCGCTCGGGCGACATCGTGCCGGGCCCCCTCGTTGACAAAACAGTACAAAATGGGATCGGCGACGCAGTTGAGGCTGGTCAGTGCCAACGACACATGGTAGGCTGCAAACAGGCTCTCCTCTGCGCCGCAGTCACATGGCTTATTTAGAAACATCACACTCCGCACCAGGAGCAGGATGTGATACGGTCCAAAGCAGAGCAAAACAATCAGTATCAGACTCAAAGCCAGACGCTGAATTTTGGCCTTTTCCTGACGCTCTGTTGAGACGTTGCAGCGCACTGCTGCTAAAATCCCACGGTAGGCCACAAGCATGGCTGTCCATGGAGCGAGGAAGCCCAGAAATGTCCTGTAGAGGTTCATCCCTGCCACCCAGTCCTGCATGGGATACTTCTCAAAGCAGAACGTGTGGTTGAACCGGTCCTGGAAGAGCTCATCGTGGAAGAGAGGAGCAGAGTTTGCTACGATCTCAATAATCCACACCATGGCGCTGACCATGACCGCTGTGGGAGGTTGGGAGAAGAAAGGAAAGAAGAGGAGTGATAAATAATCAACTTTTCAGAAACCTCTGTGTAAATATTGTACTGTATTGGAGGAAAAAAGACACACAAACACAGCTAATAGGGAATCTACGTCTTTTCAATCTGCGACGGACACTTGTACACCAAGTACCAACCTTAGTAATCATTCATTTCACCAAACAGTAGGCCTTCATTTTGTCTGTTTTCAATAATATTGTCATCAATGAGAATATAGTTATATTATAAAATTGTATTTTACTGCCTCACTTTCACCCATATGAAGAGTTTTCATCCAAAATGCATTTCCAATTGGGATCTAATATATGCTCTCAATAACATCATTTTTTGTTTCTAGAAAAGTTAGAGTGGGGCCATGACCATGTTCTTGGCTTAAGCCACGCATCATTACGTTTTAATAAAAGTAATTACTTTAGTAGACATTGTTCAAATAGTTATTTATAAACTTATTTTGCAATGGAAGTGATCTTATCTCTACACAAACTTGAATTTCCTGTTATGTCAAGGAATCTCAAGTTTGAAGACGCACATCCTCTCAGGGCTCAGCGGCCGCACAGTTTCGGGAACTAATGGTCACATGACCTATCTTTATCCTGCCAAAACAGAAAATGAAATTGTACTGACTTTTGTGTTATTGAAAAGTTAGTTGCCTCTCTACCAATAAGTATTTTATTTCAGATGTATCTATCAGCATTTGTTTTAGGATGGCTTTAATATTTAAGGAAAAAACCCAACATACCTGTTTTGATTCGTCGGACCTTTGCAAAGCGCAGAGGATATGCCACAGCCAGGTATCTGTCCAGTGAGATACAGCAGAGGAAGGCGATGCTGACGTAGATGTTAGTGTAGAAGATGAAGCCGAACAATTTGCAGCTCTCCTGACCGTGGATCCAGTCATCGTGCTGCAGGAAGTAGTCGATCCACAGAGGAAGAGTGATGATGTAGAGGAGGTCAGCCACTGACAGGTTGATCAGGTAGATGCCAAGCTCATTGCGTTGCTTTACCTGGATGGAGGAATGTGAAGAAGATGAGATGGGAAAGGGATGAAGATTTCAAGTTTATGGATAATATCATGTACAATGATAGAGAGGGTCAAGAGTGTTTTGTTCAACTTCTGTGCTTTTGCATAAAAGGTAGTCAGTGAGAAGATTTTGAGGCAAGACATGTTTCCATTTTTGCAAAACTAAATAAAATGCAAATGATGAGTGTATTGTAATCATCTGCAAATCATTTGACTTCCTGAATGTCAAAACATAATAAAAAATGCAGTCTTCAAAGAACTGATATGGCTGAATCTATTATTGTTGAAGAGCACTTGGTAGAAACTGTGCATTAGGGACGTACAACCACAACGAGGGCTTGTACAGTAAATCATCTATTACGTTTCCTAATTGTATTTATCCGTACTTGGATTGGAATCAAGCCACTGTGAGATAACTCTGTTTCCCATGCAGTATTGATATTGCAATGTTAATATTTAGGCAGAACTGCCCTGGTAAATAAACAGCGCGCCAACTATGTTAATGCTTTGTTCAATAATGACGTTAGTGGCTATAAGCCAGGCGGCAACCTCTGTGTCTGAAAAGAAAAGCCAATGTAGAAATGTCATAAACTTGCAATAATTGTAATGACCAGGGGGGGTGAGTCGACTGTTTGCAAAAAGAAGTCTTGTTGTTAGAAGTCTATGAGAAAATGACCTTACTTTTCACTTTATTCCTTACCTGAGTACACATTTTATTGATGAGTTAATTATATCAATTGCTAGTTTCAAGTTTTGTTCAATAGACATGATGTACATTTTGTAAATAATAATAATTCACACTTAGAGGAAAATACAGGATGAAGCAGCGTTTGCATTTAGTGCGGGGCTGCCCTGTGATTGACAGGTCTGAGTTTTCCGTGTTTTCGTCTTGCAACTTTAACCATTTAGCAATGTGTTTATTACAGTTTGTGATAGTCACCTGCAACTAAAAATGTCCTGGCATGTTCGGTTGCATTAAAAAAACAATATGGCAAACACCAAAACACTGAATGCTTTAAAACTGCCAATGGTTGATGTCACAGTTACTACGTGTGCTTTTATATAAAGCCTATGCTCTTATCAATGCAATTATTGCTGCAGAGAACTGAATGGTGTTTTCAGTATACCCATGATGCACCTATCACACAGCACACCTGGTAAATCATGCCATGTTAGGGCCAAGGCTCAAACTGAATGTAAAAAGTTGGAGTTTAAACGTTTGAGAAACGACCTCGATGCTGAGATGGAAGCAGAGCGCTACGTTGAAATGTCACTCCTTTGTGAGCTGGTGAACTTGCTTGAATGAAAAGTCAATAACAATTCTGTTTGCTGCTGCCAAAGTAAACTGACAAGTCTGTGGGAAACACTGGAAATGTTTTAAGCCTTATGGGAAAATATCCCCAGTCCTCTGGTGACTGTAGGTAATAAGACTGTCAGGCACATACAGGGGACGGAGTAGCTTCTTCAGATTTTCAAACATTTCTAGACTTCAGGATTCAGAGCACTGAGCAGAATATGTAGTTAAAAATGACTCAGTGATAGTCAGACTGTCAGGAGATTAGTAGATAGAGAGGCAAGCAGACGAGCAACCTAAACAATGTCTTTTGTGTAAGAGTGTGAACATTATGTCTACTCCAAGGGGTCATGTTACACAAACTTAATAACAATATTGAGATAAATAATTGTTATATACGTTTATTACGTTCCTGTTTTGGGGTTTTCTAAGTCAAATCTAAGCCGAACTAAAGTTCAGCTATAATTCTAAATGCCTTTGAAATTAGTTTACATTGCCGAAACTTTGAAAATATATAAAATGTGTTAAAAGATTCATTAAACTCTCAGCAAACTAGGGACATTTTTAAGGTTGTCAACATTAATCCATTAACGCACATGATTCATCTGGAAACCTTTTCATGTCTGACATTTTTTTTACGCAAATGATAAAATAAGGATTTTTTTTCCCGAATTCCTCACGTTATTCCAGCGCACATTTTTACCATGGGTTGCATTGAAGAGAAAAGGCAAAGGAGGTGACTCGAGACCTCTAGGCATCAGTAAGAACCATCTCTACCTCGGTGTTACGGCACACAATGACAAATGTTCTGCACTCGTTGTTTAGGTTTGGTGAGGACGAAGGAAATATATTTTACTAAAGCATGCAGAAGCCAATTTCTAGGAGTTTCACAGGAATCTGAGATAGTGGACAGGGTCATCACTGCAGGGACACATAGTGCTCGCAGCAAGAATACTGCCATATGAGTATATGCCCTGTGTAGCACACATTATACAGAGGGTGATCACAGTGGCTCTCTGTGACAGCGACTCTCAATGCTTTGGCTAAAGGTTTGTCAATTCAGAATTGCTATCAGAACCAGTGGCTGGTGTATGTTTGTGTATGTGTGTGCATGCACGCATGTGTGTCCTCACCTGCATATAGGCAGCCCACAGGGCCATGCAGTTGGTGGGCAGCCCCAGAACGATGACGATGATGTAGAGCGTGGGCTGGAAGAACTGGTCCACCTTACTGTCCACATTACAGAATGAGATGTTGCACATTGTCCTGTGTGTGTGTGTGTGTGTGTGTGTGTGTGTGTGTGTGTGTGTGTTTGCGTGAAGCAACTCTCAGCTCTGAGTGTCCCTCTGTAGTTTAACTATGTTCCAGCTCCAACAGTTTGACAGTGACATGCCAACACTAGGCTCATGCTTGGCTACCACACGGCTGTCCCACATGAGGAAAAAATAACTATCATTTACGAGGCATTTCATTGTTCCTGTTTCTTAAAGCAATGTCCTCCTCGCCCAGTGGCCTTGATGTGCCATACTCCTTTCTCACCCTTCAAAGCCAGCCCTCGCATTGCCCAGCATGGAGGAAGAGAGGATAATAAAGGAATGGCCGAGGGATAAAAATGTGGTGAAATTAAAGCTGCCTTATCAACGCTGTGCCAGGGCTCTGCCTGGACAGGACCTCATCAATCTTTCAGAGGTTAGAGGTCTGCCAGGTCTACTGTAAAAAGGAGGGGCTGAGCATCAGTGTGTGTGTGTTTGTGTGTGCCTGTGGGTGTGTCTCAAGGTCCTGATGACACACAAGACACCTCTGGGATGCTCGCACTTAAACACAGGAATAACTTTGTAGAGATTCACCACCCTGGAGTTTGCTCTGCACTGCTGAACATCTGCAAGAGAGGAAGAAAGAGAGATGAAGAGAGCATTAAAATGGGATGCTTTATAATCAAAACGTCCGACAATACAACAATAAATCATTTGTTTTGAGTTTGTTTCATTGAAAAAAATGGGCCCATTGTTTTATGTTCATGAACTACCTGAGAATGCAAAAAATACAACTGTGTTCAAATAAGATAAAAATGAATGATTGAAACCAAAACAGGACATTCTCTCTCCCAACTCATCGATTATGGCAGCTTGGGCATTGGCCCCAACCATCACATTTTGGCGCTCCACGTATCTCTTTGCGTGAAGAAACAAACTCAGGGCTTCCACCTAAGAGGCCAACGTTTGTGTCCCATGTTAAATCAAAATTCAACGTTGAAAATTCCAAACAATGTTTTTTTCCAGGTAAAATCCAACGCATTAAACTACAACTTGAAGGTCTTGTGCATCATTTTGGAACCAGCTTGAGTTTGAAATTGAGGAAATTCAAATGAATGATGCATATTGTTCAGTAATTGACAAGTCCTCAAGTGCCCATACCAGCCTGAAATGCAGAAACAGAAATCTGTCAAGACTGCAGTTTGTCTTTTCCTACGTGCCTAGGCCGATGCCAAAAACTTCTGACACCTCAACCATTATACTTAGCGTTTCATGCTCATTTCCTGTATTTATTTCCTGTGCTCTATAGATCACATATACCTTGAATGTACCCAAGCGTTTTGAAACAAGTCTCCGACGTGCTGTTTCAGCCATTTGGCTTGGTTATTTGAAGTTGTTACGTGCCGCAGTTGGTGCTTGTGTGTGTGTCTCTCTCTCTCCCTGATTGTCTCCAGGTGCAGCCTCTCCCCCAGGTGCTCCCAATCCCCAATCAGGGCCTCCTTAAAGGACCTGAGGAAGGCTGCAGTGGCCTCTCTCCTTCTCCTCTGGCTGCAGCACGGTGTCTTCGTCTCTGTGTGGGACCTGTGTTTTATCAATTACTAGGATATGTGTTCCAGCATATATTGGTACCATAGTTTACTTTGCAAGTTGGCTGGTAAGCCCGTTTTCTGTTTGTCTATCATTGGTTGATTAAACCTCATTTTGTGGCTTCAGAGATCAGTTTCCTCTCTTTTCTCGTGCCTGGTCGTTTCTGTCTTTTGTTACTCCCCTTCGTACCCCTAGATTTGGAGGGAACGTAACAAATGGGGGCTCGTCCGATCTTTGAGACAAAGAGTGAGTATTTGATTGTTTGTTGATATTGTGTTTGGTGGTGAGCAGTAGTGTGTGTGTGTGTGTGTGTGTATATAAGTGTAGCATTGGCTGTGAAGTCTCTTACTGTTTAACAGCTTCCTCAGTTTAGACAGGGGAGTGTCTAGCTGGGCTCAATCAGTCTTTCCTTCAGGCACTCATTTATTATTTTGCCTTTTTTATTTTCGGGGTAATCCTGGGTGGGGATTTAGTCCCTGTTGGGGGCAGGCGTTTCAGGGTTTCGGCCGCTGATGTTTGCCTTTAAAGTCGCCTCGAGCCCGGCACGCTCCAGAAGATAGGTAGGTAAGTTGTGGTAGGCAGGATCTGGGGAAGCTTGTTATTTGGAAGAGTCGATGTTTGTGTAGCCTCAGATATTTTGCCTGTTGAGTGAGGTGATTTAAGTGAGTGTTGAAAATTAGTTTGTGTGTTTTAGTATGGCCTCCCTTGTGTTGGGTGAGTCCTCTCATACTGGTTCTAAATTAGATGCCAGGTTGAAAGTGAGGTTAGCTCGTCTCCAGTGGGAGAAGGAGCGTGAGCGAGATTTTCAGCTCAGGAGGGAGCTGGAGATCAGAAAGTTAGATGCAGACACAGCTTTCAGGATGCGTCAGCTAGAGCTGCAGACAGGTTCTACTACTGCTTTTGATGTTGGTAGCAACATTCAGCTGGTCCCTGTCTTTCGTGAGTCAGAAGTGGAGACCTTCTTTGGTGCATTTGAGCGCATTGCTGCTGCTCTGCGCTGGCCAGAAGATGTGTGGGCCATACTTGTACAGTGCAAGCTAGTCGGCAAGGCTCAGGAGGCTTGCTCTTCTCTTTCTGTCGAGGATTGTATGGTGTATGACAATGTGAAAGGTGCTGTTCTCAGGGCATATGAGCTTGTGCCTGAGGCCTACAGGCAGCGTTTCCGCAGCCTGAAGAAAACTTCTGGCCAGACTTATGTGGACTTCGCGAGGGAGCAGAAAATCCTCTTTGACAGGTGGTGTAGAGCTTGTAAAGTGGATGACATTACTTTAATGTGTGAACTAATGATGCTGGAGGAATTTAAAAACTGTACCAGAGCGTACTGTAGTTCATTTAAATGAGCAAAAAGTATCTACCCTTCAGCAGGCTGCCACTCTAGCAGATGAGTTTGCACTTACACATAAAAGCGTTTTTTCTCAGCGTGATCCCCCTCATCAAGAGCGTGATCCCCCTCAGCGAGATTCTTACCATAGAGCTCGTGACACATACGTCCCCCGTGCCAGTTTTCCAGTATCAGGTCCCAAGCTAGAAAAGCCTTGTTTTTTTTGTCATAACCCTGGTCATTTGATAGCAGACTGTGCAGCTTTGAAGCGAAAGCAGGCTGCCACTATGGCGGATGTGGAAGGGATTGTGCTATCACACAGTGGTGTTTTGGCTCATAGCAATTCTCCTCATCGTGTTGGTTTCCGGAAAGCTCGTAACAGGCGTGCCACACATGCTCATTCTGTTTCTCTTCCAGGACCCAAGGAAAAGAGATTGTGTTTCTTTTGTCTTGACCCTGGTCATCTAGTGGCAGAGTGTGTAGCTCGGAAGAAGCAGGTGGCAGCTTCCAAGCGGTCTGTGGAAAAGCCAAAAGACCGGCACCCAGTTGAGATGCGACAGAGTGGTGAGTTGCAGTTAAGTTCTGCGTCCGTCTGTGACAGTGCTGTGGGTGTGGGTGTTCCCGTCTCTGAAGCGGTGGGTGTGGACCTGGCTCAGAGCAATGGGGATCTGTGTTCAGTGAGTGATGTGTGTATTCCATGTGATGTGTGTGTTCCATGTGTTGCTCCGGTGTTGGCTGCTTGTGGGCAGTATAACGTGCGTTTTATGGGGGGGGGGGGTGTTAAGGCCCTGCGTATTGGCCGTGTGTCGCAATGGAAATCACCGCAAAGACTTCAGCCGAGCACGTACGAACTGCGCATGTGTGAGTGGCAATAACTCTCCTTACCAGCAGGCGGCGGTAGTGTGTATTCGTCATTCAAAATAGGCAACAACCGGAAGACGGAGAAGAAGAACAGACTGATATAAACAAACAAATAGCATGTGCGTTCCATTTTCACTCTCCATCGAAAACATGTTTTAGAATATAAAAATACATGAATGATGAAATGAGCACATAAAGTGCAGACATACTATAAAATCACAGTTAATAGACCTGCATCTGATGATCGCAGTGTTCTGGCGGGTGTGTAGTTTATTGAGTCAGCAATGTAATAATGGCCACTTCTTGCTAAATTTACGATGAGATCAAAAACCGGACTTGACCAAACAAATCACGGAGCTCTCGGCAGAGGACAGCCGGGGACGCTCCCGCCGATATCAGAGATGTCCCTGCTATGTGTGGAAGGTAAGAGAGGACATTTAAGGGCTATGTTTGATGTCTTTAAGTATCACCTGCTGGTGTTTAGCTGCTGTCCTGTGCCTTAAATCGTTTGTTTACGTCCCTCACTTCCGTTTCGCTTCTCATTTGCTAGCTGAACAGCTGATCAGAGTGGTTTCTTGGCCCGATAGCTTGTGTCCGACACCCGGCCGATTCAACATGTTGAATCGGCCGGGTGTCGACCGTGAAAGGCCAAATAAGGCGTGTCACGGCCGAGGGTTCGGGACACACCAAATTGACTTTGAGCGACAAGGAACCCGTTTTCGCCCAACAACGCAAGACGGCCGATATCGGCCTGGTGTGTAGGGGCCTTTATGTGCCGCAGTTGGTGCTTTTGTGTGTCTCTCTCTTCCTGATTGTCTCCAGGTGCAGCCTCTCCCCCAGGTGCTCCCAATCCCCAATCAGGGCCTCCTTAAAGGACCTGAGGAAGGCTGCAGTGGCCTCTCTCCTTCTCCTCTGGCTGCATGGGTGCAGCACGGCGTCTTCGTCTCTGTGTGGGACCTGTGTTTTATCAATTACTAGGATATGTGTTCCAGCATATATTGGTACCATAGTTTACTTTGCAAGTTGGCTGGTAAGCCCGTTTTCTGTTTGTCTATCATTGGTTGATTAAACCTCATTTTGTGGCTTCAGAGATCAGTTTCCTCTCTCTTTTCTCGTGCCTGGTCGTTTCTGTGTTTTGTTACTCCCCTTCGTACCCCTAGATTTGGAGGGAACGTAACAGAAGCGTATGGAATCTCTTGCAGTGATAACAAACCACTGAAAACTAGAATGTACACACCCTCAACATATACAGTCAAACCCTTTTGATACATTTTATTTGTGCCGTGATGAGAAGGAAAAAAAAGACTCGGTAAGTCTTTATGCAGCAGGTACAGTGAAACAGGATAATTTGTATCGATGGGACATTTAGATTTTCCAACATCTAGTATGATAACACAGAACCTGCTGACATGCCGTACTGGCAGTAAAATACCTTGCATAGAGTGCAGACAAAGAGCCCAGGACATATGATAAGCTTTATGTAAGCCTTTATCTAAACATGACCTCAATAAGGCATGTAGAGAGGGAAGGACCCAGTTTCTGTTTCACTACACAACTTCTCACATGTTTTTATTTATATTGTAGGACCTTCTTAATATGCTTCATATGCTTTCAATCACTTTACTTTAGCATGTTCTTGAGCACTGTTTACTGCCTTCATTCAAAGTTTCTGTATGTTTCAGCTTCTTCTCATTCCTCTTAGGTCAACAGACATCAAAAGTAACTGAACTGTGAAGATTTGTTTTTGCCTGAAGAGCCTCAGCATCTTGTGACTTTAACACTTGAACCGGCAACGGGTACATTTTACCCGCAGCTGTTTCTTGATTGTATGTAACTTTTTTTCCAAAAAATATTCAAGTCTCCCAGTCCGTGACTTTTCCTGAAAGTGTGTTGTGTAGCACCCTCTGTTGTTAGAAATGGTCAATATGAAGTCATATTGAAAAAATGGCCCAAAAAACGGTCATCCATACCCATTAGCGCCAGCGGGTAATATTTACCTTATAGAAAATGCAGTGATTTTCGTGCTATTGATCTCGAGCAAAAACATGACGTGTTGCTATAGCAACGCCTGTTGTTTACTGCGGTTCCTTATAGAGAGACACTTTGCACGTAACTCACGGTAGCGATCTTTTATACTTCATGCAATCTGCGACCCCTCGCGGTTCTAGTGTTAAGTGAAATATTTCTCACCGACAGAATTGAATTGAATGATAGAATAATATAGGACCGTCCTGTCACCCACCAGGGGCTGATTTCATCATCTTAGCGATACACAGTTTTTAACGGAGTTGGAATTACTCTTATTGCATGTGGTGTTGAGGTTCATCCTGTGCGGGCATGAATATCCACAGAACATGCCATAACAGTCTGGCGAGTATACTGTAGTAATCTTAGAAATGGTTTGATCTAAATGTTGCATTAATGGAAAGTCATGTAATCACTGAAATTGACAACTATCCTCTGTGGGCCACATATTCAGTCAATATCATAGTAAAAATGACAATCTGACAATGGTAATAGTGTGAATTTTCTCTGGTGACTATGATTATACATCATGTATGGCAATCCGGTATCAAATCTTGCAAAGCTGACAATTAGATCTGAGTACAATGTATAATAATTGTTCAATCGATCCAAAAAGGATAGGGTTAATCCTTTGGGGGCCATAAATGTCTATTATCCTAGTTCTGATGAACTTCTTGCAGAGTTCTTTCCTATGCTACCCATACATTTTTAGGGGACAGGACAATCACGTTAAATAAGTTATACATTTTGCTATAAGGGCAAGTCCCTCAGGAAAGACTGCAGATATTTAGACTCACAGAAAGGGCCTTCATTTGCATCGGAAAATCCTTCATCAAAAAAACCCTGACAACTCACACACTTAAAGTCACGTGCATACAGAAGTACGGCGATTACGCTTGGGCCCGTATCTGCCTAATAATGGCTCAACATGGCCAACGTTGGGTCTAGGGGAACCGACAAGAGACCTGCGGTGCCACTGTAAAGCAGGCTATCCCATTTCCATTGAAAAACACAGGCATTCAGTGATCATTTCCTGACTAAACGTCCAGGTTTAAAGACCTCTGAAGGAAACAGCTTCAGCCGGTGATAATGTGACAGTCAGTGGTGTGGAACAGTGACTTTGCACAGAGCTGACCGAGTGCCTTATTTATAAAGACAACCATGACCGAACACACCCATAAGGCTAAGTTAGGTCATTTCTTCTCTGACCTTGTCAAGTAACTCTTTGTTGGGGGAAACACCCATGTTGATAAGCCCAACCACAACTGGGTCACAACCAGGGTAGGATTTTCACCGGCGGCCATGATGGCCATGCCGTCATTGCCCCTCGGTCTGGCCGTGAAGCCCCGAAAATAATTGTACGTCATACGGCCACCATGGCCTGTGAGCCCCTGATACTGTTAAAATCTCGAAGTTGCTTAAAAAGCGTCAGAACAGTGGTTTCTGAACTGCATTATGATGCGTTCACAACGGATGCGATGCGAATATTCTCATCGCTCTCACCGCTGGAGTTTCACCGCGGCTGTCAGCTGTTTGTTTACTGCTGTCATTCAAACAGGACGTGCTGGAGAGGGGGCAGGGCTTATATCCATGTAAATACTGTGGTGGAAACCAACTACGACAAAATGAACCTATTTTACCGTGATTTAATTGTAATACACGTTTCAAAATGATGCCGAAGTAACTAAATACTGATAATGGTTAGTAAAAACCATGCTTTGACAAGTGTGCAGACAAGACGGCAGGCGAAAAACTTTTAAAATGCGTGTTCTCTGAATGGAGCAATCTCCATTCGATCAGATCAGGCTAAACTAACCTGTATCTGCTCCGTCCAAACTCACAACAACGTCCTAAAGACAGAATTAAAGCAGCGACTGTATTCGCCATGACACAGACAGTCTGTGGTTTGTACTTGTTTAACTTTTGTCTAGTTTCTGAACAGATATGAGGAGCTGTGAGGAGTTGATAAAACACACACACACACCACACACACACTGCTGAATGATCTATGTGCAGAGTTTGACCCTTGAAGGCTGTTTCTTCTGCTCTGAAATGGAATATATTTGTTACATATTAATAGAATTTTAGATTTTTTGATTTGATTTCGGATTAGTGAATGGGAGAAGTAGTAGATGGAAAAAATACCAAACACTAATTATTCAAAGTAGAGTATTTAATTTGATATACGGTAATACTAAGGAGGCATAGGCCTATATGATGATATAATGTTTGACATTATTGATATTAAAAAAGTGATTTGTTTTCCATGTCATTCGCATGTTTTTCTTATCAGAAAGTGAAGTTATTGATTAGTAAGCTCTGAATCCAAATGTTTTCCTCAATGGCCTTTGTGCCCTGGCATGTGGCCTTTCTGCCCTGAAAAAATGTGTGACACCAAAGGCCAAATGGCCTTGCCCCTAAAATGACGAAAATCCAAGCCTGGTCACAACTCTGCTGTAATCTGTGATCACACACATCTTCTAGACAAAAAAGGTCTTACCTTGGAAGGTAAAATTGCTTCCAGCCCATCTTTTTTTCCCAAAAAGTCAATGTCAAGTTGGAGGTAAAATGTTTTCCTTTAAATTCCATATAAGGTTTTGTTTGAATGGTTTAAATACCACAAAGTCTAAACATACTATTTGTTTTTGCCTTTAAGGGAAACATAACTCCCCTTTCTCGGAAGTCTGAAGGACCTTATTTGTGTTACCTTTTGGCGATAACTCCCTCCACAACTTTTATCTACTCTGTTGTGTTCAGGAATTATTGTGTTTTTGAATTTGTGTAGCTACAGCTGAATTAACAAAATCTTCCAGTTAGGCTTTCCTGTGAAAAAATAAATACCATCAGAAATATTATATTTGGACTGCCGGATAGCTCAGTGGTTAGAGCTGGTGGCCCAAATGCAGTTACCGCTGCATTACGGGCAATGTCCTTCCCTCTGTCTCCCCCTTTCACTATATATCTAAAATAAAGGCATCCTCTGGCCCAAAAAAATATTATATATATATATTAGGGGTGTAACGGTATCCGTATTCGTCCCGTACGTCACGGTTCGGACGTCACGGTTCGGTGCATGCAGTCAGACGACGAATACGCCTTTTTTTTACGAGTTGGAAAAAAGTCTGTCATTCAGGGCAGTATCCACTACACTATATATAATCCGGGGGGCGGTATTGCACCTAAAAGCTGTAAAATGCCAGCCGCCCTTAAACAACAAATGAAGAAGAAGAAGAAAAGTTAGTATTGCGATCTCAGATAACACACAGGAGCTAGAAGACCCACCTGCTTCTTTTAAATCAGCGGGGCCACATGCCAGCAACAAAACCACTGCCAATTAACCTCACCACGTATGTGTGTGTGTGTGTGTGTGTGTGTGTGTGTGTGTGTGTGTGTGTGTGTGTGTGTGTGTGTGTGTGTGTGTAAAAATGCGAAGAGCGGAAAAAAAAACAGCATACAAAACACGGCAGTGGCTCTGTCAGTAGGGGCTTGGACTGTGAGCCGTAGGGTCTCTGGTTCAAGTCCCCGACCAGACTTTAATATGGAGTATGTATGGACTGCTACTTGGAGAAGTCCCAGTTCACCTCCTGGGCCCTGCTGTGGTGCCCTTGAGCAATGCACCGAACCCCGCCCCCCCCAATTATTATTCTAAATGTTTGCTTGTGAAATTGCTGATCTACCTATAAGAAACACATATTGGGCAAAAAAGTGCATTTTACAGGTGTTTTCACTGAGTCTCATGACAGTGGAATTTCAATTCTTAAAACTAGGAGTCATCTAAAGACATTTTACAAAACTCTGTAGCTCTTTTTAACGTTGACCACTGTCCTCTTGGCATAAATGTCCATCATTTATGTATCCCTGTACAGTCTTACACACCAGGCAGTCACCAGAGAACTCGCCGACATCCGACACCGACAGATCCATCGACGAGTTCTCCTGCGTATTGGCCATGTGTCGCACTGAAATACACCGCTTTACTACAGCCGAGCACGTACGAACTGCGCATGCGTGAGTGGCAATAACTCTCCTTACCAGCAGGCGGCGGTAGTGTGTATTCGTCATTCAAAATAGGCAACAACCGGAAGACAGAGAAGAAGAACAGACTGATATACAAACAAATAGCGGGTGCCGTTCGAAACATGTTTTAGAATATAAAAATACATGCATGATGAAATGAGCACATAAAGTGCAGACATACTATAAAATCACAGTTAATAGACCTGCATCTGATGATCGCAGTGTTCTGGCGGGTGTGTAGTTTATTGAGTCAGCAATGTAATAATGGCCACTTCTTGCTAAATTTACGATGAGATGAAAAACCGGACTTGACCAAACAAATCACGGAGCTCTCAGCAGAGGACAGCCGGGGACGCTCCCGCCGATATCAGAGATGTCCCTGCTATGTGTGGAAGGTAAGAGAGGACATTTAAATCGTTTGTTTACGTCCCTCACTTCCGTTTCGCTTCTCATTTGCTAGCCGAACAGCTGATCAGAGTGGTTTCTTGGCCCGATAGCTTGTGTCCAACACCCGGCCGATTCAACATGTTGAATCGGCCGGGTGTCGATCGTGAAAGGCCAAATAAGGCGTGTCACGGCCGAGAGTTCGGGACACACCAAATTAACTTTGGGCGACAAGGAACCCGTTTTCGCCCAACAACGCAAGACGGCCGATATCGGCCTGGTGTGTATATGTGTTAAATAGATTAGTTGACAAAAAGGTTTCGTGTTGCCCTCGGAAAAAGGTTTGTATTGAAGTACATAGAGTCCAGTTATGCTCGGACATACCGTTCGTGGAAGTTTATGGTACAGTTCAAAGCTGGAAAGCAGTTCAAGAGGTGCCTTAGAATTAGGAATGTGGGTGTATGCAGTGTGTATGTAAAATGGGGGCCTATATCAACCTGTTCTGTACCGTCCGGCTCAGCAGCGTCTGATCTGCTGCCAGAAGAGATTAGGTCATGGCAGCTATGCAGACGTCTTGCTGGTTGTCAGCAAACACCATTTACCAGTGTGTGTTCGGATGGCAAACGGCTTTCCTTTTTGATAAAGCTTATAGTTAGGGCTGGCTCAGGCTTGCCTTGAACCTTGAACTATGCTATAGGCTTAGACTGTCAGGGGACTTTCATCTTTCACCTCTCACCTCTATTTAACTGTATGCACTTATGTCCAAAAAATGCACTCTCAGCATCCGGGGCATCATCAGGAGTTTTTGTGTCTCATCTGACAGGTTGACTCGATTAAAGGTTACATCTGGATCTTGAGTCGTGGCCGTGCCTGTTGTCGCAACACCTACGTTAATATTTTTTGACGGCTTATGGAAGATCTTCGGCATCCTCCTGGATCGACTCTTAATTATTTTCTTTCACATTATCATGTTTGAGATTTGGATCATCCATATTGTTGTTTTAAGATCTTTTTAATCTATACATGACATTTATTGCACGTCTGTCTGTCCTGGAAGAGGCATCCTCCTCGGTTGCTCTCCCAGAGGTTTCTTCCAATATTTTCCCATTAATTGTGAGGTTTCTTTTTTAGTTTTTCGTTGACCACTGCGAGGGTCTAAGGACAGATGGTGTTGCATGCTTAACAAACTATAAAGACTCGTTAATAATAATAGAGACACATTTGTAATATAGAAGATTGGGCTATACAAACAACACTGATTGATTGATTGACCTACAATACTAAGATATATGTTTTCACTTACAATATCTCGACTACCTGCGTATAGCAACTTGACCTCCGTTGACCAAACCTTCCAGAACAACCAAGCCATGAAAACCATAACGTGAGATTAACACACAAGACAAAGAGTAAAAGTTGCTTATTTTATGTAGAGACGGTTTTAGTTGCTTTTTAAATTACTGGGTAACATACTGATTCATATCATATAAACATACCATGTGTTTTTATATGTAAAAAGTAACGAGTCCCAATGAGTGTTAAACATTTTTAGTGGAGTAAAAGAATATGTTTGATCAAATGAAAATACTTAAGTAAAGTACAAGTATGTCAAAATAGTACTTAAAGGTGAGGTAGGTAATTCACTTCAGAAACACTTTTAGTTATATTCCATGGAATGCTCTTAACATCCCGTTAGCAATGAATACATTAAATGCTTTGACAATAAATAAATACATAACAAAATTTCATCTGTGGAAGCCATGGCGCTGTAAAAAGCATGACCAATTATTTTAAATAATTGGATGGCCTACCTGCCTGTCAGCCTTCCATCTCGTGCACAAACTTATCTCGTGCCCTCATTGGTCATGTGTGCGTTCATGTGTGTTGGAGGAGGGGCTCTGTAAGGAAGTCTGAAGGAAGGGGCAGATTTTTTTCGGCTGCGTACTTTCAAATTCTAGCGCACTCGAGCTGGTTTCTCCATTCTTACCTACCCTACCTTTAAGTACAGTACTTGAGTAAATGTTCTTAGTTACATACTCCACTGCTAATATTAAATGGTTGCTATTTGTAAATTAATGTACAGGGATGCAAACGTGTCACCTTTCGGCGAAATTCGCCGTTTTGAATCCAAAATAGGTTGTTTGTGTGATTCATGTAGATCTGCAATGAAAGTATTTTTGGGGTATGGGGGGGGTCTGGGACCCGGAGTAATCTGCGGCCGCGAGCTGTTATGTGCCATCATGACACGCATGGTGTTGTTTTTTTATATATTATAATGAAGCGCGAGCTGTGTGCTCGAGTCTTCCTGTCTGTCGGCTCTGCTCATGGATGTATAATAAGGCTCTGCTGCTCCGGGATGAGGGTCTAGCTTCAGCAGCTACATTACCTATGGGTGCGTTCGTTAATATTAACTGTGTGGTCCGGAGTCACTGTGGCACAGACTGGACCGCTGGTGAACAGCTGTTAGAACGGGCCGTTCAGGTGTTCAGAGCAGAGCTCCCTGTCGGAGCGGCAGAGCGTGATGTGCACTGAAAAGTTTTTCTGTCACAATATTATTTAAGGAATCGTTGAGCTAGCTAACTAGCATACATTGTCACTATCTGCTAACGTTAGCTTTAGCCTTCGTTTTCAAATAGTTTTTTTCATAGGCTATAAACGGAGGTGGTATAAGTATATATCTTGTACTTGAGTAAAAGTAGAAGCACTCAGATCTTGTACTAGAGTAAAAGTAGAAGTACTCAGATCTTGTACTTGAGTAAAAGTAGAAGTACTCAGGTCTTGTACTTGAGTAAAAGTAGAAGTACCAGAGTGTAGGAATACTCTGTTACAGTAAAAGTCCTGCATTCAAAATGTTCCTCAAGTAAAAGTAGAAAAGTATTCTCATCAAAATATAGTTAAAGTCGCGACAGTAAAAGTAGTGATTCTGCAGATTGGTCCATTTCAGAATAATATATATGATATGTTTTATAATGATTGATCATTAAAGTGTTCTCAAAGCTGGTAAAGGTGCAGCTAGTTTGAATGACTTTGTATACTGCAGGGTAGCTTGTGAATTTACTCCAGGTGGAACTAAAGTCTGATTTAACACTTGATTATATTTCACATCATTCATCCACATCTGTAAAGTAACTAAAGGTATTAAATACATGTAGTGGAGTAATAGTACACCATTTACCTCTGAACTGTAGAGGAGAAGAAGAACAAAGTAGCAAAACATTGAAATACTTAAAAAAAGTACAAGTATCTCAAAATTGTACCCAAGTATAGTACTTGAGTTTATGAACTTAGTTACTTTACACCACTGGCTATAAAGATAGAAAGACTAAGCCTTGCACAGAAGCATGAAAATACATTTTCAAAATGCTCAACAGTGCTGCCAAAATTATAAACTGACTGCTACACAATTAAAATAAATGCTTTTATACATTTCTATTAGATGTGACTCTTTGGCGTTTCTGTTATTATTAACTGCTAGTTAGTTGTTCTGACTGCTAAAATCCTCTGTTATTCCTAATTTTAAAGCCAATATTCCGTGGGGTCGGGGGGTTCGGATCCTTGTCACCTTTTTCATACCTGATGAGTTTGCATCCCTGAATGTAAGTGTCAGTCAGATCACTTCTTAAGTAATGCCTGCTTGTATGTCTAATTAGTACCAATTAGTCGACTTAATGATCATCATAAAAGTTTTGGTTTGTCAGCAGGAATACATAAAAACCTCTGGCCCGATTTAAATGAAACTTTGATGGAAGGTTGAAGCATGGGCCAAGAAATTACCCATCAAATGTTAGGGCCACATCCAAACTCTAGGGGCGGATAAACAAAATATTTTATTGCGTAACATTGTGAGATAGGGCATGATCTTGGCAGAGGTCTGCGATCTTCAAGTAACCTTCTAGTTTATTTGGCTTTTGACTGTTTAGATTTTTTATTTTGCAGTGATTAATTTGCTTTGGCACAGAAACAATACGAAGTCCCAACCCTTTTGAGTGGAATATCACATTTTAGAATACGTACAAATTAACAGATAGATTACTGGCTAAGAGCCCGGCCGGGCACAGCCCGAAAAGGCAACGTGGGCAACACCTCCGCTTCTCCGTCCCACGGGCCCACCAACTACGGGAAACAGCGATGGGGTCGGGTGCGCTGCCAGAAGGGTGGCAGTGAAAGCAGAGGGTCTCGACGGACCAGACCCGGGCGACAGAAGCTGGCTTTGGGGACGTGGAACGTCACCTCTCTGGGGGGGAAGGAGCCGGAGCTTGTGCGTGAGGTGGAGCGTTACCAGTTGGATCTGGTTGGGCTCACCTCTACGCACAGCGTCGGCTCTCAAACCTTACTTCTGGATAGGGGTTGCACTCTATTCTTCTCCAGAGTTGCCCAAGGTGTGAGGCGCCGGGCGGGTGTGGGGATACTCACAAGCCCCCGGTTGGGTGCTTCTTTGTTGGAGTTTACCCCAGTGGACGAGAGGGTCGCCTCCCTACGCCTGCGGGTTATGGGGGGGAAAACTCTGACTGTTGTGTGTGCTTATGCACCAAACAGCAGTTCAGAGTATTCGGCCTTCTTGGAGACCCTGGAAAGAGTCCTGTATGGGGCTCTTGAAGGGGACTCTTTAATCTTGCTGGGAGACTTCTGGGCAATGATGGAGACACTTGGAGGGGCGTGATTGGGAGGAACGGCCCCCCTGATCTGAACCCGAGTGGTGGTTTGTTACTGGACTTCTGTGCTAGTCATGGATTGGCCATAACAAACACCATGTTCGAACATAAGGATGCTCATAAGTGTACGTGGTACCCTAGGCAGAAGGTCCATGATCGATTTTGTTATCGTATCATCGGACCTGAGGCCGTATGTTTTGGACACTCGGGTAAAGAGAGGGGCGGAGCTGTCAACTGATCACCATCTGGTGGTGAGTTGGGTTGAGTGGCGGGGGAAGCCTCTGGACAGACCTGGTACACCAAACGTGTAGTGCGGGTGAACTGGGAACGTCTGGAGGAGGCCCAAGTTCAGGAGGCCTTCAACTCACACCTCCGGCGGAGCTTTTTGGGCATCCCTGTGGAGGCTGGGGACATTGAACCAGAGTGGGCGGTGTTCAAAGCCTCTATTGCTGAAGCCGCGGCGGGGAGCTGTGGTCTCAAGGTCTTAGGTGCCTCAAGGGGCGGTAACCCTCAAATCTCCTGGTGGACACCGGTGGTCAGGGAAGCTGTCCGACTGAAGGAGGCCTTCAGGGATTTGTTATCCCGGGGGACTCCCGAGGTAGTTGCAAGGTACCGACAGGCCCGAAGGGCAGCAGCCTCAGCCGTGGCCGAGGCAAAGCAGCGGGTGTGGGAGAAGTTCGGAGAAGACATGGAAAAGGACTTTCGGGCGGCACCAAAGTTGTTCTGGAAAACCGTCCGACACCTCAGGAGGGGGAAGCAGGGAACCATCCAAGCTGTGTACAGTAAGGATGGGACGCTGTTGACCTCAACTGATGGAGTGTTAGGGCGTTGGAAGGAACACTTTGAGGAACTCCTGAACCCGACAACTCCGCCCTCTATGGTAGAGGCAGAGCTGGAGTATGACGGGGGATCAACACCAATCTCCCGGGGGGAGGTCACTGAGGTAGTCAAACAACTCCACAGTGGCAAAGCCCCGGGGGTGGATGAGATCCGCCCAGAAATGCTGAAGGCTCTGGGTGTTGAGGGACTGTCATGGTTGACACGTCTCATCAATGTTGCGTGGAAGTCGGAAACAGTACCGAAGGAGTGGCAGACCAGGGTGGTGGTTCTCCTTTTCAAAAAGGGGGATCAGAGGGCGTGTGCCAATTACAGAGGCATCACACTACTCAGTCTCCCCGGGAAAGTTTAATCTAAGGTACTCGAAAGGAGGGTCAGGCCGATTGTCGAACCTCAGATTGAGGAGGAACAATGCGGATTCCGTCGTGGTCGTGGAACGACGGATCGGAGGGGGTGAGGGGGTCTCTTCTCAGGGCCATCCAATCTCTTCACTCCCAAAGCGAAAGCTGTGTCTGGTTCCTCTGCAGTAATTCGGACCCATTTCCGGTGAGGGTTGGCCTCCGCCAGGGCTGCGCTTTGTCACCGATCCTGTTTGTAATATACATGGATAGGATTTTGAGGCATAGTCGTGGGGGAGGGGGTCTGCAGTTCGGTGGACTAAGGATTGCACCACTGCTTTTTGCAGATGATGTGGTTCTAATGGCTTCATCGGTCTGCGACCTTCAGCACTCACTGGATCGGTTCGCAACCGAGTGTGAAGCGGCTGGGATGAGGATCAGCACCTCCAAATCTGAGGCCATGGTTCTCAGCAGGAAACCGATGGACTGTCCACTCCAAGTAGGGAATGAGGCCTTACCCCAAGTGAAGGAGTTCAAGTATCTCGGGGTCTTGTTCTTGAGTGAGGGAACAATGGAGCGTGAGATGGGCCGGAGAATCGGAGCAGCGGGAGCGGTACTGCAGTCGCTTTACTGCACCGTTGTGACGAAAAGAGAGCTGAGCCAGAAGGCAAAGCTCTCTGTCTTCCGGGCCATTTTCGTTCCTACCCTCACCTATGGTCATGAAGGATGGGTCATGACCGAAAGAACGAGATCGCGGATACAAGCGGCCGAGATGGGTTTTCTCCACAGGGTGGCTGGCGTCTCCCTTAGGGATAAGGTGAGAAGTTCAGTCATTCGGGAGGGACTCTGAGTTGAACCGCTCCTCCTTCGCGTCGAAAGGAGCCAGTTGAGGTGGTTCGGGCACCTAGTAAGGATGCCACCTGGGCGCCTCCCTAGGGAGGTGTTCCAGGCACGTCCAGCTGGGAGGAGACCGAGGGGTAGACCTAGGACCAGGTTGAGGGATTATATCTCTTCGCTGGCCTGGGAGCGCCTTGGAATCCCCCAGTCAGAGCTGGTTGATGTGGCCAGGGAAAGGAATGTTTGGGGCTCTCTGCTGGAACTGCTACCTCCGCGACCCAACCACGGATAAGCGGGAGAAGATGGATGGATGGATGGATTACTGGCTAAATTTGAGTTGGCATATTTTTTTGTTATTTACACCGTTCTGTGTCAGTGCAGAAACACTGCACATTGTGGAGCCAGGTAGGAAGACGATTCAGACAAGAACTTGATCTGTATTTCCCCCCAAAAAATTTAAACAACACGATCAGTAATTAAGTCATTTTCCCTGTTAACTTTTGTTATACTGCGTCCAAACTGAAATTCCAAACCGTGAGAGACATTTGATAGAATGCGAGATCCATTCTTAACTTCTTGATTGGGATGTTTAAGGTTTCACAGTGAATTCCACTTTATCATGACATGGTCTAATCTTCATAGTTGTGGCCATTGTTTCCTTATATTACATAACCCTGACCCTTACCCTTAACCTAAACCTCAGTTCATTTAGCTGTGGCTTTTATCCAAAGCAAATTACAATAAGTTGTTATTACATTGTACTGTATTTATACAATTTATCTGACCTTATTGAGTGATGTTGCTATGTTTCAGGAACTCATTCATTGACTTGGAGCATAATGGTTCCATAACCAATAGGAATTATTTCCAACTACAACCTCAAAAATAAGATAATTTTTGTTTTAACGGTTTCAGGGATAAAAGTCAAATCTAGGTTTAGGGTTAGAGGGATGGGAATGTGACTTATCAATGAGGGTACTCAAAAGTATAAATGTACCAACCCGTGTGCATTTCCGTGTGTTTTTGTGTTTTGGCATTAACTGCGTGGCAGTTTGCCAAACATTCCTGTTGACAGTGGAAGCAGGAAGACCGTAATGCTACACCATGAAACATGTCAACACACCTCTTACAACTCGGTCATGTCCAAGACCAACACACACACACACACACACACACACACACACACACACACACACACACACACACACACACACACACACACACACACACACACACACACACACACACACACACACACACACACACACACACACAAAATCAAAGGGGAGTTAAAAGCTATATTACACTCCTTATAGACCTCTGTTTTCCAGTTTAAAGTGTAGCAAAAATGACCTTGAAGTTTTCAGTGGAGACACGGTCGGACAATTCCCTTTATTTTTCTAAGGTCTAATCCCAGGGTACCATCTCAACAATAATCCCTGAACCCTCGGGTACTTAATTTACGTCATTTGCTAAGTGCTTGAGTGTGTAGAAAGAAACCAAAGCACGTTACTAGAGACAATAGTCAAAACATTTATAATTAACCAACTAAGTGTGATATAGCCCTATCTTGAATGATATGTCAAAGTAGTATTTGTATAAATCTAGGCATATCCGCACACCCAATATACTGTCTATTGAGGCTGAACACCCATGCCAGTCCTTCCTGTCCTGTCACCCCATGTTTAATGTCAGAATACCATGAATTGTGGGAAATTCCCACAGGCAAAGTCAGTTGAATTACTGAAAGTCTGCAAAAAGGGCTCTCACACACTTGAAGATTTGACAGTGGGACAGCCCTAAGCCGAGTAACGCACCATCTGTGAGTCCGTGAGTAAGAACTTTGGAATTGGACCTTAAGCCTTGCGATCAACCCTCATTACCAGTGTCAGTGACACCCGAGGGTCAAACCCCAGGGTTTTATCACGCCTACACAACATTTTCTTTGGCATAAACCCCAGTATAAATACTTTTTCCTTTAAATAATTTTTGGAATTGGTTTGTTTATGTCTACACTGTGTGATTATAAATTAAACAAACACAAGTCACATAGAGTTAGATCTAACTTGTTTTGGGGAGTTTGGTTAACCTGGAAGTATGAGTGTTTGCATCATAGAAAGAGAACAAATTAGATTGGATGTCAGTGCATCTTCACTGAACACGTCTGGCCAGTCTGTTCTGTTTTTTATACTTTCTTCGTCCAGTTAACCTTAAACTCCTAGTAGTGTTTTTTAAATTCCTTTAAAGTCTCTGTTGCCCTTTTCAAAGTCACCATTGCTCTTTTCAAGAAACAGTAGGGACAAGAACACAACCTAGGTTCATTAGCCGCTTTTCAACGGGACATTAAGAACTGTAACGTGTTAATTCTCACTGAGACTTGGCTCAACCCTGCTATCCCGGACTAGGTTATCTCCTTTCAGAGTTCACCAAGCCTTGGATGTCTTAACAACTGTTGACTGTCACTGTGACCTGCTCTCTATCAACACTGCTGTGGTATAGGCAGCCTGCTAATGATGTGTCTGTCCACTGAACTGTGGGACGGCTCTGGGGAATTGAAACAAACCAGATGACGTCAAACTTTCTCTAAGGGCCTCGGCCATTAGCTGTGTCAAAATGTTTGCCAACAACACTTAATTTGTAGTATTATTCATCAAGAACACCAATAAGTCCAAGCTCCTGCTCAGTGATTGGTTTATTTAATTCAGGCAACCCAAAAAGCTTTTGTTTGAAGTTGTCTTGAAGGATGGTATAAGGGTCCTTTCAGAACTTTCTCCAGAAGAGTCTGCACAATCCGAGTGTGGATTGTGTTTACCGATCAGAACTCAACCAGGTTGTAGTGTTCCCATCTGAACAACTAAAACAAACTAGAAAATGCATTTCCTGCAGAAAATGCGTGCGAATGCTGTAAACTGTGAATTTTTTTTGCTGAATTTAGCTGAGAATGCAGAAAAAGCTGAATATTTGTATTAGTTGAATGGTCT
This sequence comes from Trematomus bernacchii, assembly GCF_902827165.1. Lineage (NCBI taxonomy): Eukaryota > Metazoa > Chordata > Actinopteri > Perciformes > Nototheniidae > Trematomus > Trematomus bernacchii. The sequence goes on from NW_022987966.1 coordinate 1,619,886, forward strand.
CTGTAGCTGCTTTTATCTACAAAAACCAAGTAAGTGTGTTGCTGAACTTAGCGGAGAAATGCAGAAAAGTGAAATGATTTTAATCAAAATTGTTACAGCTCAAATGCAGGACAGACACGACCAAAATACGCTTTTTATGCAATTTCTACTGTGACATCACCAGCGCATTTCAAAAGTTGAAATATTTTCAACTCGCCGCGCTCAGTGCTGGCTGCACAAAAAAGGCAAAGGTTTCTAAAATGTATTTCGGACATGGGCAGTTAGACACGAACCTCCCAAAGCGGCACTCCTTTTTGTTTTGTCTTGTAAAAATCTTCTCACAGTTAAATTCATATTCTGTTTTTGCACTTGTCTAATCGAATAATTCCGTGCTGTGTTGTGTATTCCCAGGGCTGGAACTGTTCCTCCCAGAGCTGTTTGCCTTTGATTATAGTACTCCCATGAGGAAAGGTAAGACATTTTAGAATTGAAAATGTAAATTCAGTGATGGTTTGTTAATGCTCGAAGAGAAGGGAGATTTCACCAAATCCTTTTGGGGACACAAACTGGCAAACCTCTGGTTACAAGCATGTTTCCCTTAGGATCACGCTTCTGAGAATCGGGCATATTACAGAAAAGAATAAAATAATCAGAACTAATAGAGGAACATCTGAGGAAAAATCTGAAAGTCTGAGGGGAATTGAAAAAAACTAGGAGAAGGTTTTTTACAGAAACAAAAACCCCAGGGTGAGAGCGATGGAGACTCAAATCTCCAGGAAGGGAAGAGATTTCCAGTGTACAGGTCTCTATGTTCTCACGTGAAACAGATATATGTGTATTTCCAGCCTGAGAGCTGCAGTTTGTCATGTTCTCCTGGCTGTGGGTCACTGATTACTACTTTTTATGCGACCCTGGGTGCATATTTTATAACTGGGGCACAATTCATCCAGAGCAGACACATTTTTCCATAAAATTGGCATATTTATAGGTGTCCACTGACAATATATTCAGTTCGGTCTCCTCTCGTCCTTGTCTATTATATGCTCAGTCCATGATGTCATTGAAGGAAACATATAGAAAGAAGGTTGAGTTGTTTTGTTGAAAAACTAATTGGCTTCGTTAAAATGCCTCTTTTGATTGAAAGGCCTTCGGATAAGTTGCCCTTAATAATAAAAGTGGCGTTCTGACCTCATAAAGTACATTCTGCTACCATTCTTAAAAATAAATTGTAACCGTAAAGTATAGCACATCTTTAAACCGTGGCCAAAATGTGCCTATAACAGGGTATATGCAGGAATCCTGAAGTCAAATGTAAAACCTTTTAAGACCTTTTTTAAGACCCTTTCCATACATTTTAAGACCTCATCGCCACTTCGAGTTTTAACCGGTTATATTGGCGACACACTTTACCTCACATTTACTATACAGTATTGATTGTCCTTCCTCCTTATCTTCCAACCATTTGGACGCAAACTTGCATTTCCCCATAACGACGTTGTTTAACAACCGGCGTAAACGGGCCTTCGCGCGCTATCAAGCTGTGAGCGTGCGATGTCCTGTTCAGATGACGTCAAATCCAACGGGATGCCATAAATAAACTACAAAGAATCACACTACACACCTACGCAATGATTACATTCAGGCAGACTGTAGAATACAACCTCTTTGGACAATTTATATACTTATTGAAAACAAGCTACAAAATGTAATACCTTGGAAAATGCCGTTTAATACTTTTTAATAGCCTTAATTTTCGCTAAATTGATTTATCAACTTTTAATACTTTTTAAGACCCTGCGGACACCCTGTATAAGCAGGGATATACTTATTAGGAAATGACTAAATAAATCCCTGTTCTACCCTTTTTTATTCTTTCAATTTTAAAATATCCAATGAACCCAGCCCTTGTTAGTGCTACGTCTTACTCTTAACCTGAACAAACTTAAATGTAAATTCAAACTGGCCCTTCACTGGTTTCCCACTCAAGTGCACTTTAATTGTGTGTACATCTGAGACGGCTGTGTCTTGAGCCCAGGTGATTGACTCTCGCTCGCTTAATGAAAAGAAAACAGAGTAGTGCAGTGATGACGTATTTTCTTTGGCTGACCTGGAAGGTAGCATCACAAGGGCTCCCTCGAGAAAAGCAATGGGATTTCCTTATTGGATTTCCATAAATTATTCAAACATATCCTTTATGGCAAACACACTTTAATGACTCTTGCACGTTTAGGTTCAGCAGGATAAACTCCACATACAGTATTAACACCACTTTGTGATTTTTGAAGCGTGAATGCGTTCCTCAGAAAAAAATAGCTAATGTAATGCTAAATGTACAACATCACTGTCCCATGGCTACTCATCAACACCGCTAAGCTACAGGCGGTCTACTCTCAATTACGTTTAGTCATTTATTTAGGCGCTTGTTATCATCCCCCGTTTTTACGAAATAGAAGATCCCAATATTCAAGAGTATTGCATTTACTGACATTATATACTCATGTCGTAGAACAAAATGTGAAAATCTTGTAGGACCTAATTTCAGGCTTCAAAACACAAACACGTTTAAAAAAAACATACCAAGTATGGGCGAATGGACTTAATTTACAAGTCAAAGTAAGACCATGTAATATATATATTAAATGTTGGTTAAGCTAGGTATAAATAGTGGAACTGCATTCGCCTATTAAAACGTGAATCGAATAAGTACCTTACCTGTAGGCCTATGTTTGTGTTGTAAAAATGCTGATATAAAGTATGCATACAAACATGCAGTTGCCTAACCAATAGGATAGGCAACGTGCAACATCCAAATGAAATGGTGAGTTCAAGCTACCTCCATAGGGCTCTGATATTAGACAGTGCGTCCCCATCCATTGACCTCACTTTTCATCACTATCGAACAACGAAAAAAGCTAAACAGCTCATCTCTGATATGCTATATCTGTTAAAAATGTATCTCATGTACGTCTCTTTTTGAGTTTTCAATAAGTTACGTTTAAACATACAGGGTTACATTTGATTCATCCAAAGGCACATGTTCACTTCTCACATCAGTTATGTTTCTGCTTTTAAAGTGTTGTGAGTGCTGGGTTCTGACAGTTTTCTAAAGGAATCTAGCAGTTGACCAGAAAAGCTTCTTAGACCAGAAAACTGATATTGTGCAGCAGCTGCAGAACTGTTCGAATGACACCGCTGTGATTTGAAATTGGATTTGAGGACACGGTTGTTGTGCTGTTCTGTTTCTCGGGGTGCACAGATATGAAGCGTGTGGCTGATGGAGGAAGGGGTGAATGTGGATGTTAGCCTCAGCAGCCTTCCACTGACAGCTACAGAAGAATGACTCCGCCTCCACAGTTCTCACTGAAGGAACGCATGGTTTAATTCTGTTTGGCGTCTCTGTTTACCATGGATCAAGCTGAATGATACTCATTTCCACAATAGCCACAAACACTGTATACATAAAATGAAAGATATTGGATGAGTTATTTTTTCTTTCCAATTTAAATCACATTTAGTGCGCCAACATGTCATCTGAGCCTTTCAACAGGATCTGTTTAAGCTCATACTGTTTGTACAAAAATAGCGTTGAGCAGACACAAATTCATAACAGCTTTACATTTAATCATGCTTTACTACTGCATTACACACATGACTGTAGATAAAAAGGAGAGCTGCTGTGTTGCTTTTGCTTCACAAGCTGTGTAGAGAAGGAGTTGGCACTGTCCATATCTGATATGATATTTGAAATAGGATACCTTACACACTGTGGCAGTCTGACCAAAGAAATTTGAGCAGGGTCTGTAACAGCAGAGTCACATTTTATCTGCTGCTTTTGTTAGTCGAGTAAACTAAATAAGGAATGATTGATGTTTAGCAAAGTTTCGACTTTACACTTTATATAGTTTGCTCTCTTCATCTCTTTCTTTCTCCTCTAACCCTTTTTTAACCACATGACCATCTGAGGAAGATAAACATTTGTCTTTTGAAAGAAATGCTAACAGATGAAAAAGAGGGTTTCCTTCTGCCTAAAGGGAAACATATGTGACTTTTTAACAAGGTTTGTTGCATGTGACACTGAGATGGGTAATAATACTATCTTGGTCCCAATCTGGGTCACTGTGTTCAGTACTCCATTCAAGCATGTCTGATGGGGCCACGCCACAATGTAGCCTAAATTAAAAAGCAAATATGCAGGCAGAGACACACCATCACCAGAGACATCCATCAGCACCACTCTTGTGAAAATTCAGCAGAATGCAACACAACTCTTTGCAATGGCATTCTTTATTTGCTTACAATGCTGCGTCCGTCAGTAAACAGCACATCCGTATTGCCCTTGTTTGGTATGCAGGGCTACAGCTGCAGTCACAATATGAACCTTTCTGACTTTCTGAATTTCTTTGCCTTCAAAAACCTTGTGTCAACTGTTCATTGATGTGTCTTACTGTACTGCCTAAGACCAGCTTTGTAGATCAATGTAATAAATGCAGGTTTCACAACATCTCTTCCCAAACTCACGGTGTAGAGGGGCCTGGACCCATTGGTTAACTTACAACTCCTCATAAGTTTGGGAAATAAAACATTTATTCTCTTATTGAGCATTTGACTAACATAGCAGGTGCAAAAGAGAAAGAACCAATCAACAGGAAACTGCTATCTTCTGTGCATCATCTTGGAAACAAGGCCCAAAGTTATTCTACATCAACCAGGTCCCTCAGCTATGGTGGCTGAGAAGTGCAAACGACAACTAGAAAATGCATTTCCTGCTGAAAATGCGTGTGAATGCTGTAAACTGTGTACATTTGTTGCTGAATTTAGCTGAAAATGCAGAAAAAGCTGAATATTTTATTAGTTGAATGGTCTCTGTAGCTGCTTTTAGCTACAAAAACCAAGTAAGTGTGTTGCTGACCTTAGCGGAGAAATGCAGAAAAGGGAAATCATTTGAATCAAAATTGTTACAGCTCAAATGCATTGCAATGACTTTGTTGAAAAAGTGAAATGTTAAACTGGAAGAGTAGGACAAATTGTGAAGAAGCTTACTATTTGATTGATTGATTGATTGATTGATTGATTTGATTGACAACAAAATGTATAGCCTCAATGTCCTGAAATAGCTGAATAATGTAATAGTTGAATGGTTTCTGTAGCTGAAAGTAGGCTGAAGGAGTTAGATATTAAATGTAAGTAGTAGTGAGTGAATGTGTATTAACCTGTTAAACTGTTAAGCCCGAGAGACCCCGGTACCGACGCCCTCCCGCAACATCTTGCAGGAAACAGTGTCTGAGGGCATGTTCATTTAATAAACTATGAATGTTTTATATCCATGTAATGGGAAGAAACTCATCTAACTGATCTTTTTTTTTTTTTTTCAAAAGAAAACCCACAATGCTAACACTGAGCCTCTGAATTAGCAACGAGCGAAAAATGCTAACAGATTTACTAGGCAAGGCAAGGCAAGTTTATTTATATAGCACCTTTCAACACAAGGCAATTCAAAGTGCTTTACAAAAATGGAAGACATTAAGAAAATGGCATTTAAAATCAGTCATTAAAAAGAAAAGATAATAAAATAAACATTAAAAGAAAAAATACATGGATAAAAGTTACAGTGCAGTTTAAGATGTGAATAGTTCAATTAAAAGCAGCGGCAAAAAGAAAAGTCTTCAGCCTGGATTTAAAAGTAGTAAGAGTTGCAGCGGACCTGCAGGTTTCTGGGAGTTTGTTCCAGATATTTGGAGCATAATAACTGAATGCTGCTTTACCATATTTAGTTCTGACTCTGGGGACAGAAAGCTGACCAGTCCCTGAAGACCTGAGAGTTCTGGATGGTTCATAATTTAGCAGTAGGTCAGACATGTATTTTGGGCCTAAACCATTCAAAGCTTTATAAACCAGCAACAATATTTTTGAAATCTATTCTTTGACACACAGGAAGCCAGTGTAAGGACTTCAGAACAGGAGTGATGTGATCCACTTTCTTAGTGTTAGTGAGGACTCGAGCAGCGGTGTTCTGAATTAGCTGCAGCTTTCTAATAGACTTTTTAGTGAGACCTGTAAAGACACCATTGCAGTAGTCGAGTCTACTGAAGATAAAAGCATGGACAAGTTTTTCCAAATCCTGCTGTGACATTAGTCTTTTAATCCTAGTTATGTTCTTTAGGTGATAGTAGGCTGATTTAGTAACTGTTTTAATGTGACTGTTGAAACTCAGGTCAGAGTCCATGACTACACCTAGAGTTCTGGCTTCATCTGTTGTTTTGAACATTGCAGACTGAAGCTCAGCGCTAACTTTTATTCGTTCTGCCTTGGCTCCAAAAACCATTACCTCAGTTTTATCTTTGTTTAATTGGAGAAAGTTCTGACACATCCAGTCATTGATTTGTTCAATGCACTTACTCAGTGTTTGAATTGGAGCATAATCTCCTGGTGAAATTGTTACGTACATTTGTGTGTCATCCGCATAGCTATGGTAACTTATTTTGTTGTTTTTCATTATCTGAGCCAGTGGTAGTATGTAGATGTTAAAGACAAGAGGCCCCAAGATGGAGCCTTGAGGTACCCCACATGTCATATTTGTCAACTCAGATGTGTATTTACCTATAGAAACAAAGTTTTTTCTGTCCTTTAAGTAGGACTCAAACCAATTTAGAACTGTTGCCGAAAGTCCCACCCAGTTTTCTAGTCGGTCTAGTAATATGTTGTGGTCAACAGTGTCAAACGCAGCACTGAGATCTAATAATACTAACACTGAAGTTCCGCCACTGTCTGTGTTTAAGTGGATGTCATTGAAGACCTTTACAAGAGCAGTCTCAGTGCTGTGGTTTGGACGAAATCCTGACTGGAACACATCCAAAGAGTTATTTAAATGCAAGAAGTTACTCAACTGTTGAAAAACTACTTTTTCAATGATTTTACCTAGAAATGGCAGGTTTGATATGGGCCTATAATTGTTCATTACTGAAGCATCTAGATTATTCTTTTTTAAGAGCGGTTTAATGACTACATTACTACACCGAAAATCACTCACAAAACCTTATTATTTATCTCTTCTCCACATCCATGACATCGATTCACATCGTGAGGTGACACAGAATCTATGGGTACCCTCATTATCACTGAATTATACGAATTTGCGACGTTATAAACAAAAACAGACATCAAAACAGGTGACGCTAGGTAGCTAAAAATGCTAACATTTTTACCTTGGCTCTGTAGTCTCTCCAAAGTGGTCTTCAATGGCATTAAAACGATAAAAACGCTGTTGAAGTTAATCCAAGTTAATTTTTCCGTTTCCAGATGTCAGAGCTAGAAATAGGTTCGCTCTGATGCAAAACTGCATGTGCGAAGCCCCCACCTTTTCTTTTCACAATGAGTGTGTGTGGGGGACTCCCCCTTCGATACTATTGGCTCTAACGGTCAGAAAGAGGTGTCAACCATCAAAATTGAGCAAGGGGGGCCAGAGATATGGAAAATCCACCCAAATGACCCAGAAGTGGTTTCTTTTTGCTAAATCTCTCTAAAAAGGTCAAATGTCACTTGTTTTGCATCAATCTTGATACAGGGTACTTATTATATGTTGTACTTTGGATTCCTAAAGCTTTTAGTCTACCTTACCATCATCCAAGGGTAGTTTTCACTATAAGTAAAAAATTATCTTTGGACGGACACTATAATTTACAGTTTTTTACTATGTTCAATCTGAATTTTCTTTAAATTAAAAAACATCTACCGGTATATTGATTCTGACTTTTCTACATCCAACTCACAGGTTTATCATTACTTTGAGAACAAAGATTATTAATTTAACCCTTTTAGAAGGGAAGATATGGTCATTTGTTCTAGAAAAGTCAGAATCAATATAGAATTTTTTTATTTTAAAGTAAATTCAGATTGAACATAGTAAAAAAATCGAAATGATAGTGTCCGTCCAACAAAAAAACATTACTTATAGTGAAAACCACCCTTGAATGATGGGATAGTAGACTAAAAGCTTTAGGAATCCAAACTATAACATATAAGTGGCAGTGGTTTAAGCCAAGATATAGTTATCATTTTTCTTGCTACCAAGAGAAGGATATGCAGCAAATAACCCTTTCTCTTATCCATAGCCCCTTCCGGGATTACTCCAAGATATAATATCGTGGGTCTAGTGGTAAATTAATATTCAAGATGGCCAGTATTTCTGTACGAATCCCTTCCCAGAATGACTTCAGCTTCGGGCAGTCCCAAAAAATGTGAGTGTGATCTCCAATCTGTTTACAGTCCCTCCAACACAAATGTATTAAAGGTCCCATGTCATGGCCATTTCTACTGATCATAATTCCATTGTTGAGGTATACTAAAATACATTTATATTGTGCAATTTTCCAAACTCACATTGGTTTCTCATACAGCATCTCTGTATAGTATCTGTATGTGTATTCACTCTCTGTCCTAAACGGCTGCCCCCCCCCCCTCCCTCCCTGTGAGCCCAGTGGCCGTCTGCGAGACACAGCCCGAAACACACACACACCCGCAGCCTGGCTGGGAGTGTGTGTGCCCAGGCTGAGTTCCGCGGTGTCTCGCTGACCCCACACCAGTGAGCCAGCTCACAGTGTCCCGCTCCTCACAGCAGCGAGCCTCGCAACGTCTCGCCGAGTGTGTGTGTGTGAGGAAGTCCGCAGATTGGTCCAAACGTAACGGCTCCGCGGACGTAACGTAACGAAGCCGTTACGTTACGTTACGTTACTATACCCGAAATACATCACTATACCCAAGAAGTAAACAATGGAAAAAGTGAAATCCCCAACGAGGCGTTCTGGGGCAGCATAGACAGGTATTTTCTGTGTTAAGAGTTTTACTCGCTACAGGGTGTACTTTGAGGGTTTGTGACTCTGCAGACCGTTTACATGCATAAAAAGCTACATAACACACAAGGGGACGGGTAATAACCAGAAAAGCATGATATGGGACCTTTAACGCTCCGTTATATTTTGAAACAACAAGAGGAGTCCTAAAATATCTCATTTTTATTTTCCAATTAAATTCTTTCCATGAAGGGCTATTTGTTATTTTATGTCCCCCTTCACATCCATCTTCCCACGAGTCATCATCAATAATAACATTCATCTCCATCTCCCATTTTTCCTTAACCTCTTAACCTGTTAAGCCCTGAGCCTGTTTTTCAGGTCTCAGGCTCGAAAATGACATTCCCAGAACAAATGACCATATCTTCCCTTCTAAAAGGGTTAAATTAATAATCTTTTTTCTCAAAGTAATGATAAACCTGTGAGTTGGATGTAGAAAAGTCAGAATCAATATAGATGTTTTTTATTTTAAAGAAAATTCAGATTTTACATAGTAAAAAACTGTAAATTATAGTGTCCGTCCAAAAATTCTTTTTTACTTATAGTGAAAACCACCCTTGGATGATGGGTTAGTAGACTAAAAGCTTTAGGAATCCAAAGTACAACATATAATAAGTACCCTGTATCAAGATTGATGCAAAACAGGTGACATTTGACCTTTTTAGAGAGATTTAGCAAAAATAAACCACTTCTGGGGTCATATGGATTTTCCATATCTCTGGCCCCCCTTGCTCGATTTTGATGGTTGACACCTCTTTCTGACCGTTAGAGCCAATAGAATCGAAGGGGGAGTCCCCCACACACACACGTTCTGAAGAGAAAAGGTGGGGGCTTCGCGCATGTAATTTAGCATCAGAGTGAACCTATTTCTAGCTTTGACATCTGGAAACGGAAAAGCAGTTTTATTGCTTATGGATTATCAGAAATCATTTCAAAGGGACACAGACACATTGGATTAACCTATGGATTAACTTCAGCAGCGTTCTTATCGTTTTAATGCCAATGAAGACCACTTTTGACCAGACTACGACACAGGTAAGCCATGTTAGCGTTTTTAGCTACCGAGCGCCACATGTGTTGATGTCTGTTTTTGTTTAGTCGCGAGTTCGTATCATAGAGTGATAATGTATGTACCCATCGATTCTGTGTCATCTCACGATCAGATCGATGGGTTGGAAGTGCAGAAAAGATAAATAATAAGGTTTTATGAGTGAGTTTCGGTGCAGTAAATCTGTTAGCATTTTTCGCTCGTTGCTAATTCAGAGGCTCAGCGTTAGCATTGTGGGGTTTTTTTTGAAAAAAAAATCAAAATGATCAGTTAGATGAGTTTCTTCCCGTTACATGGATATAAAACATTCATAGTTTATTAAATGAACATGCCCTCAGACACTGTTTCCTGCAAGATGTTGCGGGAGGGCCCCGGTACCGGGGTCTCTCGGGCTTAACAGGTTAAACCCCACGGCCCCGCGGGAGGGGGCAAAACGTAACATCTTGCAAGAAACAGCGTCTGAGGGCTTCTTAACATTTAATAAACTATGAATGTGTCATACTCACTTAATGGGAAGAAACTCAGCTATCAGACAATATTAACCATGTTTAGCTAAACGAAACAAAAGAGTAATAACAAAGGCTCTGAATTAGCCCTGAGCGAAAAAATGCTAACGCAATTAGCACAGAACTCAAGGTAAAATACCCTTATTACTTATCGTTAGGGATGTTCCGATCGCCAATTTTGGGGGCGATCGCCGGAATCAGTATCGGCCGATACCGATCGTCGATCCGATCAAGTGGGCGGGGCCTATGGGGATCTTCCATTTAAAGTGATGTTTAAAACTCAGTTAATGGGGCTCATTCACTGGTGCTTCCACAAACAACAACCAACATAATTATTACATTCAAATGTACATTATTCAAGTTTACATTAACTTTGGATAATAACACGGGAGAAATGAGCGGAAGCGCTCTCTTTTCCTCTCTCCTGACACCTTGTCAGTATCGTCTCGTGCAGCTCACTGATCCAGTAATGAGTGACCCGACAGTGACAAATAAATATATTTATAACTAGTTTAGCTTGTTCCAGAGGTAGATAAAATAGCTAAGTGTGTTAGGTCTAACTCTTAGTGTGTGTTTTTGCTCCGCTCACATTGGGTGTAGCTGCAGGATTTCTGCTTCACACACGTTGCATACCGCTATTTTATTGTCATTTTCGGACACCTTAAAATACTGCCAGACTGGTGAAGCCATTTTGGCGAGCTTGTTTTGCCGCGCACAGAGAAAAGTGTCATGTATTTTACGTCATAATTTTACGTCATGCGATCGGCTCTCGCGATCTGCATTTTTAGAGAGCACCAATCGATCGGCAGAGAGTGAGTATCGGCCGATATCGATCGGCGCATCCCTACTTATCGTATCTGCACAAACAAGATATCGATTAGCAAACTGAGATTCCACAGATTCCACAGATTCCAGACATATAAGTATCATCACTGAGCGATCAGAACTCGCGACATACAAAGCAAAACCAGACATCACACCTCGTAGCATTACGGAGCAAACACGGGAGAAATTCTTACCTATGCTGTTGTTCTGATCAAAAGTTGTGTTCAATGGCATTAAAACGATAAAAACGCTGCAGAAGGTTAATCCATAGGTTAATCCAATGTGTCTGTGTGACTTTGAAATGATTACTGATAATCCATCTTCATATTTATGTCAATAACGGAGATTTCATATTAGCTGCTACGAGAGTGTATGACAGCTTCCGGTTTTGGGCATTCTGGCTACGCATCACTCATTCACCAATGGGTAATGTTTAGATGGATTTGAGGAACTTCCCCTCGATTCTATTGGCTCTAATGGTTAAAAAGAGGTGTCAATCATCAAAATCGACCATAGATATGGAAAACGACCCCAGAAGTGTTTTTTTTCTTCTTCTAAATCTCTCTAAAAAGGTCAAATGTCACTTGTTTTGTGTTCTGTGTACTTTTGAATTAATACTCGGTTAAACTCCCATCCTGAGTACAATAATTAATGTATTGTACTCCATAGGTACCGGCGGTCTATCCGCCAAAACAAAACTTAAGTTTGTGTCAATCACTTGCACGTCACTTCTGGTATGATGGACATTCCTTTTCCGGTTTGATTCTCTAGTTTGTTTAAGTGTTTCGGCAAATGTTAAAGTGTTTCGGGAAATGTTAAAGTGTTTCGAGACTTGTAAATTTGTCTCAGTTGTTGTAAAAGTGTTTTTCCAATGTCATTTTGTTTTATAAAATGTAATTTTGTTTTTATAAAATGCAGTGTTTCCCACAGAATTTGATTCTATTTGTGGCGGGATTTGAACTCGCAACCTTCCGATCATCAGCCCACCTCACTATCTATTAGACCACCCAAAATAAAAAGTTACATTTTTTTTTTTTTATGAGATCTATTTGTGGCGGACGATATTTAATTGTGGTGGCCCGCCACAAATGAATCGATGTATGGGAAACACTGAAATGTAATTTTGTTTTATAAAATGTAAATTTGTCTCTAGCTTTGTAAAAGTGTTTCGCATCTTGTTAATTTGTTTTTGCTAATGTCATTTTGTTTTTGAAAATGTAAATTTGTTTTAGAAAATGTAAATTTGTCTCAAGCTTTGTTAAAGTGTTTCACACTTTGTAATTTAGTGGGAATGCTGACACAGCATTCCCACTATCTGTTATGCTACGCACAAAATTCTTTATTATTCCGCCGGGTTATTTTGCGCCTCTTCTTCTCCCACATTGAACATCGCAGAAACTCCGTTCAAACATCAAAACGTTCAGCTCGGTCGGTAATCGATGGCTATTACTTTTATCATTCATAACTTTCATAATTCCAGAGATACATCCCATAATTCATCAAATGTTTAACATGAAAGTCAATGGAGAAACTCTTCAGACTTGAACAATCTTCATGCAACTTCAACTGCTAACTGCTCCTTCTTCAACTGCTAACTGCTCCTTCATACTTTCACTTCAAGTTCACCTCATTCCAACTTTAAAATGTTACACATCTTTCTGACATTATTCGTGTAATACAACTTTAAATCTGATTCTTACTTTTAGAGATATTAAACATTGTTCAGACCTTGGTAAAGAGGCCTTCTTCAGATTTTAGAGTGCGTGATGTCACAGCTAGAGTGGAGGACAGATTTAATTTTGCCTTCATAGTTTCTTTTAAACCTGCCATCATTCCCAAACCCTACATTCCTGAGACATAATCTTTCATGAGAAACGTAGGAAAACATCTCGTAGCTTGAAAAATAAAAATAAATTAAGCAAAATAATTAAACAAACTGCCTCTTGAGGGCATGAAGTGACAAAAACTTTCAACATGTCTCCATTAAACCCCATTGTACATTCAGCCTCATCGATCCCCACCACAGCAGCCGCACACCTTTAGTTAATCTGCCAAAAAGGCCACATTATTAACCCGAAAGTACACAAAAAGTACACTTCAGATGCTCAAGTTCCTTGACATGCTTCACGCTTTGAAATTTCACCGATATCTGTTACGGTTCTTCAACAAAACGTTCACATGTAAGAGGTTTATCTCTCATTCAGAACAATGAAAATGCTCTCCTCTCACTGATCACCATGGAAACCTTTCATCTCTGGACACGTCGTTAGCTCAAATATAAACACCTGTGTCATTGAACACGATGATGTCATAACTCCAACTGACATGCTCAGAGCAGCAGACTTCAGATAATGGTTAATGGTCCTGCCCTCAACAGCTCTTCATCAATTATGGGGTGTCATCATATGCCGTTATGACATTAACTCCTATGAAAATGTTCAAAAAGTGCTCAAACTTCACATGTGTGCTAACAGTCCAGCCGTGAAGACATCTACGGAACAGTTTTGAGATTTCTTCAAATGCCGTTGCCATGGCAACACAATGCTCGCCATGAAACTCGGTTTTCTCATAACTTCAGTGAAAATGCTCCAAACGGCCCAAAACTTCACAGGTTTGGTAACGATGCAGCCATCAATGCATCTAAGCGTATTATGGGATGTCATCAAATGCCGTTGGCATGGCGACAGATCATTCGCCATCAAGATAGTTCAAAAGTTTGCAGTTCAAATATTCTGCTGCTTTTACAAGCCTTTGTACTTTCTTTTCTTCTCTCATCACACATTCAAGCCCCCAGTGTTCATGTATCATTTCAATCTAAATTCTTCCCTTTCTTCTTACACATTACATTTCAGCATAGCAGTTTAGCATCAGCTTTTCAGCATAAAGCATTCCCACTAGCAATTTCTTCAGGAATTGCATTCTCTAGTTGTCGTTTGCACTTCTCACCCACCGTACACATCAGGTAGTTCTGTTCTTTTAATGTTTTTCTAACACCAGCCGTGAAGCGAAAATGTTTTGCGACGCAATTACATACAAGTTCAATGCAGTGATGCAAATAGACACACATTTTTGACAATAAATATGACGCCGATAAGCAAAATTATTTTGACGTTGTGTCGCTAAGGCCTATCAGCGTAGATTTTTTTCTCCTGTTGTCCCTTACATGGTTTAATCAGAAAGGGATGAAAGCAGGGGTAAAGCATTATGGTAATCGACTGTTACTGTTGGCACCTAAAACTCTTTAATCGAGCCTCATATTTGGATAGAGACACATTATGGATATAAATGTATGATTATAAACCATACAATGACTTTGGCACAAACAATAACATTGCTGCCATATTTATACCTATGTGAAACTTTAATGACAAATCTTAGTGAAGAAGCTACAATGTTAGCTTATAGCATAAGCCCTGATCAATCCAAACTCCATTTAGAAAACAAGCCTTTTAAAGTTGTTGTCTGTGTTTTTTTTACATGACAAAGGTTAAGTGTTTCGTTTTTGTTGAGATTGTTTCATAGATGTGTTGATTCAACTTAATGATCACTTTAGAGACTGCAGTTTGTATTACTGTTGTATTCTCGCAAAATAAGAGGTGTCTTTTCGAGTCCATACAAATAACACACTTCTATCTAATGCCATGCTGCAGGTTTGCACTCGCTCTTCCTTTCACCAAAATTGAAAAACGAGTTGGTGACACCCATCTCAGCCTTATATTAGAGCCAGATTTCAGGGAATTGGAGACGATGTAATGTAAATCAGTCAAGATCTTCCACAGCGTCAGAGACGACAGTTGTTCTGTGTCTCCTGTCCTCATGGCTCCCAGTTTGAGTCTGGCGTCCCAGAGGGGGGGGACCGTCCTCGGTGTCAACTACCATAAGTGTGGTGGGAAAAGCCCCTGCATCATCCTGTCAAACTTAGCAACAATAAACACAGCAGAAGGGGAGGAGAGGAAACTAGGAGAGGGAACAAGGAGAGAAGAGGAGGTTTGTGGGGAGAAAGTTTGCTTATTATCTCTGTGCCAGAAAGTGCAGACACAGTGGCTGGGTCAGGCTGAACTCAGCATTGTGTGTGTGAATGTGTGTGTGTGTGTGTGTGTGAATGTGTGTGTGTGTGTCATTGGTAGAGTTACACATCAGTCAGCCAACCAGCCACTGTTCATTCAAGCACAGCAGGCTGCAGATGGCTGATGCTTGTTGTTTGTATTTTATGTTCCTCCTGCGGGGCTCTGAGGAGTCTGCGCTGCTCTAACAGTTCCTACTTTATTCCCCCTGAGCACTATTACTGCAAAAACATTGCCAGAATGAGCTCCTCATGGTTTTATACCTCCTCCAACCAGTCTCGCTGCTGTTTGCATACACGTCCGTCTAATATGTCATCACCTTATCGTTTGATCCTATTAGAAATAGTCATAATTAGCATGTGCATTTAAAAAAAAAATGTTGTTATGTCACAGTGACCTCTGACCAACTAAATCTAATCAGTTCACCCTTCAGTCAGAGTAGAAGTATGTTCCAAAGAGATTCCCTTTAGTCATCCTGAGATATCGCATTGACTAGGACAGACAGATAACCCCAAAACAACATAAAGAAACTTGAATAAAAAAAATCAATAAACCTATACTGATGAGCTCCATACAATCAGACCACCAGCCAAATGTGGAACTTTAACTATATTGTGTTGGTACATCAACCATATGGGAAATTATAAAAGAAAGTGTGCTCTGAAAGAGAAGCCATTCTGACTGTGTTCCAGTAATGTGACTGTTCTTATCTACATACTGTAAGTGACAGCTGCGTTATTGTGACGTTCCAGCTCATTACGGAGAGGTTATTTTTGTCTGCCAAACCAGTTGTATGACAATTACATGACTCAATCTGTAGGAGAGCTTAAGGAGAAATGTATCAGTTTAAATGTGGTGTTAAGCTGCAAAACCAAACAATATTTTTTTTGATAGTGATAAAAACATTTTTTGATGTGGGCTACTTTCTTTATTTTTGGCAGCTGATAAGGCTGAATCAAACTGCACCCTGGGGCCTGTCTAAACTAGATTTATGGCATCATAGTTCCTCAAGCATGTCTATCGAGGGTACGGGTGCTTTTGTTGCCCTGGTAGAAAGAGTTAAAAGGGAGATGTTCCTGTGATGGTCAAAGTGTTAGCCTGTTTAGTATGAATGCATAAAGTGCAACATCTGTGTTGAGCTCAGACACGTCCTTTGTGTCCCATGGAAGCAGGTGTTGCCACGTCTGTTAATCAGATAGTGGAGTGACTGGAGGGATGTTGATGGTTTTGTAATGCAATGCAAAATGTCATTGGCTTAAAAATTGATTTTATGGTAGTATGTATTGGTTTTGATACCAGATGGTTGAGGTGAGTGTTTAAAAAGAGCACAAAAGCCATATGCATCTTTGCATCTGTCGCTGGGACGGTTTAGTGATTGGTTTGTGGCTATTCCATCAATTGGTCTAAATCCGAGATTCTGCATTTTAACCATTTTAAATGAAATTGTACATACGTTTTTTACACATGTTTAAATCACTGCCTTCACTTTCAGGTTTTGCTTCATTTCAGCCCATTAACAAATATTTGCATCAAAATAAGATTCTTAAAAGGTTCTTCTTCACCTGTATTCAGCGTACTTTCTTGTGTCCATCTGCTCTTTGTTGTATGTTTATTTTTTACTCTGGACTGCAGCAGCAACATTCAATAAAGTGCTTCACAGGCATGATGAGTGCACAGAGGCATGACATCTTTCAAAAGTCAAGACAAAACATCTACCTCAGCCTGCCGTTAAAGAAGCGCTCGATTGGATATCTGTCCAGCCCCTTGTTTAAATTCTCATTTACAGGAAGTGCTGACTGACACTTGTCACCAGAGCGGCAGTCACCTTACTACAGTGATCCATCAAAAGCCCTTTTCCAGGTGACTCACAACAGACAGTGACTTAAGATGAGATTACAGTGAAGATGATTGGGTATATCTGGACCAAACAAACAGACTGTATTATTAGAATGGCTCAGTGTCCAGCATGGTCATCAGTTTAAATATCTTTAGAGTAAAATGCACTGCTGGTGAATCCCTCTTTAATGTCTCTGCAGAGTGTGAGTCAGCACACTGCAGCAGAAGTCCTCAGCTGAGAACAGAACACGTCTGAGTCTCACCTGTGTCATGTTGGTGAGACCAGCAGGAAATTGCTGCCCAGTGTTAGCCTGCACTAAGCAAGGTGACAGTCTCTAAAGTAGGGCTGCTCGATTATGGCAAAAATCATAATCACGATTATCTTTGGTCAATATTGATATCACGATTATTAAATACGATTATTCATTGACTTTGAAAACATCCATTTATTGAACTTTTAACAAATAAATAATAATAATTTGAACAGTATGTTTTTAACAGTTGATTACCCTGAACTTTAAGTATAATTCAACTGAAAAACCAATAAATAAAAAAAAATTAAAAAAAGTATACATTTATATCTACAGTACATTTAAATAAATACCAATAAAGATCAACAAATATTTTGAAGCGCACTTCCACAACCTACTAAACATATATAAATATGATAACAAATGTCACTCACAACCTGTAATGTTGAATATACTGCTCCACGCAGTGCTCTTATTTTGGTAACCCCTTATCCAGAAACCGGAAGTAGTTAAGAGGCTCCGGCTTGACGAGTCAGTAAAAGTTGACTGTACGCTACCGGAGCATGGAGGACCGGAGAATAAAGACACGGCAACTAAAGCTTCCCTTGTGACACCAGCAGGATCAATAAACTGATCAGGAAAGCTGGGTCTGTCATCGGCATCAAGCTGGACCCCTTTGAAGCTGTGGTGGAGAGGAGGACACTGAACAGGCTGTTCATCATGGATAACCCCCCCCCCCCTCCACCTGCAGCTGGACAGTCAGCGGAGCTCCTTCTCCAACAGACTGCTGCAGCTCCCCTGTCACAAGGACAGATACTGGAAAACATTCCTGCCCACTGCAATAACTCTGTACAATAAATCACCTCTGGCTGGAAGAGAACTCCATAGTTTCTCTTGTAATAAAACCACGTTGAACATTTTACACATATATAATCTGTTCAATATTTTATATTTAATATTATATGTCATATGTGTATATATATATATTTGTATATATAATATCTACATGTATATTTTCTATTTCAACATGTATATTTTCTATTTTATTTTATTTTATTTCTATTCTTGTTTATTTCTAGTTTTGTTTTATTGTAAAATGCCTTGTCTTTTATGCTGCTGCAACAAAAACAATTTCCCAAATTGGGATCAATAAAGTACCATCTTATCTCCTCTTCTCTCTTATATGGATTTATTAAACAGACTGCAAGTCACAACACAACCTGGCCGAGAGGGCTTTTAGGGAGGGGCGGGCAGGATGTATAACGCAAGACAAATTGAGAGCATCATTGCGAAAGGGAATGAAGCAAAATAATCGTTTTATTTCGATTACGCTGTTTTCGTAATCGTTGCAAGCCAAAATCGAGATTACAATTTTTTTTATTTTTTTTATTTAACCTTTATTTAACCAGATAAAAACATTGAGATAAAATCTCATTTTCAATGCTGACCTGGCCAAGAAGGCAGCAACGTTACACATAACACATAACACAAACATATAAAATACAGAGAACATAACTAAGAAAACAAAAGACGAAAAAGCAGTCACTACATTGTGCACATTAGGACAGTAAGAAAAGTACACTACCTGTTACTGCAAGAGCAGCTGGTGGTGAGGACTTCAGACAACTTCAATTTAAAACATGCTATTGAGACAAGTGCCGTCAATTTGAGGCGTGATTGAAGGTCATTCCAAGACCAAGGACCATAATAAGAAAGACTCCTTTTTCCAGCCTCAGTCCGCTGTATCCAGGCACTGGATCTGAGGTTGTAAGAGTCACAAACTGGGGCAAATCTGACACATATGTAGAGTGGAAGCTTACCTAAAATGGCTTTATACATTAATAAAAACCAATGCTGCATCCTACGCATAGTAAGTGAGGACCATCCAGTTAGGCTATACAGTGTGCAATGATGAGTCCTATAGGGTGCATTTGATATATACCGCAGTGCAGCATGGTAGAGTGGGTCAAGTTTGGCCAAAACAGTGGGACAGGCAAATCTGTAAATGGTATCACCGTAGTCCAGCTGGGACAGGAATAAACCAGAGACCAACCTTTTACGGGATGAAATTGAAAAACAACATTTGAGTCTAAAAAGGAAGCCAAGAGTGAATTTCAATTTCTTTGTTAAAACTTCAATATGGTGTTTAAAGTTCAGATTACTGTCCAACCAAAAGCCCAGATATTTGTAGGTATCAACAAACTCAACAGAAACGCCATCAAGGGTGTCAATGGAGAGGCAAGAGGAGGACGCTGACTTGGGAGCAAAAAGCATTGCTTTGGTTTTCTTACTGTTCAATAGCAGTTTGGAATCAAGAAGCGCATGCTGCAGCGTGATAAAATCTGATTTTAAATTGGAAACAGCCATATCCAGAGAAGGAGCACATAGTATACAATAGTGTCATCAGCATACATATGATAGGTAGAAAATTGCATCTGATTACAAATATTGTTTACATATAATAAAAAGAGCAAGGGCAAGAACAGTACTACCCAACCTGACGCATTGAGTACGGTCGGTTAGATAACTCTGAAACCAGCAAATGGCATTGTGACCGAAACGAGACACCAACATAACATTAGACATAATGTGGTGATCTACAGTGTCAAATGCTTTGGCTAGGTCAATAAACAATGCAACACAAACTGATTTCTTATCCAAAGCAGCCTTAATATCGTCAAAGACTTTCAGACTGGCAGTCACAGTACTGTGCTTTGATCTGAATCCAGATTGCATAGGGTTAAGGATGTTGTGTGAATTTTAAAAAAGTTTTAGCTGAGTAGAAACAAGGGACTCAAGAATCTTTGATAACACAGAAAGATTTGAGATAGGACGATAGTTATTCAACTCAGTGGGATCACCAGCTTTCAAGAGGGGCGATACCAGAGATTGCTTCCACACAGCTGGCAGTGTGTGAGTGGACAGGGAAAATACGATTAATTGCCCAGCCCTACTCTAAAGGAGTGTGTAATGTCCCAAACGTTCCTGTTTGTCCCTTTGGCGTATCGAATAACTAGTGTAGCATTATTTTCGAGGTTATCATCCGTTCATATAGGATGACCTTTCTACCATGTATGCCAATGTCTCAATGTAGTGGGCTGAATCCTATAGAACTGACACCAGAATCAGAAAAAAAATGGCCTTGTAGTTCTAGTGGTGAACAATGTATTCACACTAGGGATGTCAACGTTAACATGGTAACGCTCACGATTAATCCGGAAAACATAACGCATAAAAAAAACCTTACTTCCAGCACAGATGTTTACCATAAATAGCATGGCAGTGAAAAGGCAAAGAAAGAAGGTAAATCGGCACAAGAGACATGTATTACACTGACTGGAGACCACTCAGTCAGAGCAATCGCTGCCTCGCTGTAACGACACAACTGTTAGCATTCGGTGTGGTGAAGACGGAGGAAAGTCATTCTGCCTAAACATGTGGCAGTTTTTGAAACTGCACAGAAGTGTAAGATAGTTGACAGGGTCACCACTGTTGGATCAGATAGTGCTCGATTAATGTTATTGCGATAACACGAGACATTTTATGATTGTCACCACTAATGTACACACAGAACAATGGGGTTTGTGCAAGAACATTTTAGCTTCCTATTCGAAACCTCACTTTTTTACACACTCTATTTTTTTATTTTTTTAAGTGAGGTTTATGTACGGGGTCAGTGTCTAGAGTTATTACGTGTCTTAGCTGAAGTCTCGATTCTAATTGGTCAATTTGAACATTTCAGAGGTTCTAAATGCTTGCTAACAAACCACTGCAAGAGCACATGACTGTTACTAAGGAGGTTCGAGGGACTGTGCATTTTAGGATTGTCCACAATACTACCATTGGTGTTGATGCTACTCTGTAATACTTCTTCCGGACATCTTAACACAAATCGATGGGTTTCCCATACATGTCATGATAGAGATGAAAACAAGGAGTCCTATTTTATTCTATTCTATCAGTGTGGCTTTGTGTCAAAGTTTAAGATGATACAATTAATCTATATTATACCACTTACATTTAAACTGTTTATCTGTTAACAACACAAAACGAAACTCTATAAGTGTGTCAGCTTTAACACAACAGGTCACCTAAGAGAAACTCAGCCACTAGATCTAAGCAGTCATGTCATTGGTGAAAACATCAGTACAGGATGGGTTTCTGTTACGGAGCACCCGAACACGGACTCTGTCACCACGATACATGTCGGACAAGAGGACCGCACTGCTGAGAGCAGCACTACAGAGAGAGGATCGGGGGGGCGTCGTGCATGATGACAGCTTCCAGTCCGCCATCAGCTGCTGAGCTGAGTCATGAGACTGAAGCTGGAGGACACGCTGTCATCATGTGGCTGTCCCACCTGTGTGTGTGTGTGTGTGTGTGTGTGTGTGTGTGTGTGTGTGTGTGTGTGTGTGTGTGTGTGTGTGTGTGTGTGTGTGTGTGTGTGTGTGTGTGTGTGTGTGTGTGTGTGTGTGTGTGTGTGTGTGTGTGTGTGTGTGTGTGTGTATGACTAACTGCATTCATTTGTGCAACAGGACATGATGTATGATACTGTTTCCTTTAAGCTCAGCACCTGTGGTGTTGTAGTCCACCTGACAGCGCTGGATAACGGGGTCAATTTTAGTAAAGCATTTCCATTGTGAAATACGTTGTTTTTCTTCTATTTCTGTGGTATCATGTTGCTGTTTAATTCGTTTCTTGATGTTTTAGCGCCTCGTCTTTTTGCAAATAAGCACGTTATTGTTATTATATCAAGTCTTGAAGCAACTAGGATAAAGCAAGTCACCACCAACACAAAACAATATGTATTGAGTATAAGTAAATAATATTTGCTGAAGGAAGTCTTTTATCAGTCTCTGCTGTAAACCAAAATGAATTGGAATAGTAAAGACACATTCAAAGCAGATTTTAGATTGAGAAAAAAGTTAATGGAAATGTGCAAGTAAACACATCTTAGCTGTATCACATTTATGCAGAGACTTTTCCAGTTATGTTTTGCAATGTAATCGCTGTTTGGGTTTAGGTTCCTGCTACGTTTTGACATCAGTCTGAGGCTAGCACGCACACACACACACACACACACACACACACACACACACACACACACACACACACACACACACACACACACACACACACACACACACACACACACACACACACACACACACACACACACACACACACACACACACACACACAGATTGTAGCAAATGGCTGGCTTTAAACTTCCAGACCTTTCCACCTGCAGAACAGTTAAAAAAGAAGACAGGTATGAAAACATAACTGCAGTTTCTTCAGAACTGATTTGAATTTCAAACTTTTCCCTGACTTTCCAGACGTAGTATACCTGCCCTGGCTCACAGTGAGAAGTTGCTCGCTGCTCTGTCACATGAATAATGAGAAATATTTCAGGAATTCGAGTTGCTGTGCCAGACTGTGACACTACCTGCAGACTGTATATCACTCTACAATGTACGGGGAACACTCAGAGGCTAGCCCCTCTTACATGTGTCTAACTTCCTGTTTCTATATCAGGCAGCAGGAAGCCATCAACCAGCGCCTTTACATCCATGCCCCTCCGCTGACCAGCAGCCTGTTTAAAGTAACACAAAGTCATAAATTGAAACAAAGAGAGCCTGATAAGGAGTAGGACATTCATTGAACGTGTACTAGACATAATAAGAGGAGCTTTGATCCTTTGTCTAACTGTTTTGGTAATGAATCAGCCAACAATTGGCTAGACACCATCCATATTACCAGAGCCCTTTCCATGTTTGTTCTCATTGCTCTCATTGTCTTTTGATTTGACTTTTCAAAAAGGATTAAGCTGCCTTCACATTACCAGGGGTCAAACGGTTCTGCACTATAATGTTGCCGTTGTGTCCCTATGGAGAGAGCGGAGCCGCCTGTGCACAAAGTTACAATTATTTTAACTTTCACCTTGATTGCAACTGACCTTTGGCGTGCCACAGATCAGCTCACTGCTGTATTAAGCGACGCAATCTAGCAGGCGAGGTAACCGTTGAAATTAAACTAACTAACTTTTCACCACACGGCTCTGCGCACTACCAGCAAATTGAGCAAATTGTGTATCATATGGAGGCAGCCTTACAGTTATAGCAATCCTTACTTTTCAGTAGTAAAGTAATGCTACATTCTCCATGGTGCTTTATCTGTGTTGGCCCTCCTTTCATAACAAAGAGGAGACAATTAGAAACCATAAAAGCTCAAGTTACAACTGTTATGCAAAAATCAATCCACAGACTGAAACTCGGAGTGTACTGGCCATCTGGTATTCTAGGACTTTGCCTATGTTTATAGTGAGCCGGTGCCCACCAGTAACTGAAACCAACACTTTTACAATGCAAATAAAGAAATTGACTTCAAGAAGTTGCATGACAACCACATGCCAGTATACAGTTTGGTTTACATCGTCATTAGAGAGTGAATCGGATGCAAATATTGGTGGATCAGAAATGGAAAGCGTCAGGATGTGTGTGTCAGGACTGCGTTGTACCAAGGAGGGGATGAACTATCTTCTTTAGGGATACAATTCCATAGTTGATACAAATACTAGTAAAATTACACAATTCTCTGTACCCAATTCATTACCATGATAAACAAATAAAATGCACACACTCCTTTATCGTAGATTTCTGGTTCTTGTTAGGAAGTTAAACAGGTCGTAATTCCCTCTCCAATGTCCATTTTATATTGCGGTTTTTATTAAAGTTTCTCACCAAGAACTTAATTTGACATTTAAGCTCATCGTGATAACTTTAAGATTTATCTTCACCCAATTCTTATTTTTGCTAAACGGTCTCTAATGCCTCAAAATGTAGCTCAATGGAACCTCTGTTAACGTTACCTGTAGGGATGCTCCGATCGATCGACCTCCGATCATTATCGGCCGATATTCACTCTTAATAGTTCGATCGATGCTCTCTATAAAGGCCGATCAGGAGAGCCGACCAGGAGAGCCGATCAGATGACGCGAAATACATGAGACTTTTCTCTGTGCGCAGCAAAAGAAGCTTGCCAAAATGGTTTCACCAGTCTGGCAGTTTTTCAAGGTGTCCTAAAAAGACGATAAAATAGCGGTATGCAACGTTTGTGAAGCAGAAAGAGAGAGAGAGAGATCAGAGATCAGGATCAGCTGACGGAGAACACGCAGCTCTACCGGATCACCTGCAGCTCCGCCCACTGTGACGGACCGGTCAGTGGAGCAAAACACAAGCTTCAAGTTTGAACTAACACACTTGTCTATTTTATCTACCTCTGGAACAACCTAAACTGGTAATAAATATGTTTATTCGGGTCACTCATTACTGGATCAGTGAGCTGCATGAGATACAGACAGGCTGTCAGGAGAGAGAGAGAGGAAAAGAGAGGCTCCGTTTATTTCTTCGTTGTTATTATCCAAAGTTAATGTAAACTTTTGAATAATGTACTTCATCTACTATAAGTAGTTTGTTTGAATGTAATAATTATGTTGTTTGTTGTTTGTGGGAGCGCATAATTTATTGAAAAATGAATCTGATCTTTTCGATCTGTTACGATTATAAACTGAAGCAATATAAAAATGAGCCCCATTAACTTAATTAATTAAACATCAGCATATATTACCGGTCACAGTCCGGTAATTACCGGCTAACGGAAACTCTGCTACACAATTCACAATACAACACATTAAATGGAAAATCCCCATAGCCCCCACCCACCCTATGATCGGTGATCGGCGATCGGATCGGCCAATTCTGATTCCGGTGATTGGCGATCGGTGATCGGCCCCAAAAACCCTGATTGGAGCATCCCTAGTTACCTGTTAGCTTTGGTATGCTAACGCTGCTAACGTGACTTGCTCTCTTCCTGCCGATCTCAACACGGATTTGTTGTTTTCAAAATAGCATTTTCAGGGAAAAAACAAGCTGCTTCTCTTTGACATGTCAATATAGTTTACTGCATCCTTTCAGATTTAAAAACTGAAAATGGCCACCCTGGAAAGATCTCAGTTCCCCACAAAGATATTTTAATCGCCTCCCGGGAGTACGTAACACCATTGGACTAGAGAAAAAATGAGTAACGTCAAGTTTTCAACTTGGTACCCAAAGTATCTATACTCGTGACATTCTATGTTTTCTTTATCAAACACACAGATTTAGTGTGCAGACTGTTCCATAAACACGCTACGAACCAAACGATAATACATTTTTATCGGTTGAAATCTCAAGTTCTTGGTGCTCTGGAAACATCTACCTACATGGATTCTACATGTTCTACTGAACATATCCACATTGTCTTCAAAATCTACAATAAATCGAAGGCCAGCCATGATCAAGAAAGTTTGCTGTGCAACTTGTTAAATTGCTGAAAAGGCGCAAATCAGTACCGACAAGCTTCTGGTGCAGCTAAGGTCCTCAGCAAAGGCTCATAGCTCCACCTTTAACTCCTCATGCATCCAGCTTGTCTGTACTCGGCACTCTGACCATCTGGTATCCAGGAAAGTTAGTCATGAAAATAAAGGGGGAAAAGAAGAGTGCACAGGAAGGAAAGAAGTGAACATCAGAGAAACAGAACAGGAAAGACAAAACAGTCCCGGGCCTGAGGCAGAGAGAGATGGTGGGGGGGGGGGTGTACGGCTGCACGTAGTTAATCCTGGCTGTTCATTTCATGCTCGGGTGGATGTGCAGACGTCCATGTTTCAAAGCCCTCGCAGGCTCCACCTGACGCCCTGCAGGGAAAATTAATGACTCCAATAATAGTGCCACATTTTCCTGTGACGTTTCCCGCATCGAACTTTATTGGACAAATTTGAATTTGGATCTGATCAGATCACAACAGCTCGTTACTGTACGTCTGGAGAGAAATGAAAGAGGCACTTGTGTATCTCTGTGTGTGTGTGTGTGTGTGGTGTGTGTGTGTGTGTGTGTGTGTGTGTGTGTGTGTGTGTGTGTGTGTGTGTGTGTGTGTGTGTGTGTGTGTGTGTGTGTGTGTGGACTAACTGCATTCATTTGTGCAGCAGCCAGTACACAGGACATGATGTATGATACTGTTTCCTTTAAGCTCAGCACCTGTGGTGTTGTAGTCCACCTGACAGCACTGGATAACGGGATCAATTTTAGTAAAGCATTTCCATTGTGAATTGACAAATGCAACGTTTTTGTGACAATCTGTAACAAAAGAAAGCTGTGCCATTTACCCTTAATATTCCCAAATATTCCATCTTCTTTACCCTGAATTCTGACAATACGTTATGTTGTTATAGGTCAATTTTTGGTTTTTGACCCAGTGGTCTGTGTGGGCAAGGCTCTTTCTTTCTTCTCAAATTGTATAGGTTGTCATTTTCTAATGAAAAACAGCTCAATAAGTCAGAATTGATCAGAGATGGAAGAATTAGTCAGGTCGTTTTATTCAAACAAATCTAGCAAAACTAAATTGTCAAAAAATAATATGTTACTAGTAAAAATCCTGCTCAAGTGTTCAAAAACTTGCCGAAAGTAAAAGTACACATTATGCATTGTGGCCCATTCCAGAATGATATCATCACAGCTGGTAAACGTGGAGCTAATTTAAATTACTTAATGTACTTCTGCTGAATATGTTGACCTATAATTATCTATCGTAGTAAGTTTACAAGTTGATTCATATTTTGTATGTAAGGGATAATGAACAACGAGACGGTCATTAATGAAAAAAGATCACCTGATCATCGAGCCCGATGTGAAGCAGAGGAATCCTGATCAATCCTTCTTATTACACGGCCACATACTGAATAAGCCAACGACTTGACTCACAAAATTAATTGAAATGTTTATATTGATTTAAAAATTATCGCATTGCTTCCACTAAGAAAGAATGTGTCCGATACACAGCTGAAACTGCAGCAACACCAACATAACTTAAAGGGGACCTATCATGCAAAATGCACTTTTGTACGTCTTTTATACATGAATATGTGTCCCCGGTGTTCCAGGGAACTCACCAAGTGTCAGAAAACACAACCCTCTCTATTTTCCTCCATACCCAAATCTCTAAAAACGGGGCTGCAACGGATCTGATAAAAACTGATCCAGATTTGAACATTTCACTGACGTCAGGACGGTGGCGCTACGGCTATTGGGCCAACTCTCCACCTATCAGGGGAATGTGGGGTTGGGCCACGGCTGGCCATTGCAGCTCGAAAGCGCTGGAGACGCTGTAGTACATATGCCAGGCCTGTAAGTGGCGCTGTAGTCTGCCACAAAAGCAGCGAAGAAGACTTCCCGCGCATGGTTGCCCTTCTGTTTATTCTCCGCTGTGGCTTTCTTTCTCCCTCCCCGAGGCAAGCGTTTGCTCCTGCTGCTGTAATTCAATGCAATCCCTCCCCGTCGAGGCAAGCACTGTAATTCTCTCCGGTTAGTCCACCAGCAGATGGCAAACACCCACCTCTCCGCCTCTTCCAAGGAACGAGGGGGCCGTGCGGCAGAGTTTCAGTTAGGTTTTTTTTCGCCGGTCAAGATGTCCGTTAAAGTTTAAATCTTATTTTCAAAATTAGAAAAGTGCCGGTCAAAGGTCTTCTTTGTTATTTATTGAGCTTTAAAACAAATGAATAACGGCTCTATATAATAATATAATAAAACACGGAGGACGGAGATCTCTTTTTCTCCCCCTCTTCTGACAGCCCAGCAGCTGATCAGAGCACGCTCCCCTGTCCTGCAGGGGGGCGTGGTCAGCTGCAGCTCACAGAATCAGCCCCCTGCTAAAACAGGGCTGGAAAGAGCAAATGGAGCGAAATGAGGCATGGCTAAAATGCAGGATCTGTTTGGTATTTTGAAAAAAAAACTATATTTATATACTTTATATAGGTATGGCCCTACAATATATTGTTCAAATATAGCATGATAGGTCCACTTTAAGATGCCGGTGGTTTTCTGTAACTGTCCAAGTCTGTTCAGTTTATTTTCCGCTAACAAGTCCTTCAACACTGCAGAGCCCATACCGTGTTCCTGTTACTGTTTACTTCCTGTCTGTCTTCTTCTGTTCATTTACCTGACGTCCAAGGCAACGTCTTTGAACCTCTTTCCGTCTCTCCGTTGATCCTCCCTAGCGTCGGTCATTATTTTGCTTAGCAGCAGTGTGTTATCAAGTTTTAACAACCTCTGAAATGTCAAAATTGACCCATCATAATTGATCATTCATCCAAGCCATGTAGCTATTAATCTGAATCTTTAAAGTAACAAAAGGTGACATAAAGGAGCATGAAATGAAACTACTTTAAGGTACCTCAAAATCGTACTTTCTCACAGTACTTGGGTAAATGTATTTCACTACATTCCAACATTGCAATTTATCAAGCCAGGCCTTTCCGTGTGTGTGTGTGTGTGTGTGTGTGTGTGTGTGTGTGTGTGTGTGTGTGTGTGTGTGTGTGTGTGTGTGTGTGTGTGTGTGTGTGTGTGTGTGTGTGTGTGTGTGCAGTTAGTCTCTGGCTGCTCCTCAGACTAATGACACTACAGTGGAGGCTTGAAGAGGCGGGTGTCAGAGGTTTTAATGATGGGATGCAGAACACCTCCACTCATTTCTGAGACGCTGCCTGTTAGACTAATCCCACCGGAACCGTGTGTGTGTGTGTGTGTGTGTGTGTGTGTGTGTGTGTGTGTGTGTGTGTGTGTGTGTGTGTGTGTGTGTGTGTGTGTGTGTGTGTGTGTGTGTGTGTGTGCGTGCTAGCCTCAGACTGATGTCAAAACGTAGCAGGAACCTAAACCCAAACAGCGATTACATTGCAAAACATAACTGGAAAAGTCTCTGCATAAATGTGATACAGCTAAGATGTGTTTACTTGCA
This sequence comes from Trematomus bernacchii, assembly GCF_902827165.1. Taxonomy (NCBI): domain Eukaryota; kingdom Metazoa; phylum Chordata; class Actinopteri; order Perciformes; family Nototheniidae; genus Trematomus; species Trematomus bernacchii. The sequence continues at coordinate 1,649,064 of NW_022987966.1, forward strand.
CATTTCCATTAACTTTTTTCTCAATCTAAAATCTGCTTTGAATGTGTCTTTACTATTCCAATTCATTTTGGTTTACAGCAGAGACTGTGTGTGCGTGTGCATGTGCATGTGCATTTGTGTGTGTTTGTGTGAGAGTGTGTGTGACAGAGGCCAGAGAAGGATTAAACTATGCATTGGAAAGCCTGTATTTCTGTTGAGTCAAGGTTATGTGTGGGTGTGTGTATAGGTAAGAGTGTGTGAGACCATGTCCATTATCCACAGATATGCTCACACACAACGTGCAAACACACCCTTATGCAAAAAGGTTTAATAGCAGTCAAACATGAAAACACATTATTTAGATTAGCTTTTAATAAGCAACATCCCCATTAAATGTGTCATTAATCTTTATCATTCTTATTATTTGTATTATTCTTTCTTCTTTTATTCATTAATTATTGTGTTTATCCGTTTTGTCTTATGTCTTAGGTGTGTGTCATCATTTAACAAAAGGGAAGAGAAATGCAGTGAGTGCTGAATAAATAGTTGTATTAATTCAATGAGGTTGTAATGTAATAATAATAATAATAATATAACAAGAATGTTATTTTGGTGGTACACTGTGTTGCGGCTGCCCCGGCCTGCTGGCAGGAAGTGGCTGTTTCCTGTGCCGCTTCCTGTTTTGTCTCTTATCGTCTGATTGGTCTCTTCTATTCTGGTCAGTCGTGTCGAGTGATACGAGGGCACACAGGGTCCAAGTGTAAAAAGTATTTTACCTCTTTTAACTCCAGCTGAAATAGGTTACACATATCTGGGAAAAATCTGGTACACACCCTTTTTTGGAGAAAAAAATGGATGTTACTGTTTGATTTAGACCATGTAAAGAAAAAGTGTCTAACATTTGCAACCAACAACTTATTGTGATTATAAAACCAATGGATACAGAAAAGATTGTACATGAAGCCAGAAAACTATCATTATTTTCAATGAAATCGCAGGAATTATATTTAGATAATGTAGTATTAGTCAGTAAGTATCATGCAATTAAATATATTGGCACTTAAAGGTGGGGTAGGTAAGTTTGAGAAACCGGCTCGAGATACACTTTTTGTTATATTCCATGGAATTCTCTTAACATCCCGATAGCAATGAATATCTTAAGTGCTTTGACAAAAAATCCATCAAAGAATTTAATCTATGGAAGCCGTAGTACTGTAAAAAGCACGACCAATCATTTTAGCCGGCCCGGGTAAAATAACTGGATGGCCTACCTGCCTGTCAGCCTTCCATCTGTGCACAAACTTATCTCGTGCCCTCATTGGTCATGTGCGCGTTCGTGTGTGTTGGAGGAGGGGCTCTGTAAGGAAGTGGCAGATTTTTTTCGGCTGTGTATTTTCAAATTCTAGCGATCTCGAGCTGGTTTCTCCAAAATTACCTCACCCACCTTTAAAGAGAGTTTGTCCAAATATTAAATAGTACTTGCCATATTTTTATTGTTAGGCCATTTTTTGTTTGTTCATTTGACTCCTAATGAAAAATGAATGAACAACCCGTTTTGAGCAAATCTTTTCAGTTACTAATTAAATGTGGTATGTTTATGTAAAAATAAATGAAACAATACAATGGACACTGCTGCTACTGGCTAATGCAGTTAGTCACAGGAACAAGGCCACTAAAATAAATGCATGCCAGACAAAATAAACATGCACTAAAAAGAGAAAAATCTTAAATCCTTTCTCTGGGATTAGAAAAGGCTTTTGTCGTCATATTGCCTCTCAGTATATTTAAAATGTCTCTGTCGGCACACTGAAAAAAATGACTTTTTGGTTCAGTAAGTAATACTTTGATTATTTGTTTAAATTCTACAAGAAATTACTAATAATGTTATTTTACTCAAAATATCTCCTATTATTTAATGTGTTACTTGAATTTGCAAGTAAATTTGTATCTTCATTTTGTTAAGTACATTTAAATCATAGCACCAAGTAAATGTTAACTAAAGTAATGTGTTGACCTACAACCTGTGAAAAGCTAGTAAAATGTACCTGGGCAATGTGAGTAAAGGTGGGCGACGCCCCCGATGACATCAGAGGAGTTTTCGCACAGTACAGACATTTGAAAAAAAGCAGACGGTTCCAGCATGGACCCTCATCTAATATGAATACTCGTGGATTTTGAATCATGTAAGTATATGTATGTACTTTATTAACTCTGTACATCCCTGTTAGCTTGTCAGCTTAAAGGTGGGGTAGGTACGTTTGAGAAACCGGCTCGAGATACACTTTTTGTTATATTCCATGGAATGCTCTTAACATCCCGATAGCAATGAATATCTTAAGTGCTTTGACAAAAAATCCATAAAAAAATTTCATCTGTGGAAGCCGTAGTACTGTAAAAAGCACGATCAATCATTTTAGCCGGCCCGGCTAAAATAACTGGATGGCCTACCTGCCTGTCAGCCTTCCATCTGTGCACAAACTTATCTCGTGCCCTCATTGGTCATGTGCGCGTTTGTGTGTGTTGGAGGAGGGGCTCTATAAGGAAGTGGCAGATTTTCTCCGGTTGTGTATTTTCAAATTCTAGCGATCTCGAACTGGTTTCTCAAACTTACCTAGCTACCTTTAATGTGGATATCAAACGAATGTTAGCTAGTCAGTCTTTCAGCTTAGCAATTTAGCTAGTTAGCGTGCTAGCTAATTTAGCCTGCTTTCATGGGTGCGGCACACACAACATGTAACACTTAGTGGTTTAGTAGTTGCTTCAAACTAGTTAACAGTGGCGAAATTCACATTTTAGAATAATTTTGTTGTTTTGATTAGTAGTTCAGAAGAGTTTGTTTTACTTGGGGGGGTGTTCGCGCTACATTTTCAAATGCTGCTCGTTAAGCAGTGTGTCGCCAAACTGAGTTTTCCTTTACTAGGGGAGTCAAGTCAGTTCACTCACATGCATCCGACTGTGTGTGATGCACATGTGTGCTTTTATTTCCTGTGCACACTGAGACAGATAGCGGCACCGGATTCCTAAAAAAAGGTATGTCACACATTCCCTGCCATGTGTAAACTGCCTGTGGGCCACTCTGTAATCCAGGGAGACTACTGGGACAATAGTGACTTTATTAGAAGTTTAACTGTTGGTGCCTCCTTCTGTAGCGCGTTAAATTGAAGTTAATGCATAATCGTTGTCTCCAATATCTGTCTGTACTTACAGTAATGTGTGTTCGCTACAATAATTGACATGTCTGTTAAACAGCACCAAGCTGAAGTTAGAGGGAAGCCGCACTCCCGCCTGATGGAGCTTCTGGAAGAGTCTGCAGAGGAGCTGATTAAAGAGAACCAGGTAAATGTTCTGTGTTGAATGTGTCTGTTCTTCTGTTTGTACATGAATATCTCTATTCTCTAAAGGTAAGTACATCGTATGTGAAAAACCTCTTCAGTCTCCAGTTGTTTTTAAGTTAACATTTAGATAAAGTACATTGGGATGACATTTTACTGTATAATATTTATTTATATTTTCTAAATTACTACATTTCAATGTTTAATATTCTGATTCGAAATGTGTTTTTCAGGAGAATTGATAGTTTGAGCCTGTAGAACCCAATTATTTAATCAGGTTTACTTCCTGTTGGGAACAAAGCAAACATTTCATAAACTAAGCTTCCTTACTTGTAGTCATACTTTGACCGTAACAAATAAGAGTTAATTCCCTTAATAGTATCCTGAGCTTGCACTATTTTTATATATATTTTGTATTTCTTTTATGTCCTATATATATATTTATGTTGCATTGTTGGAAGAGCCTGGGACTGACGTTTTTCATTGCATATCCACACTGTAGCTACTGTGCATATGATAATAAAGCCCTTTGCACCATTTGAAGCTCACATCCCTCTCTGCTTAAAAAGAACATGTACAATCAATGGCTACTTAAATACTTAATTAAATAGCTAACTCTAAGTAACTTAAAAGAAAAGTATACAGTATTGTATGTTAACACTGATTTACATGTTTTGACAGAATGGAGGCAAAGATATCGTCGAAAAAGGACTATGCTGAGTGTCGTGAAGCTCCATGTCCCCCATGAAGTGCAGCAAAAGAAGACGCCTCACCTCCCAACGTGTCCATCTCGTTTTATTATAGCCTATTATTATATAGAGTCGTTATTCATTTGTTTTAAAGCTCAATAAATAACAAAGAAGACCTTTGACCGGCATTTTTCTAATTTTGTCCGGAAGATTTAAACTTTAACGGACATCTTGACCGGCGAAAGAAACTGAAACTGAAACTCTGCCGCACGGTCCCCTCGTTCCTTGGAAGAGGCGGAGAGGTGGGTGTTTGTCATCTGGTGGACTAACCGGAGAGAATTACAGTGCTTGCCTCGACGGGGAGGGATTGCATTGAATTAAAGCAGCGGGAGCAAACGCTTGCCTCGGGAGGGAGAAAAAAAGCCACAGCGGAGAATAAACAGAAGGGTAACCATGGTAACTATGGGCGGGAAGTCTTGTTCGCTGCTTTAGTGGCAGACTACAGCGCCACTTACAGGCCTGGCATATGTACTACAGCGTCTCCAGCGCTTTCGAGCGGCAATGGCCGGCCGTGGCCCAACCCCACATTCCTCTGATAGGTGGAGAGTTGGCCCAATAGCCGTAGCGCCACCGTCCTGACGTCAGGACAGTGTTCAAATCTGGATCAGTTTTTATCAGATCCGTTGCAGCCCCTTTTTTAGAGATTTGGGTATGGAGGAAAATAGAGAGGGTTGTGTTTTCTGACACTTGGTGAGTTCCCTGGAACACCGGGGACACATATTCATGTATAAAAGACGTACAAAAGTGCATTTTGCATGATAGGTCCCCTTTAAGTAACAAACACTTCCGAACTGTAAGTAGATGTTACTTGAAATATAGGTTGTTACATTTACTTAGAATTTCTGCGTGGAAAATTGTTACCTAGGATTTTCTAAGTAAATGTCACTCCACTTTTTCTTCAGTGCAGTAGCTGGTCAGTCATACTCCGAGCAGTGAGGTTAAATCATTAGCATTCATGAATCTGCCAGATGTCATCGTTGAGAAAAAATAAATTGCAGCAAATTAAAACTGATTCAGCGAGATATTTCTGCAGTGTGGAATGTGTTTTCGAGGACATGCTGCCAGGCTGGACTGAAGAAAGAGAACCAAGAAGGCAATGTTCACTCAATCCAACATATCAACAGTCATCATCGGTCCTCCTTAAGAATCCTCTGTTCATTCATTTCACCTCGCTTTTCTTTACTTTGTTTTTGTTAACGTTTTATGTGCTGGGAGGGCAAGTTTATCAGATGCCATTCTGGATCATGACATCAACATCTACGGTGGCTCTGATACCCCTTTCACACCAAGGCTTTTCCCCTTCTAGCTCCGTGCTAGAGCTTTTCTGGTTCAGAACCGGTTCTTCGGTTTAGCGCCGGCTCTTTTCACACCGCTCAGAGCCCGACTGGTGCTGCCGCTGCTGCGTCATGACGTCACAGTTTACGTCGCTTAGTTTCTCCCCAACGGAGCTCACCTCACAACAACAACGGGCCGGGGACTGCGTCGGGTCGATGATCGTGTTGCTTTTAATCATACGAAGCCAGATTAAATTAAATAACGACTTCTCCAACCTTATACTTTTCTCCAGAGTGCCGTGGTTCATTGTTTATTAATGTGTTTCAGCGGCATTTACCGACCGCTGCAGTGCTGACTGCTCTTCCACGAGTGTATTCTCCCGTTAGCTCCGGGTTAGCTGACACGGCTCTAAAGTATTCACTGTCTGACTGTCACACAAGCAGCTGATACATATCCCCAGTTCCCCTTAAGTGAATGTGTGTCAGTCTGAATTGACGCTGTTTGGTGTCAGTCTGAATTGACGCTGTTTGGCATCACAACGCTGTTATGAAAGTTTCTCTGGTATAACATGGGTGATGTTAGCATAGCAACCGAAGCTAAACTGACTACTTGCTAAGACGTTTTATACAGGCACTTTTTACCGGCGTATTTTTCATTATGATTCTACTTGTGATAGTCGGACATGACAACCTGTGCAGCCCATGTATTGATTCCATCCGATAGCTGCTATAATAACAAACAAAACGTCTGCCTGCTCTCCACAATGATCAATAACAGCGAACGGATGGTCAAAGTAAGGTACAAATAAACAGAATCACACGAAGCCTGGTTAGTGTTGCCTGACTTTATAAAGCGTGTTTTTTTTTTACAAGTGTGTGGTTGCGTTCTAGTCACTTTGCTCAGCACTACTGCTGGTTACAACTTTTATTTGCCGTACTCGCCTTAACTGTTATCTCAGGTTAATCTCGCCCCCCCTCCGACGTAAGCGGTTCTTGCTTCTACACGGACAACTTTTTGGTGCTCGAAACGAACCGGATTCCGGAGCTTAGAGGCTGCTCCGCTGCGGTGTGAACAGGAAAACCCGGTGCTTTTCAAGCACCAGCACCGAACCGGCCCCGAAACACCGTTGGTGTGAATGGGGTATGAGTGGTCAAACATCTCTCAGGGCTTTGTATTGATGTGGGAAAAAAGAAGAAAGGTTCTCTTTTTGTGAACTATTTATTGACCAACTTTAGTCGGTTTTTAATCATTATTGACACAACGTGAGAACATTTATTTTTACAAAAAGCAGCTACAGTACTCCACTGGATCAGATTTCAGTGTTTACCTCACTATTAACTCAATATGACAATTTACTTTTATATAGATTAAATGTGGACTCGACATAACCGATAATGTATTTCCGATCAAAATCAATTCAATAAGCATTATAAGTACCCTATCCTTGTTTATTTGTCCTTGTTGTATTATCTGTTTATCCCATTGTCCCTCTTGAAGGGTTGATATAATGACACGTTACGCTGCAGTAATATTAATAATTCATAATGTGTAATGGGAGAGGGGTCGCTTGTAGTGACAAACCTTGTTAATGACATGCATATATCTATTTCTGTTGTTCCGACTTTGGTTAACGTTACATGAGTTTTCCAGGTCAGGAATTCATTTTTCATTTATCACATGAATGTGGCACAATTGGCCTACCTCACAATGTTAACTTTAGTAAATCATCGCTCTTATGAACGCATTGTGATTCAGATCTTCTCCAAAGTGTGTTCGTTCTAACTAGGGATGGGAACGATTAATCGAATATGCGAATATTCGAAATTATTCAGGTATTCGAATAATTATTCAGGTATTCGAATATGAGTTATGAATATTTTTGGGAGGGATGCCTAAGTTGATTACATATTATCAAATTGAATAATTCAATGTATACGACAGTGCCATAGCTAAATGTGTTAGGTGACGTCTAGGTAATGTGTGTTTTGCTCCGCTCACCGGTCCCTCACAGCGGGCAGAGCTGCAGGTGCTGATCTCTCTCTCTCGCGTCCGGTTATACTTCACTCGCGTTTATGTCCAAATCCATCAGATCTAGCTAGTTCTAGCTAATGATATGGCTGCTGCCCCTCCCTACACGCAGATCACGCAGACTCAAACCTCATCTTATGCCCAAATGCGGCGCAAATGCGCTCCGCAGCCGTTGCGAGGTTCCGGCGCTAACAGTTCATGAGCGTGCTCCCCCGCCCCCTGTCAACACTCGCGACACATGAGTTGCCAGCCTAAACAACAATAAGCACTGCTTGGCAACCGTGTGTGGCGGCAAAGTGCATAGACATTTTGACAGGAGAGATTTAGTTTTGCCGGTATTCAACATATTTTACCAGTCATAGTCCGGTAATTATTTACACTCTAAGAAGAGTCCTACACAACAGACATGGCGTCAAAAAGGAGTAATGTGTGGAAATATTTCGACCAGGTTAGTGAGTGCGGTGTAGAGTGCAAACTATGCCAAATTAAACTTATATATATATACATACTATACCTTGCTATACCCGCAACCTCCGTTCCAGCTGAGAGGGTCTTCTCTACAGCAGGCCTGATTGTGAATCGCCTCCGCACATGAAAGCTGTAGGCCTATAGCTGTCAAACTGTGATCACCAGTTCAATACATTTGACAAATTCGACTTGGTTTCTATACTTAGAACATGTATTTATTTATTTCCAAAAGTTATTGAAATATTTTTTTTCTAAAACATCCTTATTATAGGATATGTACATTTCGGTTAACCGGTTAACCGTTCTTTGGGGGGTCGAATATTCGAATATACATTTGCTTTCAAATTCCCATTCCTAGTTCTAACACGGCCCATGCTTCACCCTTTTAACAAGGTTCTTCAAAATCTGATCAGACCTTATTTTAATAATCCTGCCGACAGAGGGGGGAAAAAGCCTCAGTGTAAACTAAGGAAGGTATGTATCACTCGACCCTACATGTAAGAGCCACTCCAGCACATATTTATGTCCAAGAAAATATTTATGTTGGACAGATGACATTTGCTGTTTTTGCATATTTTTATATATGTATTGATATTATTTGACTATATTGAGCTTTTGTTTCTGTTATTTACGACATATGATAATGCTAAAATGCAGCTTTCAGTGTGTATGTCCAAAAGAGTTTAGTTGCGTTATGCCAGTAAGGTGATGGAAGTCGGATTGATGCAATTTCGGATCGAAACAAGTTTGACCGTTCAGCCAAATGTTAATGTCATGTTTTAGTCATCTAATGTGTTATAGTCGGTCGAGATGCAGATTGGATGGGATTAACTTGCCGTAGCGCTTTTATTTGCTTTGAATAAACCTTTGTTTAAGTTTGACCTGTCTTCCCTGGATCTTCACAAAAGGGTCAGAGCTTTATGCAACACGAGTCAGAGCTAAGATAACTCGGAGACTAAGTGGCCAGCCACTATACTACAGCTCCCCTCAGCTCTGGACTGTTTTAGCGTTGTTTATCCCATTTTGGTTTTCAAGCCCCAATGTATATGTACCATATGGTTCACTATCACCATTCTGAGCAACCTTGTTTTAGTTACAACATTAGCAGTTTTCAGCAAATAAGCTCCGATACACTCTATATGCGACCTGCCCTGCACCAGAAGGCAGAGCACGTATGCGTAGTTAACACAGCGAAGAATTTTGTAGCTAAAGAGGCACGTTTTCAGAAATTGATGGAGACCAAACCAGAGCAAAAAGTAAAGTGAACATTGTCTTATATAGCTGCTAATAATCCAAAGCAATAATACAAACATTGCTGTTTTGCACAAGACAGTCATCCTGTAAGACTTTTTTGCACATCATTCATCAATTTGTCTGCTCAATATATCGGTATACACACTCCTGCACGCAGAGATGCACACACACATAGAGCCTGATTTTATTTGATGTATCATATTTCTTCTTGCCACTGCAGCAACCCCATTTATCCTCTGAGATCATTAAAGTTTCATCTAATCATGTTCAATACTCCATTACTAAAACAGTCGATAGGTGCAGACCTTAGGAGAGGGCGTGGGAGGAGAGATAGAAAGAGACTGATAGAAAGAGAGGGATATCTTTCCTCTACTTCATCAAGCACTTTTAATTTCCTGATATCATCACACTCCGAAAGTAAGTAACCAGATTTTAACCAAAGAAAAAGAAATTATCTTCACCAATGGAGGTGAAGATAGAGAAAGAGATGGAGCGATGAAAGGAAAATATTGATCAAGGGAAAGAAAAAGTGGAGGAGTGAAAGAGATGAGAAATGGGGAAGAGAAGTGGAAAGAGAGATGATGTGAGGGATGGAAAAGAGGGCGAGCCAAATGGGTGTAATTTTAGATCCATCGTAAAAAAAAAAAAGAGGGAAGATCAAGGAGAAGATTGGAAATGGAGAATGCGACAATGAGGCAAAAACAATAACAGAGAAGAAAGATGAGCAAGAGAATAACACAGAAAGAGGTTAGAGGTGGAGACTAACAGAGAGAAAGGGGGAGGGAGGGAGACGCTATCGACCATCTGAAACTGCTCTAATGTGGCCACAGCAGGTGCTGCTGGCTCCACACCGGAGACGTCCCTGTGTGTAAGTGTGTGTAAGTGTGTGTGTCTAACAGGGCTCACAGTGTTTACAGACAGACAGTGGTTACCTCATCACGTCCTGGGTGCATTTAGCCGCGGCGTCAGACTGTCAGCAGTTCCACACACACACACACACACACACACACACACACACACACACACACACACACACACACACACACACACACACACACACACACACACACACACACACACACACACACACACACACACACACAGAGAGAGAGTCCAACACACACCTCTGATCACCCCCCCCCCACCCACCCTCTTTCTTTTTCCCTCTCTTTTGTTTAATTCCCCTCTCGGTCTGCAGGCCATCAGCCGTATCATTTCATCGACACACAGATCTGCTCCGTTGCGTTACATTACAGAGACTCACTGCAGTGTGAGAGCACACACATTCAGTTGATACCGGGATCCCGTTTTCCATCTGGAAAAATGAAACAACAAACCCTCATCTATTTCAAACTGTGTAAAAAGTGGTAGCAGTCAGCTTAAGAGAAATACTAAATTGGGAGTCAGCGGTGCACTGAGGGGGCTGTGTTGTAGGGCCATGTTGTTAAGGGTACCCCGGAGACCATAAATCACGAACCAGGAAGTAGGGTTGAAAAATTCTCGACCAAAACATGGATTAGTTCAGCATCCAAATCGCAGGAGACTCAAAAAAATGTAAGGCCAGATAAACCATTCATATCAATCTATGACTTTTCATGGTATGTGTAGGTTCCCCTAGAACAGGGACATCATTCTAAATTAAGTATTGTGGTGTTGCAGGGACTTCCCGCCTATCAGTAACGTGGCGTGGGGAAAACATTAGGGGAAGCCAATAATACGTCCTTTTTTGGGGGTCGGTCAATGTAACGCTGTAACCAGATGTGTGATTACAGCGCCCGGTATCATTTTACACACATTTGTAACATACAGATGCAGGACTTACACATGCCTGCTTTCTAACCGACAGGTCCGCACGCACTCTCCAGCCGAAACTCTAATAAACATTCATTCACAAACTAAATCAGGAGACCTTTAACGTTTTACGTCCGATTCGCTCCTTTTTTCCTCGCTGTACACAGCCCCAGTTTGGGCATTGGCCTTTCATCAGATTAAATGTTTAGTTGCTGCTGTAGCGGAAGTTTAGTACAATTACTTTTTATTAAATACTCCAAATCTCCACCCTCCATAATTGCACTTGCTTCAGTTGCTTGCTACTTTCTAACGGCGGTGAGAGTGGTGCAGTGACGCTATCTATCTATCTATCTATCGATTAGATTTATGATTCGAAAATTATAAAAGTAGAGTAGACATGTGGATATTATCCGGCTGAACAGAACATGAAAATCTCTTCAGCTTGTGTTAGCTTAAGCTTATTTCAGGCATCTAAAAATGGTTCAACTTTGAGACTAATGAACTGGAAGTGCTAAAATGCTAACTCATTCCAGCACAACTCTAAATAAGACAAATCAAACACATTAAGTCCCAATTTTTCCAAACGTTCAGCCCTACCAGGAAGTTCAGTGTGAATAACAGATGAATGCGTTTAAGGGTTTTCAGAATACTGCACAATGGTCTGTAATACTGTTAAGTTATCGCATCTGCAACTATGTTTTCTTTCGTCACGCTTCAACTTTTTCCCCTACGATGGCACTCCAGCTGTGTCGATGGACTCGCTCCATTCAATCCTATGAGAAATCTTCTTTTTTTATACCAGGATAAAATGTGTCTAAACAACCCTCATCGGACTGTGATAGGACAGCGTTTTTGACAATCATCAAAATGCTAGTCCAGTCTTGTAAGTTACTCAAAGAACAGCTGTGACAAAGGGAATTAAAGGCTATTCATATTCCACCGATGCTTCAATATAAGACTCACCACTCATTAGCTCTAAACAAAATGGTTTCAAACTAGAGGTATTAGCTCAAATCGAGCAGCCATCAGACCAAAAATGAAAATAGTTTTGCATTCATTTCTAAAACCTTAAATTGTCTGACACTAAAAGAGAAACACACAGCTTGATACTCACCTACATTAATTATAGTTTCTGATGGAAGAGTCTAACGATCTAATGATGGTAATTAAATACTAAGAACTCATAACACTTTCACTTTGATGAATGGGCAGCAGCTTATCATTTTCTAAGTAAGTCAGTCAATAAATAAAGTGATGGAGTAGTAAAGTGTCCCTGGACTGATGTCATACAAGCTCTTTCAAGAATACAATGAAATAGTGTAGAACAGAGGCTAGCAATAGAACATAAACACTGTTTCAAAGATAAACAGTAAAGAAACACATTTTTGGGGTAACATAATAGTCTTATTACCATGACAACAAACTAATCACATGTTGGAAGGGGGCAATGTTGCTGATACTGATGAGCTCTCGAAAACAGAAGCAGAATCGCCCACAATTGAACCTACCAGTACAAAAATAACACTCCGCTCAGAGACCTACGATTATGTGTGTGTGTGTGTGTGTGTGTGTGTGTGTGGTGTGTGTGTGTGTGTGTGTGTGTGTGTGTGTGTGTGTGTGTGTGTGTGTGTGTGTGTGTGTGTGTGTGTGTGTGTGTGTGTGTGTGTGTGACTCAAACCACTGTCACTTCACTAGCTGATGAGTCATCGCTGTAATTAAGAGAGCAGAAGCGTGACACATCTCCGTGTCCTCCGGAACAATTATCCTATTAGACGAGGCGTGGGCCCGCAGTCTGACGTGTCTCTTTGAAACTGGACAAGATAATGTATTGGTCCAACCATTACCTAAATGTGTGGGTGCCTTTGGTTTTAGGGAGATTTTGATTTATCGATATTAACTTTCCTGGTAGATCAATTATTTCAGCACTGCATGCTTTTTCTCAAACAGTCACTATTGTACGGTAGCATTAAATTGAAAAGTATCTCACTTGTTATCTTTGTTGTAACCAGGGTTACATTTGGCGTGGGCTGTCCGTGACTCGGTACATTGGCCAACACTCTGCCATGCTTTTCCAGGGTTTCCTTTTCACTATAAATTGTTTTTCCTTTAAAGCTACCTAGCAGATGAGAAACCTTAGTCTAGGTGGCGGTAATGCACCTTAGCGCTGGTGTCCATCGACTATAAACAAAAGCGACCTCAGTGTCAGTAAGTGACTCACCATAGAGGAAGCTTACGTGCCATGGCAGCAACAGAAAGTGTACTCATTCCGCTTGTAGTAAGGATTCAAGACCAACCTAATTTAAAGTGGACCTATTATGCTATATTGGAAAAATATATTGTAGGGCCATACCTATACAAAACATGTCTGTGCAGTTTTTTGCTTAAAATACCAAACAGATCACCCATTGTAGCCATGCCTCATACTGCTCATACCCCTCTTTTGAAGCCCTGTTAGAGAAACTAGGATTTTGGGTCCTTAGCTTGAAAAACAAAAAGAGGAGGCGGAGCTAATGCCTGATCAGAATTCTACCGGAGATAAAGTAAAATTTTGCTGTGATAAAACGCCATCCTGTTCTAAACCACATCAAGGATTATTTCTGAAACAGTATGGAGCTCAAATGCTTTTTCTCTTGCGGGTTTATCACAAGGTGAGTTCCTTTTTTTATTTCCTGCTTTTTAAACACATGCTCTCTCCAGTACAGGTTAGCTCTGAGTGTTAGCGAAGCTTGCTAATGTAAACAAAGACGAGATTACGTCCAAAACACGTCAGGCATTGTTTCTGATAGCAACTTTCTGTGGGTCCGCCGCCGGTTTGACGTAATATCAGCAGCAAATCTGTATCCGCTCGTTGTACCCCAGTTTTTAAAAGATTTGGGTACGGAGGAAAAGAGAAAGGGTTTTATTTTCTGACGCTGCGTGAGTTCCCCGACACACCGGGGACACATATTTATGTATAAAAGACATCAAAAAGTGCATTTTGCATGATAGGTCCCCTTTAAGTTGCCACAATCACAAAGTAGGGCCTTGGATTACATAGCAGGTTTTCTGTCAGAAAGGTGCTGGAAGGGCGCTGGGCAGACAATGTTTTTTCATTCTTAAAACCAATCAAAATATTCTTGCTCTCACACACTTTTATGAATGAGCTTCACCGCTCTATCCGAGAGCCGTAGAGTGAGGAGGACGATCCATGTACGGTGAGAAAAGTTCAACTCTCACTTGCCGTCTGATCAACAAATGGCCTTTTGATCTTTGATTTGATCATTTCCGTCTCAAAGACATGGCCAGAGCAAGCTTCTTCTCTCATTAACCTACCAGTACAAAAATAACACATAGCCTTGCTTTCTGAAAGGTTTAACTAAAATCAGAGTCCTTGAAGCGGCCACAAAAAAATGTGCAGAGCACTCTATTGGAAACAATTAAAAAAATCTACTGGGGCTGAGAAAAAGGCGGTATGTAGTCACAGCAGGGGCAAGGCTCTACAGTGGCCCCCCTAACTTTTGTGTCCCTAAAACTGTACTTGTAGAAACAAACCTAAACTAACAAACGTAGCTACGGCCCTGCATTAAATTGCGGAGCGGCGTTCACAGTCCGCGGCTCACACAGCTGCAGAGAGACCGAGCTGTCCCAGCACCTGAGGGTGGATCAGCTTCCACTGGGAGCATTTCCCCTTCGAAATGTTTTTTTGTTGTTTTGTTTTTACTAAGGACGAGAACTTGAAACAAAATATTAATAAAACGCTGCCGTTTGAATCAATAGCGTGTAACAGGCGGTCGCTGTTTGGGGCGTTACGTTACAAAATACTACGCAGACAGCGCTAGCTGGGAGATCGATCACTTTATTTGCTAAACTATGCGGTACTATTAAATCCGCGTAAACTACACATCACAGCAATGAGGCCAGATAAATTAAACCAGGATACATTCTTTACCATCAAACTGGATCTAAACACAGCTGCCTGTGTGCGTTTGATATATACTTTCTGATTTTATATTTATTATAGGCTATGCTACTTATTAGCTACATGGCCCTAACGTGTAAAGTTATACACACATTTGTACCAGTGCTTTTCACAAGTAGACTCTTGCAGGCCAGAGTAGCTGGAGTGATTCAACAGCAACAAAAAGACATATCTGAGAAGTGATGAGGATGAACAGAAAGAGGAAAAGGAAAAGAGAGTACACTGAAGATACCAGGAGGGTCAGAGCAGGAGGAAGCCAGGAGGAGATGAAGACATTAGTGAAGAAGAAGACATGTATGTGAGGAATAAAGATGAAGTGTCAGAAAGAGTGACAGAGGCAGTGATCAGGAGGCAGATGAGACTCCAGCTGGACCACATGGTATGTTTTTATTCTTCTTGCATACATATTCCATTACAGCAGCACAATCTAGCGGCTCTTAGTATTGACAAATATGTATTGAAATGTGTTGCTGCACAGGTCACTTTTAGCTCTCAAAGACAGTGGTTCCCAACCTGGGGGGCGCCAAAGATCGCAGGGCCTCAGATGATTTGAGGCCAAATATCATATTTAGACTTTTTTTTAAATTTAATTTAATTTTTTTTTTAGATATAATTGTAACGCAATACATGATTGTCACTAAAAGCCTTGTCTCTACATTACAATAAAATATAAAAAATAATTGATTAATTAATTTGAATTCAAGTTAGTAGCTATTATAGGCATAAAAAGACAGAAATGTATAATTCTTTCTTTAATAGAAATGTTTCTTCTGCCCGTAAAGTGTCCAAACCAGGCTTTTCTGGATAAGCGCATTTTTAAAACATAGTCATTGTCCATGCCGGTTTCAGATTATTTGTCACAGTTGCTCTGATCAGATCGGTCTCCTCCATTTTGTAGATTATTTTACGACTTTTGTATCCACATATACACATCGGCAAAATCCGGCTTACATGTGTTTTAAACAGTTTAATCCCTTTGTGAATTGTTTCCACTTGCGCCGTCCTTTAATTTCTTCATACAGCGGGAATCCAAATTAATTAATCCTGAGTCCAATAACCATCAAAGTCACTCCAATAGTGCTCCTTAATTACGCTTTCATCCTCCTTTAACAAAATACTTCACATTCATCCAGTTTGTGACAGTAGTTGTAGCATTTTTGAGACTTTTAAACTTTAATTACCGCTGTTGCCCCCCCTGTTTTGTCCCACTACCCCTCTGTTTGTTTCATTACCGGGCTATTTAATTAAAGTAACCAATTTGACCCCAGTCAGAGACTCCATTGTCTCTTATTCTTTAAACTTCTTTCTGGACGCGAGAGAACCAGACAGATCTACAATATACACTATGAAATACCACGTGCTGTCCGCCCTCCCATGCCACCCTGGCTTGACCTCTTGCCCCCCCTTTGCCACCCCATGTAAAATGTTCTAGAACCGCCACTGAGTCACAGGCTCTAAATTCATGGCGGCTGGGCGTAATGGAGAGGGAACTTTCAGAGAGTCTAGTTATTGTGCTTGTTGTGTAACCCTCAGTACGTCATTTACTGTACATAATAATAATAATAATAGCTTGGATTTATATAGCGCCTTTCAAGGGACCCAAGGTCGCTTTACAAGTAATAGGGCAAAAACAAACATAACAAAACAAAAGTCAGACAGACAAAACAACAGATCGATTAGGGGCCGAAAGCCTTGGCAAACAGATGGGACTTGAGGGCCCTTTTGAAGGCGTCGAGTGTGGGGATGTTGCGAATCTCCGCAGGGAGAGCGTTCCAGAGGGTGGGGGCTGCCACACTGTAGGCTCTGTCCCCGAAGGTTCGCAGTTTGGTGCGGGGGGTGGTAAGCAGGCCAGAGTCTGAGGACCGCAGGTTCCGGGGTGGGGCATGTGGGTGAAGGATGTCCGATAGGTACTGGGGGGCAAGGGCATGGAGGGACTTGAAGGTAAGGAGGAGGACTTTGTAGGATATGCGGGACTTGACCGGCAACCAGTGTAGGTGGATGAGGGTGGGAGTGATGTGCTGCCACGGCTTTGTGTGTGTGAGTACCCTAGCAGCACAGTTTTGGACATACTGGAGCCTGTCCAGGGTTTTGTTGGGAACCCCGAACAGGACACCATTGCAGTAGTCCAAGCGGGAGGTGACAAACGCATGCACTAGGGTTTCGGCAACCGACTCCGAGAGTGACGGTCTGAGTCTGGCAATGTTCCTTATGTGGAAAAAGGCCGATTTGGTCACAGATTTGACGTGGGAATGGAAGGAAAGGGTGGAGTCAAGGATGACACCCAGGTTGCGGGCTTCAGGAGATGGGGAGATGGAGCAGCCGTCGACCTCGAGGATGAAGTCACCAACCTTCTGGAGCAGGGCCTTGGGTGCCACAACCATGAGCTCTGTTTTATTGCTGTTCAGCTTAAGGTAGTTGGAAGACATCCATGTTTTGATGTCATGCAGGCAGTTGATGAGAGACTGAGGGGGGAGCTGGGAGGATGGAGTGGTGCTGAGATACAGTTGGGTATCATCAGCGTAACAGTGGAAATTGAGTCCATGATGTCGGATGATCTGGCCGAGGGGGAGCATGTAAATGGTGAACAGGAGGGGGCCAAGCACTGAGCCCTGGGGTACACCATGGTGGACTGCGGCCGGGGGTGAGTTTGAGCCACTGATGGAGACAAACTGTTTCCTGTTATGGAGGTAGGATGTGAACCAGGACAGCGCTGTGCCAGTGACACCTAGGAGGTCTGAGAGGCGGGTGAGGAGGATGTTGTGAGAGATGGTGTCAAACGCTGCAGAGAGGTCCAGGAGGATGAGGATGCTGAGGCGGCCAGAGTCAGCAGCAATGAGGAGATCGTTGTCTGATGTTGCCATTGGTAGATGAGAGTATAAGCAGCCTGTTTCCACACATTATGTTTCCAATTGAAGCTCCAGAAGCTCTTTTTAAAGTAATTTTGTGGAGAACTAGAAGTTGTTGACCCCTGTAATTACATTCTACAACCAACCTTTTCTTAGCGTAGTGAGGTAGAAAATATCTCTGCCCTTTCTCTTTGACTGTGTGAATGTGAGGTAAAGTGATACTGGACAATAAGAGAGAGAAACCAGAGAGGTGGAGTGCCTGAAACGCTCCACATATATTTTGTGATGTCAGATCCTGTTTTCTGTGCTCTACAACAGTGTTATGCTACACTGTGTTATGCTATGCCTTGATATCTCCCTGTGTAATGTGATAATGTAGGGCAGTGGGTGTCGATCCTCCATTCAGGCTACACTGTAAAAACATTTCCGATGGTGAAGTCAACAAAACTCAATTTTTTTATGTAATTGACTTGCCCTAAATTTGTTTTTTTTCAATGTGCATTTGTACAATGAGAACATGTTTTAAGAACTCATTAATTTGTAAATTAATATCACATTTTCTGAACTTTCTTATAAATACGTTTTGGAAAACTTCATAAAAATGCTTTTGTCAACGCCACGGTCATGACACGCCCTCAAACGAGAATACCGCGGTGTGAGACTTCCTGTTCCTCTTTGCAGCGATTCTTTAGCAGTTGGACACGTGTTTGCGTTGGATCCTCTTCAAACCAACGACCAGCTGCAGTCGTTCTTGGAATCCACGAAAAGTTTCAGTCTGGCTTCAAACCCATGCACAGCACTGAAACAGCCCTTTTAAGAGTTTTTAATGATCTGCTCCTAGCCGCCGACTCAGGTAGCCCAGCTGTCTTGGTGCTGTTAGACCTGACTGCTGCCTTTGACACTGTGGACCATAGCATCCTGTTGTCACGGCTTGAACTGTCCGCAGGCATCACAGGCTCTGCCCTTGCATGGTTCAGGTCCTACCTGACAGACCGTAGCTTCTCAGTGCAGCTAGGTGCCTTCTCCTCTGCCAAAGCCCCTCTTACCTGTGGGGTTCCCCAAGGCTCGATCCTGGGCCCTATCCCCTTTTTACTGTACATACTGCCCCTAGGTTCAATTATCACAAAACACAATATCCCCTTCCATTGTTACGCTGATGATGCACAGATCTATCTGCCTCTCAATCAAAATGCCAACCCACTACAGCAGTTGATGGACTGGTTAACAGAGATTAAATCCTGGCTGAGCCAAAACTTCCTCACCCTCAATGAGAGCAAGACCGAGGTCATCTTTTTTGGACCCCAACCTCCAGTCTCCCCGGTTGATATTCTGGGCTCCCTCAATAAAAACATCCTCTCCTCTGTCATGAACCTTGGAGTGACCTTCAATAGTGCTTTTCAATTTGATAAGCAGGTCAGCACCGTAGTCAAGACCTGCTTTTTTAAAATACGACTGTTGGCTAAGACCAAGTCGTTTTTATCTTTTAAAGACCTAGAAAGGGTTATTAACGCCTTTGTTACCTCGAGACTGGACTACTGCAACGCTCTGTATGTGGGTATGGACCAGGCCTCAATTAGACGCCTGCAGCTAGTTCAGAACGCAGCTGCACGTCTTCTCACTGGCCATAAAAAGCGTGACCACATCACCCCAATTCTGGCCTCATTGCACTGGCTTCCAGTTCGGTTCAGAATAGATTTGAAACTCCTTTTATTTGTTTTCAAAGCCCTAAATGGGCTGGCTCCGGCCTATATAGCTGAACTCCTCCATCACTACACCCCAGCCAGAGCCTTAAGGTCGGCTGATCAGCTGCTGTTGATAGTGCCTAAGACCAGGCTCAAAACCCGAGGGCACCGAGCATTCGCAGCAGCGTGCCCCAGGCTCTGGAACACTTTGCCCCTCCATGTGAGGTCGGCCCAGACCCTAGGGGTTTTTAAATCGACACTTAAAACTCACTTCTTCTCTCTGGCCTTCTAGCCTTCTCTTATCAAGCTCCACTTTTGTGGAATTCGGCCTATCCGTTTTATTGGTACGCTTACGACCTTCCTTTTTGATAAAGCTTATAGCTGATATAATAATCTAATAAGACTGCATTGACGTAGATACGCTGTGCCTCTTCACCTACATTTTGGTCCTTGCTCTTTCACTTAAATCCTAAAAATGTGGATCTTATATTGAAAAATAAGGTTATTACTACTACTCATTCTTCTAAATCTTGTCTCTCTCTACTTCTCATACTCTCTACTCCTGTAATCGATTCTTTCCATCCTCTCTTTATCCAAAACCTTTTCCCTCTCTAACCTCTCAAGGTTTTATTAGAGGGAAACAGGTTTGCAGAGTGGCTTAGGCAGGCCGGGGAGTGTTACGATTCGTAGACACAGTGTACCTCCCTATCTCTCACCAATTTCCAACTAAGGCTCCAGTGGGGACCTTGTTCCCTCCGTGTGCCTCTCCACCTCTGTTTCTTACTCTCTTACTTGCTACCCTTTTCCCTCAACCTATCCTAAGGGAGTGCTTGTTCTTCCTTCTGTCTGTTTGTGTCTATGTATTCTCATGTTCCGATTAACCCAGCCAAATTTTTCTTCTTTTGTGTCTATATCTACGCCGGGATCCGGAGTCGAGGCTGATCCTCTTGCTGTGGTCCCGTGTCCTGGATCCTCTATCCTGAGTTCTGGATTAAGTCGTGGACTTCGGGTCGTGGCTAAACCTGTCTCTGCGGTCCTGCCTGGGTCTCGTCATGCTGCTTCCCTGAAGGCTCCCACAGGATTGTTGTTGACATCCTCGTGGATTCATCTTCTTATTATAGACACATGCATTTCCTAACATTCGGTCTATACCTACCTATGCTGTAAAACGTATTATCTCTTCGATTTACACACGGCATCTATTGCACTTCTGTCCGTCCTGGGAGAGGGATCCCTCCTCTGTTGCTCTCCCCGAGGTTTCTCCCATTTTTTCCCTTTAAACTGTGGGTTTTTCTCCGGAAGTTTTTCCTTGTACGATGTGAGGGTCTAAGCACAGAGGGTGTCGTTTTTTCTCATACTGATATTCTGAACAAACTGTGCTGTTGTATTAGCTGGAAAATGTCTTTACTGTAGGGTATTTTTATTATTTGTACAGCACTTTGGCTCGACCAAAAATCGTTTATAAATGTGCTATATAAATAAAACTTGATTTGATTTGATTTGATCTTAAAGGTCCCATGACATGGCCATTTCTACTGATCATAATTCCATTGTTGAGGTCTACTAGAATAGATTTACATTGTGCAATTTTCCAAACTCACATTGGTTTCTCATACAGCTCATACACTCTAGTCAATGGGTGCTATTCCACCACACGCGGCGCGTTACGGCTCAGAAGCGTCCCAGAAGCGTCCCAGAAGCGTCCCAGAAGTGTCTCGGCGCAGGGCTCCTCTAAAATTAGGATGAATCCTATTTTTGACGCGGCGCAGCCGTAACGTAAGGTCGGGCAGGCAGGGAGTGGAACGTTCAGAGCATATATAGCATATATATATATATATATATACACACACACAAACAAATTTTGCAGACCCTATCCCTCCGTAGTCTTTCAAGTAGGAGGAGAAATGTAAATTATATATATACACTGTCCGAAATGGGGGGGAGCCAGGGGGAGCTTGGCTCCCCCAAAGAGGGAGGGAGCTCCCCTGAAGGCCGACTTTGAGATAAATAGGGGGAGCCCAAAACAATCGTGCATATTTGTGTCACACAGATTAGAAATGTTGAGTTTCTGTAAATAACAGTTCTGTAAATAAATAATAGTCATTGTTCATTACAGTTTCTGAATATTTGTTTTATATTTGTGAATATTTCTGGGTGTTGCCATCTGTACGTGGCGGCGCCGCATTCTTTACGCTACTTACGTTGCTATGGTTACGGCAGGCGATGCTGGTGTGGTATTTTATATTTTTATACTGATATTTTTTTTAACTCTGGCTTTGTAATAAAAAATATGGCGAAACGAAAACAGCCAAGCCTCGCAGCTTTTGGATTCACAAGCAAAGAAGCGAAGGAGTCTAAAAATGACAACGTGAACGGAACAACTTTTAGTTGGCCGGCTGTAAGCGGCGTTAGGGTCGAGTTTGACAGCTCCACACCGAGGGAGAGGCCTGCCGATGCAGAGCCTGAAGAGGCTTCAACAACGGCCACAGCCGCCGGCGCAAACCTGCGCAAGCGAACCTTTCCTGACGATGCCCATGACCTGCCTTTTAACTGGACACAGAAAAGATGGAGTGAGTGGAATGAAAGATATCCATGGCTTTTCAAAAAAAAAAAGAAATTGGATGTGAGATTTGCAAAGAGGCAAAAAGTATATTGATCTCCCTGCCTCTCGCAAAAAATCCACCTGAGTGCACCTTTCACAAGAATGGATTCAGGGAAAAGTCAGCAGTGATCAACAGAATAACCTGCGGAAAAAGATTTATAAGCACCATAAGAGCGAGGCACACGAAAAAGCGATCGAGATTTCGGAGATGAGAAAAAAGATGTCCTTCCAAACAAGGTAGGTCGATTGGCAATCAATGTTGATCTAATGCAGGAAACATATACATCTTTCAGGTCTGCCTATATGATTGCCAAAAAAAATTATAAATAGGGCTCCCCCGAAAGCAAATGGGTAATTCGAACACTAATATATAGAATAATTATGATGATGAATGAATTTTTTTACCACTAAAATACAGCAACACATCTTTGATTCATGTCGTTTATAACTGGAATATTACAGTTACGGAGCGTCCACACAGCAGCGTTAAAAAAATCTTGGAACGCTTCTGCCCATTCACTTTGAATGGGGTGACGTCACTTTGCCTCACTTTTCGCCGAACTGCATTGTGGGAAGCAGAGCGGAGATTTTCAGGATTTTCAGGATTCAAAGTTGAGCAATGTTCAACTTTTGAAGCTGAGGTGGAAGCGTCAGCCAATCAAATCCCGTGTATGCAAATCTGACCGTTCAAGCGCTAGCCCGCTATGCTGGGAGAGACATACCGCAGGTCATTTCCTCATATTCCAAAAAATGGAGGAGAAATTAGCGGTAGGGAATCACCCGGTGCTTTATGACCAGTCCCTATTTACCTACCGGGATACAAACCGGAGGAGCCAGGCATGGAGGGAGGTGGCAGAGACAGTGGTAGGTTTTCGCCTGTTTGGGGAGTTTATATCCAGTTTACTTCGGGCTTTTTTGCTTCGTATGTCGGGGGCGGGAGATTCATGTGATTGGTTGTTGGTCGCATTGCTCGCAAAAAATCCCCAAGCTTCAGATCCGCCCACCTCCAAGATTTTTTTAACGCTGCTGTGTGGACGCTCCGTTATTATTAACTTTGTCTGTACAAAGTAGCCTGTCCAGGAAATATGCCCAAATCAATAAAAACTGCGAGCCGGCAGGCAAGACGCTCCGCTTCTGAAATGCTTCTGAAATGCGCCTGGTAGGGTATGACGCCGGAGGAGGCCGGACCAAAACCGCGGCGCAGACGGACCCGGTGGAATCTAGGGGTTAGCGTTGGCCGGGCACCGTGATGCGGCCGGGGGCTCAGAGGCTCTCCTGCCGTGCATGTTGTGCGGTAAAATACCTCTGCTAAAACTATTCCCTACTACTTTATAACCCAGCGGTTATGTAAGAGTAAGTTACTAATGCGCCTATTTGATATTAATTCCTCTATATGTATTTCGCCGTTTGTTTTACTGTGAGCAATGAAATATCTTTCTACAATCTTAGATGTGTACCCAATTTAAACTCATAGTCTGCAGTTACAGCATCGAGTTGTTATTATACAAAACTAAGTGCAAACTATATTTGTCATGCTTATGCAACGCTATAGATGCACATCCATGTTGGAATCTGCAGGAGAGTTAACGTTAGCTCTCAGTAGCCAGTGACGGAGGTGACTTCAGTTAAGGTGCATTCAGGCGCAATTCAGTAAAAGTGTGTATTGGGCGAGGATGCATTTATAACGTCAGCAAGATGTGTTCAATGTAGTACAGTAAAATGCAGTCTTTAGCGAGAAATATCAATAAATACAGTTTTATTAAGGAGATGTTTTACTACAACATAAAGTAGATATTAGACAGTATGCAAACAAGATAAAGGAGTGTTTATTGAAGTAATTAGGATGTGTAGATAATCATGGAATTGTACTGGTATCTAACAATACCATCCTTAATAAATGCCATCCTTATAAATGTATATAAATACAATACCGTTTTAAATGATACTTATGTTTTAATTATGTTTGATTCCATTAATTGAATTAAAGATGTTTTAATGAATTCTACTGAAATGATTGTTACATTTTCATCATGTAACTATTTTGTTCTTTTATTTGCCTCACCAGAAAACAGTCACACCTCCTCTTGAAGACATTTTGCCTCCTGCTATCGACTTCAGGTTCACATTAGGTAAGCCCTTGAGTGTGTCAGACTAACGTTGTTGTTTCAGAGGTTAATTCAAGACGTGTTATGTTTACATACTAATATAATGAGCATCAGGTAAACGTACCCATTTCTATTTTTTGAATCACAGATGGGATGGAGATGTAAACTATGCAGCACTAGTGTCACCGCTCAAAGTGATATTTTAAAACATTATCGACTCCATCATGGAACCTTTGGACAGAAACGTGCCTTGCCCTGCATTCATGTAGACTGGCCTGCGCTCTCACTTGTCAAGATAAAAGTTTAAATAATCATCTGTTCTTATTTATTCTAGGACCCATGTGCCACTTTATATACATCTCTGAGCATGAGGTAGGGTTAAAAATAAGTAGTTGGACATTTTATGAACTATATCAATATCATGACTATGTGGTTCATTTTCTTGCAAACCAGCCTTTTTTTGATGGCTTAAACCCCTTGTAATGCATGTGAATAGCACCTCTGTTACCGTCTGTTAACAGCTAATGTAAACTGGCTCGTTATGTTTTCAAGACAGATTTGATTTTTGTTTTGAGGAAAACACATGGTGTGTCCTGATTTGTACTCAATTTAGTGTTTTGTTTGTATATACAGGAAACAGCAGAGGTCGAAGTGCAACAGGCTCGTGATGCACAGAAATGAAGTTATACTTTGCCCACGAGCCAGATGCAGTTGGAATAACCATCAAGTAATAACCATGTGTCTCCATGTATGTTCATGTGTTTAAACAAACTTGTTACTGTTTTATGAAAACTGTTTTGAAATAATCAAATTTTAATCAAATGTATTAACATGTCCATAACGTTCCCTTTTTTTAATTCATTTGTTTAATCTGCAATGTTTCAATGCTATCAAATATTTAAAGGGTTGGATTGAAATCAGGAAGAGTTTGTCGTATATAGGTTCCGGCAACTCAATTGTGTTTTATAATTTACTTTATTTATTCTTGTCTTATGTGGTTCTTAGCAGATTGTGATTTGCATTGGTTACACTTAATATCTTGGCTTTTAATTGTAGGCTCAACTCATCTTTTCACCTGCAGAAAAAATCACATTAGTGAGTTTACCCAACTCCTATAATTGCTTGGAACCACTTTAAGTTACGTTTTTTTAAAGTTTTTTGCAAAGTAACACATTCTTGAGTAGAGGAAAACAAAAAAAAGTACGTTTCACCAACTGAAAAAATGCAAAAGTTGACTAAACTCTTAAAATTGCTTGGAACCACTTGACACATATTTTTTAAGTTTTACCAAAGCAACAGTTTTTACAGTGTAGCTGTTAGCGTCCTTCTCCACCACAGTAGCCGTTCTGGCCTTTAATCACTGTGATTACTTAACCACAAAGGCTCTTAAGTGCTGCTTATTAGAACTCCTCTGGAGAGCAATTACACCATCACTGCTCTCTATTTCACATTCACCCGGTCCTTTTTTATCCTCCTGCCCTCTCCATCCGTCATCCTTCTCTCATCTCTAGCCTGTCAGCCCTCCTCTTCCTCCCCTTTCTCCTCTGTTTTATGATCAGATCTTTTTTACTACTTTGTTCAGTCTCTTGTCTCCTCTTCACCACAGTTGCTCTCTTCTTGCCTCCCCTGTCCTTGAATTACTTTTCCTAATCCAATTTTTGCCCGCTAATCCATCTAATAGATTTGATATATTTCATGGGATAACTGTAAACGTTGACCCAGCTTGATAAAAAGTAATGGGATCACCAAAGTCTCAGGATTTCTCCTCTCAGAACAATATATACATACAAAATTACTTTTGCAATACCATGCTAGCGAATCTTACGCAGGGAACGATCCAAGTCTAGGCAAGAACAACGTTTCGTACATTTATTTCGATGATCCAATATAAACAAAGTACAATTAACAATGATTGTATTATTGTCATGCAGCCTTTCCTTGTTTCACCCTGGTGAAAACCATATGCCAATAGAGTGGTGCAATGACGAGTCCTAAAACCCGGAAGTGAGTTAGTATTTTACCACTACCGGTTCCCTCGGACATTGCCTCTGTCATTTAAGTAACTTTACGTTATACTTTTTCTTATACCAAAACATGATTCCTCAATCTAATCACTTAATTGAAACCTAAGAAAAGTAAATGAGGGCTGTAATGGCAGACCACATACCGGCCTGGGACCATTTACGTCAGAAGTCAAACGTCATCCCCCTTTCAACTATGTCTCTTCAATAAAGACACTGGTAGCCTACATAAAATATTGAATAAAAACCTATAAAATACAATGAAACATTAGGAAACGGAGACCGTTTCATAATGTTGGATGTCTTTTCACCCCTTCTGAAGCATATCATGGCCTGATAACAATTGAAACCATCCCGATGAGCGTGTGTGTGTGTGTGTGTGTGTGTGTGTGTGTGTGTGTGTGTGTGTGTGTGTTTGTGTGTGTGTGACTGGGTGGGGAGTGGCAAAAGGAACCGGTAGGTAAGTAAAGCCCAGGCTCTTAGCTAACCACAGTCATCTTCCTGCCTTCAAGGTCAGAGTGAAACAGCTCAGGTTATCTTTCAAAGAGGTCAGAAATAGTTCAGCCCAAAGGATGGTAAAGGTAGAGGAAGAGGAGAGGAGGGTTTACTTCTAATTTCATTAGAAATGATGCATTGAAATACAGAAACAAAACAGATAGGGTGTCAGTATTGCATCTTAACCACCAGTTATTGCTTTTTTATAGCTTTTGCCGCCAACGAAGCTAACTGAAAACTGTAATCATATGAGACACAAAAACAAGACCCAGAGGGAAGAGGGAGGTGGACTGAAAAAGAGAAAGTAGCCTAGTGAAATAAAAAAAGGAAGACAAACTGACTCGAGCATGGAAGAGAGGGAGAAGAAAAGAGGGAAAGGGAACACATAGAGCAGACATTGAGTGTTAGCATCGCAAAGGGCTCCCTCGACAAAAAGCAATGGGATTTTTCCATAGGATTTTGGAATATTGAAAATACGATCTTTGGCAAATACATGTTAATGATACGTACACGTTTTGTTCAGCGGGATAATCTTCACATATTAACACCACTTTCATCATTTTAAGCGTAAATGCAATTGCCAGAAGTAAAATGCCAATGTAAGGCTCTGGACAACTACATGACGGTCGCGCAGGGCCGGACTGGGACAATAAGTCAGGCCGGGAATTATACACCCAGCCAGGCCACTACCAGTTTTCGTTTGTGCCATTTTCCTGGATTTATTTGTCAATATTTACAGCGTTGCTGCCCATAGTGATAGCCCTAAACTTTAAATCTACTACCCCAGAATAAACATATGGACATGGGTTACTATTTTAAAAAAATGGGCAAATCTATTTAGGAACCTATCCATGTGAACATATTTTAAGTGGAGGTGGACCTCAAATCCTCTAGGGGGGTCCGGGGGCATGCCCCCCCCCCCGGTAAGATTTGTTTTTTAAATGTTGGACTTAAATGCATCAATCTGGTGCACTTTGAGGGGGAAATAAAGAGACTACACCCATATGAAACAGAACTGTATACATTTAAATAATCATAAAATCATAAGAACATGGCCATAACCAATAACATACCATATCCAATATGAAAAAACATTGAAACTTGTTTATTTATTTGTTTTTGGTTCATTTATAGTTGTGAGTGTGTCTGGGCTCCTGAACCAGCCTCACCTGTCTCCCTCCTCTCCCTCCTCTCCCCCTGCTCCTCTTTGAGGCAGCAGCAAAGACTAGTTTTAGCTCTCAACAAGTTTTAAAAGAGTATCTTACCTTTTTTCACCTAGTTAACATTTTTTTTTTATTATTCATGCATATTTTACTAATCACTCCCCCTTCAAATGGAAATATGTCTTTACATAAATGGTGACCAAACCGTTTGAGACCCACAGAGAACTTAGACTAAGTTAACTATCTAAACACTCAGAGAGTCCTTTACCTCACCTGAGCTGAGGTTATCAGTCTCTCAGTCTGACAGGAGAGGACTCTCCTCCACCTTGTTGACAGCTCATTATATCCGTTAGTGCAGCTAGCTAGCACCAGATGCTAACAACAACAATACACGTAACCGGTGCGCGCGCTTTCTCTCTCGCTCGCGGCACACATACACACCCTCCCGAGCTTGAATGACACACAGAGACCAATCAAGGGCATTAGTGTATGATCTGTATGAAAGTGGCCATGTCAGCAGGCCACATCATGTAGACAGCCAGTCACCCTCTGTGAGGCAGAGTCAGACCCACATTTGCGCAGCGTTGCGTTCACAATACATACATACAAAAATAATTCCTCAGGCCAGCAGGCCACTTAACAGGCCAGGCCATCGGGAAACCTCTCGGTCCTCCCGATGGCCAGTCCGGGCCTGGTCGCATGGCTGCACATCACCACCATAAGATAAAGGTGGCTGATATCGTTTAGTAGTCTCATTTAGCCACTTGTTAGCAATTTGTAAGACACATACAGTAAAAGCTTTATATATTCACCAGTGGGATATTTACTGACATATTTTATGTCGCACAATGCGAACATCTCTTAAAGGTGGGGTAGGTAAGTTTGAGAAACCGGCTCGAGATACACTTTTTGTTATATTACATGGAATGCTCTTAACATCCCGATAGCAATGAACGGAATAACCCTAACAGCCTGATCGTGTCCCTTCTGCCCATAACATGTTTTGGTGTCCATTTCCTGTAAATATCAGTAGATGGTAAAGTAAAAACATTGACTAGGTTTATCATTTTACAGCTGAGCACATTTGCACACTTGCATGATTGTGTTGCCCTGAGGCAACGAACAAAAAAACATAGTTTTAGCTAATTAAAGGTGGGGTAGGTAATTTTGAGAAACCGGCTCGAGATACACTTTTTGTTATATTCCATGGAATGCTCTTAACATCCCGATAGCAATGAATATCTTAACCTGTTAAGCACCAAGCCTGTTTTTCATGTTCCAGGCTCGAAAATGACATGCCCAAAACAAATGACTACAACTTAACTTCTAATATGAATAATTTCTTTTATCAAAGCAAGGTTACATCTGTGAGTTGGATGTAGAAGTGTCAGAATCAATATAGATGTTTTTTATTTTAAAGAAAATTCAGATTTTACATAGTAAAAAACTGTAAATTATAGTGTCCGTCCAAAAATTCTTTTTTACTTATAGTGAAAACTACCCTTGGATGATGGGTTAGTAGACTAAAAGCTTTAGGAATCCAAAGTACAACACATAATAAGTACCCTGTATCAAGATTGATGCAAAACAAGTGACATTTGACCTTTTTAGAGAGGTTTAGCCAAAACCACTCCACCTCTGAGGTGATTTGGGTGAAAATGTTTTTTTTTCCATATCTCTGGCCCCCCTTGGTCGATTTGGATGGTTGACACCTCTTTCTGACCGTTAGAGCCAATAGAATCGAAGGGGGAGTCCCCCACACACACACATTGTGAAGAGAAGAGGTGGGGGCTTCGCACATGTAATTTAGCATCAGAGTGGACCTATCTCTAGCTCTGACATTTGGAAACGAAAAAGCAGTTTTATTGCTTATGGATTATCAGAAATCATTTGAAAGAGGACACAGACACATTGGATTAACCTATGGATTAACTGCAGCATCGTTCTTTTATCGTTTTAATGCCATTGAAGACCAGTTTTGACCAAGGTAAGCCATGTTAGCGTTTCTAGCTACCTAGCTCCACATGTTCTGATGTACGCTCCAGAATGTCATCTGTGGAAGCCGTAGTACTGTAAAAAGCACGACCAATCATTTTAGCCGACCCGGCTAAAATAACTGGATGGCCTACCTGCCTGTCAGCCTTCCATCTGTGCACAGACTTATCTCGTGCCCTCATTGGTCATGTGCGCGTTCGTGTGTGTTGGAGGAGGGGCTCTGTAAGGAAGTGGCAGATTTTTTCCGGCTGTGTATTTTCAAATTTTAGCTGGTTTCTCCAAAATTACCTACCCCACCTTTAAGCTTGAGTAAACCACCTTATTTCAGGCATCTTAAACCATAGTCTTTGAGACATGGAAACCGAAAGCGCTAAAATGCTCACTCACTTCCCGTATTGAGGACTCACTCTGCACCACTCAGGCAAAAGAAGAAAAGTAGAAATTCTGTGTGAGGAACAGAAGATGCATTGTGCTGACTGTTTACTTAAAATACCCTTAAGGTCTGTTGAAACATTTCCCTGCATCAGATCATCCCTCTGTCTCTCTCTTTCTGCCTGAGGTGGCTCATCTGCTCCACTGCTTATCCCTAATTGTGTAATATATGCAACAAAAACCCCCAAACTGTCTAATCCTAAAAATAAATTGAATGGAATGTTGTCCCAAGCAAGTGGATGCCATTCATGCATGAAGATCATAACAGACTATCCACCACAGTAAACATAAATTCGTAATTGATTTGGTCAAACTTCATTTTGTTTCATATCCAAGCTGCATATTGTTTCCTTCCTGACATTAAGAAACGGAAGACTCTTGCCCGGAAGTAATCCTTCAGAGACATGTCACTTCATGAACTCAACTCTCACATCCACATATTTTAATTCAAAGAGCATTCATGAGGAAAGTGATACTACTGTACGAGGTGCTCGGCTGAAGCCTTGATCGACATGCAAACCTGCAACCTCTGTACTGGTAAAGTCTAAGTTTGTTCATTATCTGGTTCTAACATAATCACTGTTGAGCAGCAGAATTAAGGGCCTGAGCTTCAGCTGACTTTCACGACTGCTGTGGAAAAAGGAAAAGGCTGGATCACCCCACCTTTCTAATCAACCAATTTCTTGGTTCGAAACACCTGAACTGCTTTGTTCGTAACATAATGACATCACCATGTAACACTTGCGCTTCTGTTGGCAACTCATTGTACATGATATTTTAAGAGGCGGGACATCTCTTAGGGGTTGACAAATCACAACAGAGCCGGCCAGCTAACCAATCAGAGCAGACTGGGCTCTGGTTTCAGACAGAGGGTGAAAAGAGGTGCTGCAGCACAGGCAGTATGAGAAAAATAAAGAGCTTTTTGAACATTAAAGCATGGAGACATGTCACAATAAAGACACTAAATACTAATATGAACCTGGAAATTAGCAGAATAGGGCCCCTTTAAAGGGCCCATGTCATGCTTTTCCGGTTATTACCCGTCCCCTTGTGTGTTATGAAGGTTTTTATGCATGTAAACGGTGTGCAGAGTCAAAACCCTCAAAGTACACCCTATAGCGAGTAAAACTCTAACACAGAAAATACCTCCCCAAAATGCCTCGTTGGAGATACGTCATTGTCCATTTGATTCTTCCGGGACGGCATGATGTTAAGCCGTACCCAGAACGAAATGGACCAATCCGTGGAGCCGTTACGTTACCTCCGCGGAGCCGTTACGTTAAGCCCCCGCTGATTGGTCCAAATTGACCAATCCACGGACTTCCTCACACACACATCTGTGTGCAGGGAGCAGGCAGCTCAGCTGATTTCTCCTCCCTGGCTGCAGGCTGATAACAGACAGTTGGGATCGCGGTGAAATTCTCTCTGCAGACCCATTCTCACAGCGTTTATCAACCTTTTTCTTACTCAATATCAAGCCACACTTATTGTTTTTACTTCGGCTGTGACTTTGTGTGTGCTCAGGATGAGTTTGGCTGTGTTTCACTATGTATCCTAAACAAGGAAACAACACCTCCACGGAGCTCAGCGCGATTCACAACGTCCCGACCAATCAGAGCACACTGTGCTCACAGGGAGGGTGGGGGCTGGAGCTTTGGGAGCTACAACGAGCCGTTAAAGGCAGAGAGTGAAATTCAGTGAATACACGTAGTTTACAGAGATGCTGTATGAGAAACCAATGTGAGTTTGGAAAAATGCACAGTATAAATCTATTCTAGTAGACCTCAACAATGGAATTATGATCAGTGGAAATGGCCATGACACCTCTCCTTTAACATTGTGTTTTTGGGATATCTGACTGGCAGACAGATGGGTAATTCTTCACTTTCACAGTTTAAGATCTGCTTTTCAAAATTCCAAAACGTTTCATTAGAATAGGGAGTGAGTGAGCTACAACTCTAATTGACACTAGTAGTCTCCTTTAAATACTTAAAGTGGACCTATCATGCTATATTTGACAAATGTATTGTAGGGCCATACCTATATAAAACATGTCTGTGAAGTTTTTTTTTCAAAATACCAAACAGATCATGCATTTTAGCCATGCCTCATTTCGCTCTATTTGCTCTTTTCCAGCCCTGTTTTTGCAAGGGCTGATTCTGTGACGTAGCTTTAATGCAAATGAGCTGCAGCTGACCACGCCCCCCTGCAGGAGAGGGGAGTGTGCTCTGATCAGCTGCTGGGCTCTCAGAAGAGGGGGAGGAAAAAAGAGTCTGTCCTCCGTGTTTTATTCTTATATTATTATATAGAGTCGTTATTCATTTGTTTTAAAGCTCAATAAATAACAAAGAAGACCTTTGACCGGCAATTTTCTAATTTTGTCCGGAAGATTTAAACTTTAACGGACATGTTGACCGGCGGAAAAAAATCTAACTGAAACTCTGCCGCACGGTCCCCTCGTTCCTTGGAAGAGGCGGAGACGTGGGTGTTTGTCATCTGCTGGTGGACTACCGGAGAGAATTACAGCGAGGGAGGGATTGAAATGAATTACAGCAGCAGGAGCAAACGCTTGCGTCGGGGAGGGAGAAAAAGAGCCAGAGCGTCCACAGCGGAGAATAAACCGAAGGGCAACCATGGCAACCATGCACGGGAAGTCTTCTTCGCTGCTTTTGTGGCAGACTACAGCGCTACTTACAGGCCTGGCATATGTACTACAGCGTCTCCAGCGCTTTCGAGCGGCAATGGCCGTGGCCGTGGCCCAACCCCCCATTCCCCTGATAGGTGGAGAGTTGCCCATATAGGCGGAGCTCCCTGTTTCTGACGTCAGAACAATTTCAAATCTGTATCAGCTCCGTTGCAGCCCCGTTTTTAGAGATTTGGGTATGGAGGAAAAGAGAAAGGGTTGTGTTTTCTGACACTTGGTGAGTTCCCTGACACACCGGGGACACATATTCATGTATAAAAGACGTACAAAAGTGCATTTTGCATGATAGGTCCCCTTTAAGGTGGAATCTGTTATGACCATGTATTATAAAGTATCATTGAGTTTTATTGTCGTCTATTGTTAACTTGTTGTTTTCAGACTTACACTGGCTTACCGTGTGATTTTTTCTCGGCTGTGATACATGTCTTGTATCTCTATGTATATTGCATTTGACAGACTGTTTCTGGCAATTAGCAGATCGATGTTAACCGTTATTATGATCATGTTTGATGTCTCTGTCCTTTGTTCCTATCTGGTAGACACACATTGAGGCCCCGCTCACACGGGACCGTTTGCGTTTATGCACAGTATGCGTATTCAAAAAAGTCTTCCGTTCACATGCATTTGTTTCATTTAACGTGTCTGTTCAAACGAGGCCGCTGGAAACGCTGTAGTACATATGCTGGGACTGTAAGTGGCGCTGTAACTTCCGCCAAAATACACCAAAAGCCGCGAAGAAGAGCAACCGAGCAGCCCCGCTGCAATGTTGCCATGGCTACCCTTCTGTTTAAGCCCCGAAACTGAAACTGAAACTGAAAGAAACTGAAAGAAACCGAATCTGTGGATATTGCATCCCGACCAAGAAAAACAACTCCGTGGAGAGGACGGCTCAGAAAGAGAGAGATATTCTCTACAAACACCGGGTGAGATCCTCCTTTGTCAATATAATGGATCAATGCATGAAATCTGACTCTGTTTATTTTGTTTAAGGAGTATATTGGGCGTTAACAATTCTGGTTTGCCTTTTATAATATTATTTCATTCAAGAACCCCTTGTGCGTTTAATTAACACAGCTATTTTTGATAGTTGCTACAGCAGTGAGCAGGAGAGGTGGGGAGAGGCGGGGCTATCGTTATTTTTTCAGGAAATATTCGTATCGAGGTGATTACACGGACTCGGTTGACCCCCCAGAGCGTTTCGTTTGCAAATCTATCCACCTTGGGACCCGTTATTGTTTGTGGGGTCAGTTTCTATCGGCCTCGTGTAAATAATAGGGCTATACGCACGCGAAACTATGCAGATACAAGCAGTTTTCTCCTTGTGTAAACGGCGCCTTATATTGTTGCTTCCCGTTTTTACTTTTGTTTCTCCATACTCAGGGTCAGATAAGTGTAACACATGTTGGTAAGGCTTATCTGTTCCTTCATCTGAAATTGATTGATTCTGTTGGATAAAGACCAATTTATTCATTACTTACAAGAAGATGATTCATTCTGACATTTCGATAAAAATAATCCTTCCAATCTTGGTTTCAACACATATAATAATAATAATAAGATAACCTGAGTGTTAAAGCCGCTGGTTCTGTTCCATATCTAATCTAAAAGATCAATGGTCTGGCCCCTGCACAGAGGGGGATGAAGTCGGAGAGGTTCAGTGACTCAAGCGGCTGATGTAGTCGTTCAGTCTCATGATTTATTAATTGCCTCCAGTCTAAAGCCCAGGAGCTGTGGCAGCAGAGCACAGATGCCTACTGTTCTGTAGCTTCCAGCTCATCCCATTATCCATGTACTAATGCAATCTGACTTGCTTTTGAAACAAGTTAATAGAAGCATAAGCAGCCTGCTGGGTGAAGAGTGGAAGAGATGTCAGGTTTAGAAAGCACGCTGAGTTCAAAGTCAGGGGAAGAAGGCGCTCTGACTTAACCCTCTATGCCATACTGTTGCCCTCAGGCAACAAACCACTTTTTTCGACCTCACACTGGCCCTCTAAATATTTGTATTTGTTTAAATATACACAATGTCACCTGACATGCTGGTGTCCAATAAAATTAGGGAATTATATGGGTGTGGCATTTTGTCTGGGGGTGGAGCAGTCCTTTCTGCAAGCAAAGCTGCAGGGGACTCAGGGCCACCACTCGGTAAGATACATTTCACTTTTTAACATATTAGAAATGTACACAACTTAAAATAAAAAATACATGCATGTGCATAAATACGTAAAGAAGTATATTTGATTGTTTAAAGACTTATTATGTATTTATTAAAGGTGGGGTAGGTAAGTTTGAGAAACCGGCTCGAGATCGCTAGAATTTGAAAATCTGCCACTTCCTTACAGAGCCCCTCCTCCAACACACACGAACGCGCACATGACCAATGAGGGCACGAGATAAGTTTGTGCACAGATGGAAGGCTGACAGGCAGGTAGGCCATCCAGTTATTTTAGCCGGGCCGGCTAAAATGATTGGTCATACTTTTTACAGTACTACGGCTTCCACAGATGAAATGTTTGTATGGATTTGTTGTGAAAGCACTTAAGATATTCATTGCTATCGGGGTGTTAAGAGCATTCCATGGAATATAACAAAAAGTGTATCTCGAACCGGTTTCTCAAACTTACCTACCCCACCTTTAATTAGCTAAAACTATGTTTTTTTGTTCGTTGCCTCAGGGCAACACAATCATGCAAGTGTGCTCAGCTGTAAAATGATAAACCTAGTCAATGTTTTTACTTTACCATCTACTGATATTTACAGGAAATGGACACCAAAACATGTTATGGGCAGAAGGGACACGATCAGGCTGTTAGGGCTATTCCGTCTGACAGTGAGGACAGTGAAGGTCAAGATAGGGTTAGGCACACAGACACACAGACACACACACACACACACACACACACACACACACACACACACACACACACACACACACACACACACAGAGACACATACACACACACACACACACACACACAGACACACACACACACACAAACATACACACACAAAGACATACACACACACACAGACACGCACACATACACACACACATATATATATATACACACGCACACACACAAAGAAAACCTTTTGAATTAATATGAAGTTGTTTTTTCTATTTCTTCTGAATTGTAGAAATCCTTGGTGTCTTAATACCCTCATAGCACATTGTTGCCCTGAGGCAACAAACCAACCCCTGGTTGAGGGGTGTGGGGGGGTCACATTTTATAATTGATATAATATCAGGGACCCCTAAGCTCCTAAAACACATGGTGAAACATTTTTTTCCTCCCAAAATAAAAAGTCATGCCATAGAGGAATGTTCTACTTAACTTAACCCCCACCCCGACACTTTATTACGTTTACAGTCTGAGCATTATCCTCACTCACTGTGGAGAGTCTCATCAGGATCATAAACACTGAAGTGTGCAATGTGGGACTCAATGTGTGAATACGCTGACATACTGACCTAATGATGCACTGCCAGAATAATTCTTACAACTAATGGATAAATAGATAGATAGATAGATAGATAGATATATCTATATAGACAGTTTACAGATTGATATAGTACTGCACACATATTGTTATGCTGTCTGTTCTGATATGCTGCATATATTTTATTCGCAGAAAAACAATGGTCATATCCTTATTGTACGTAATTCTTCTATTTTAAAGTCTTGCAAACATTTCTTTTTATTTTCCTGATTTTATTATAGTTTTTAAAGTAGATTTCTTTAAATAGCTACCCATTTGTAAAACGTCATTCCTCTTACTGTGTTTACAGTATGTATGCAACACAATACACCATGAGAGGAAATGTCATATTCTTACCGTACTTGTTTTTATATAGTTATATATCTTGTAAACATTTTCATTTTTCAAATATTTTATTATATTTTGATAGTTATTATATATTAGTTTTTTTCACAGCTTAATTCCTCTTATTTTGTTTATGTATGCACCATTACACCATAATAATACATTGTCATATTTGTATTGTACTTATTTGTTGTATATGTAGCCTACATATCTTGTACACATTTATTAAAATGTGTCCAATGTCCTTATATATTTTTTTGAATATATATATTTTTAAAAAGTTATAAATGTGTTTCTTTTTCACAACTTAATACCTCTTATTATGTTGCAACACTACAAACCGAACCAGATTCCTTGTGAGACTAAAACCTGATTCTAAATCCATTATTCAACATAATTACGTATTTTGTAAGGTTAAACTAGCAATTGAAATCCACATCTTTCTGTATAGGCATATGACGTACATGTTGTTCATGACGAATACGTCTAAAAATACATGTTTATGCTCTCATTCGTCTCCCTACATACAGCAGCATTACTCTGTGGCAGGTGCCGGTCTCTCCTAAAGACAGCAGTGGAGCAGAGAAAAAGCTGTACTCACATTATCCTCTAAAGTCCCGCTGTCAGCTCTCACAGCCTGTATCCATCCACAGGGAAAGTAATGTCCGCCAAGTTCAGCAAAACCCGAGCAGTATTAAACGTAATCTTCAGTTTAAACAGACTCCACAGAGCACCGCTGCGACACCGGCACACTGAGCGCGAGACACCGGTACACTCACTCACTGAGCGCGAGACTGAGAGAGAGTGATGTAGAACTCTCTCTCTCTCTCTCTCTCTCTCTCTCTCTCTCTCTCTCTCTCTCTCTCTCTCTCTCTCTCTCTCTCTCTCTCTCTCTCTCTCTCTCTCTCTCTCTCTTCCTACATGAACATAGAGAACATGTCATTATTGTTTTCTCCTGGAGGTGAAAGAAGTGTTATTCTTAAGTAAAAGTAGCGATACATAATTGTAGAGACACTCTGTTAGCAGATCTGCATTAAAAATCTTACTTAAAGGTCCCATGTCATGCTTTTCCGGTTATTACCCGTCCCCTTGTGTGTTATGTAGCTTTTTATGCATATAAACGGTCTGCAGAGTCACAAACCCTCAAAGTACACCCTGTAGCGAGTAAAACTCAGTGACATATTTGGGTATAGACGTTACGTCCGCGGAGCCGTTACGTTTGGACCAATCCGCGGACTTCCTCACACACACACACTCGACGGGACGTTGCGAGGCTCGCTGCTGCGAGGAGCGGACAGTGTGAGCTGGCTCACTGGTGTGGGGTCGGCGAGACAGCGAGACACCGCGGAACTCAGCCTGACACACAAACTCCCAGCCAGGCTGCGGGTGTGTGTGTGTTTCGGGCTGGGTTTCGCTGTCTCGCAGACGGCCACTGGGCTCACAGGGAGGGGGGGGCAGGAGCTCCAACAAACCGTTTAGGACAGAGATTGAATACACATACTATACAGAGATGCTGTATGAGAAACCAATGTGAGTTTGGAAAATTACTAGTACTAAAAGCGCTACATAATCCAAGCACTGCCAATTAAAAAACGTAAACCAGGGGACACTAAAAGGTGACGCACACAGCTGGGAACGGAGTGCTTGGCCGTTTCTCAATGTCGAGTAGAGCTGCTGCAGAGCCACTATTTCAAGTATACTACGTCATCGAGTGGCGCCAAAGGACTGGTTAAATTCATGTTAAATGCCCATTCGGCGCCACTCGATGACGTAGTATACTTGAAATAGTGGCTCTGCAGCAGGTATACTCGACATTGAGAAACGGCCCTTGTTTATGATCGCGGATCCTAAAGATGATGGCCAACTGTCATTGTTGTTAGAAACGTACCTAAAATGTAAATTGTATGTGCTCATTATAACAATGTGACCGCATGATTCTTTCGGATATTTGTGCAGATCTGTTGTAGGCTAGCTTGCTAACGTAGCTAACCTAGTCATTTCAAATATACTGATGAAACATTTTTATGATTACACTATTATGAACAGACTAACACTGACAACAGTGACAGTTGTCCAACCTTATAATCCTGAACGTCACCAAGCGCTGTCCCAGCTGTGTGTGTCACTTTTTAATGTCCCCTGGCTTCCGTTGTTTTTCGAGTTTCTTATAGCGTTTTGTTTGTGCAGCCCTTTATTAAACCCTGCATATGTTTCATCAAGTTGGTGAAGATATTTCTTCTTTTGCATGTGTTTTGGCACATTTGTGTTTTTACATTTGCATCGTTTCTGAAGCTGCAGTGCGTTTCTCCTAATGGAAATGTTGTGGACCGTTGTTCCTTGTTTTGCACCTTTAAGTCACCATAAGTATTTTTTATCAAAACACTTAAAAGTACCAAAAGTAGAAGTATGAAATGGCACAGAAATGAAATACTCAAAAGTACCTCAACATTTGTTCTTACATTACAGTGCTTGAGCAAATGTACTTAGTTACTGCCTTTAGCTTAAACTAAGCCTTTTTCAATACCATAAATAAGCAAATGTATCTTACATGGTGTGACAACCATCAATTTTCAAACCATGGCATATCGGATTACAGAGGGGGTCATTTTGCTGCAGAAAATCCCCCTTCTTTTCACCTGATAGAATCAGAACATCAGCATTGGTGAGTGTTATCTGGACAGCACATGCAGCTCTGTGGCGACAGACCCTGACCAGCTGGAATGATTTACGATGGTGTCGCCTCTGCAGAGAACCAGAATGTGTTTTATGTGAAACCTGGAGGAGTCTGGCTCTGTACAGCTCCACTCATTCTGCTCTGTTAAATTACTGTTTAGTGTGTTCCTATTAAAGTATGTGTTTGGTTCAGCCTGCAGGAGCAACGTGTCCGTGTGCACTTCACTACTGTGTAGTTTAATCAAAGAAACGGGGAGACACTTTGGTACTTTATTAGTATGTCCATTTTCCATTCCTCTTAATGTTTGGGAGCTTTACGGTGATGGAAGAAGTACTCAGATCCTTCACTTAAGTTAAAGTAGAAATACTATGCCCTTGAAATCCTCCATTACAATTAAAAGTCCTGAATTCAAAAGTTAGTACAGAAGTATAATCATTACTAAAAAAGTAATAGTACTCAAAATGCAGAAAGGTGGTTATCACAGTTTTGTATTTAAATTAAATTATATTATTGAGTTTCATCACTAACAAAAGCACTGGTAATAGTATACAGTATAGTTTACATCTCACAGTTGACTGGAGAAGAACTGCTTTGTTTTAGAAATGCAATTAAACAGGTGGATATTATTGCATAAATGTGCTGAGGGAAACTGTGTCTCTTTAACAGCCAGATGTTCTTTCAATAACTACACTTTTTGTATCTGACATTAAACAACTATGAAGGTTTGAGGAGAACTTCATTATGGTAACAATCCTTTTCTTTTTTTATTACCATTCGATCATTATTTCTATATAAAGATTAGGGCTGTTGTCGTTTACACATTAACACTAAATATTCTGTAAACCTAAACCAATAAAGAAATTATTCACATTACCAATTTCGACCCCCATTATCTCCCATAGTTTCAGTGTGGGTTTTTCCCTGTGTGAATACATAGCAAACACAGACAACACTATGACTAAGAAGATATCCCTTCTGTGTGTTGAACAGAAAATACAGTTTTTAATGGCAACTGCACATTTAAGTTGTGAAAAAGGAGGAAAGGCATTTTGCTGAAGCAGTTTAGGAGTTGGACAGGAGTGGGACATAGTGGACGGGGTCACTACGTAGGAACAGATAGTGCTCGCAATATAATGGCGTCAGAGAGAATACTGCCATACGAGCATAATTATGCCCTGTGTAGCGCACATAGCTTTTTTGATGCTCTAACTATGTATCCAGAGCAAGGCACCATCCCCTCAACCTCTCCCCGGGCCCTATAAGAGCTGTCCCCTGCTCCTAGGGTGGTTTAATGCAGAATCCTTTTGTAAATGTCCCCTCTGTGGGAAGAATAAAGGTATTCTGATAAACTGTTTGACTGTCAAAAAGGTTTACACTGTGTCAAGTAATCTTATTTACCTCATCTATGATTTAATCACATATTGGATGCTTGATTGACTTTAATTTTTTAACCGATTGACAACTGATAACAATTGTCCAATTAACAGTTGGGCAAGGGGTCAGGCAGCTTCAGATGATATCATGCTATTGATTGGCTGTCACCAGTGTTTATCAGCCACCTATATACAGATGAATGGCCTGCTAAACCTTTGAGTGGTTAGAGTGCGCTTATCATTCATTCACATGGATGTTAAATCCATAATGGACACCAAGAAGAGGGTCGGTTGACGTGGTATAAAGACCTTAGCATATGGAGAGGGTGGATTGATGAATGGATTGATGGATAGATTGGTCAAACAAACTCTGGACTTTAACCCAGGAGAATAGGGTGTGTATTCTTTGTGAAACCAAAAGTCAATGTTGTAGCCTACGTGGGGAAAGTAACATTGCATCTGTAATTTAAGTAACTTTACGTTATACTTTTTCTTATACCAAAACATGATTCCTCAACCTAATCACGTAATTTTGGTGCCTTACCCCTAGATTCCACCGGGTCCGTCTGCGGCGCGTTACGGACGCGTTACGGACGCGTTACGGACGCGTTACGGACGCGTTACGGCTGCGCCGCGGTGCTCAAGGTGATCGCGGCCACTCTAGTCAATGGGTGCTATTCCACCACACGCGGCGCGTTACGGCTCAGAAGCGTCCCAGAAGCGTCCCAGAAGCGTCCCAGAAGCATCTCGGCGCAGGGCTTTTCTAAAATTAGGATCGAATCCTATTTTTGTCGCGGCGCAGCCGTAACGTAAGGTCGGGCAGGCAGGAAGTGGAACGTTCAGAGCTATATAGACCTATATATATACACACACACAAACTAATTTTGCAGACCCTATCCCTCCGTAGTCTTTCAAGTAGGAGGAGAAATGCCAGCGTTCTCCTCCGGTTTACAGGCACTGTGTAAATTATATATATAGAATAATTATGATGATGAATGCATTTTTTTTACCACTAAAATACAGCAACACATCTTTGATTCATGTCGTTTATAACTGGAATATTACAGTTATTATTAACTTTGTCTGTACAAAGTAGCCTGTCCAGGAAATATGTCCAAATCAACAAAAACTGCGAGCCGGCAGGCAAGACTCTCCGCTTCTGAAATGCTTCTGAAACGCGCCTGGTAGGGTATGACGCCGGAGGAGGCCGGACCAAAACCGCGGCGCAGCCGTAACGCGGCGCAGACGGACCCGGTGGAATCTAGGGGTTACCCCTAGATTCCACCGCGCGTTACGGCTGCGCCGCGGTGCTCATGGCGATCGCGGCTACTCTAGTCAATGGGTGCTATTCCACCACACGCGGCGCGTTACGGCTCAGAAGCGTCCCAGAAGCAGCTCGGCGCAGGGCTCCTCTAAAATTAGGATGAATTCTATTTTTGACGCGGCGCAGCCGTAACGTAAGGTCGGGCAGGCAGGAAGTGGAACGTTCAGAGCATATATAGCATATATATATATACATATATATACACACACACAAACTAATTTTGCAGACCCTATCCCTCCGTAGTCTTTCAAGTAGGAGGAGAAATGCCAGCGTTCTCCTCCGGTTTACAGGCACTGTGTAAATTATATATATAGCAGGGTTGCCAACTTTGGGTACCTGGCTGGAGTGAGATTTTGATATCATGGGTTTAATTCGGTTTAATTACACATATGCGCATGAAATGACTGCTATCGTGTCAGCAGCGAGACCTTAGCATATATATAGGATATATATACAATATATACAAATACACAATAATGGACACAGATTATAAAGGGCACACAGTTTCATTCACTAATGAAAGTCAAACATGTTTGTTTCCACTGTTTTATTGTGTGCCTGTCGCGATAAGCAATTAATTGACTTATCGTACGATAAATTAAAATGAACTCGATAACTTTTCTGACCTCGATAAATTGCCATTTACATGAGGATGTGACTAGCAGTTTGAAAGGATGTACTTTAATTATTATTATATATTATTATGTCAGTGGTCTAAAATGGTCATATGATACAACGGTGCCGACAATATTATCGTTTATCGCAATAATTTCCGGGAAAATGTATCCACAAAATTAATTATCGTGAGGCCTATACATGAAACACACACACAAACAAATCTACAGACTTACTCCAAACTGCCAA
The DNA here is from genome assembly GCF_902827165.1 of Trematomus bernacchii. Classification (NCBI taxonomy): domain Eukaryota; kingdom Metazoa; phylum Chordata; class Actinopteri; order Perciformes; family Nototheniidae; genus Trematomus; species Trematomus bernacchii. The sequence continues at coordinate 1,691,999 of NW_022987966.1, forward strand.
ATATATTAATTAACACACTCTCACTCTCATATACTCTTTGACTCTATTTTGGCCTAGTAGAACAATAAGCAGCAGACTTTTACTTTGTATCATTTCTACTGGATCTTAGATCTGCGCATGCGCAATATGGGTCGGCAGTTGCGGCTCCAGAGTATTTTTGTTGGGTAATCTATGGTAGGGCTAACCCATACAGTGGTGGGGCTCAAGTCAGTATTTGCAATGTAATTACATACACGCTCCCTCCGACAGTGAAACGCCACGCGTGAGGTTTAGATTATTTCCCTGTCTCTCTCAATCCAAATTGAACTGTATGAAATAAAAAGGCACATTTGTCTTGTAGTAAATAAAAAGGGCGACCTGGAGCCAATCCTGCAATTTCCCCACAAGTGAAAGAGTTGACATGCTGAAAACCCAACCCCTGCAGGGGGGTCTGGGGGGATTCTCCCCCAGGAGATTTTTTTAAATACTAACATCAAATACACATTCTGGTACTCTCTTGAGAAGAAAAATAAATAAATCTATTACCACACGACATATTTAAAAAAATGAATGCCATTTTAGTTTTTTGTTACTTTGTTCTGAAAGCTGAACCTGCTGCTCCTCACAGAGAGAAGAGGGACGAGGCTGTGTGAATTACTTTACATTGTGGATAAGGGTGGATAGCCCCCATTGTTCTGTGTGTCAAAATGAAAGACAGCCCACACACCTATCAATCATCAAACCGTGGGGTCTTATTTCATTACGTGTTGATTTCTATCAACACGTAATGTTGTATCGATGTATAGAGATGTCCTACCGCAAAAGTATTCTCCGTCGGGACTTCCTGCAACAACACCACGCCGTTATCGTGATTCTGATTGGCCAGAAGACATTATCAAAGATGTTCTATTGAGAAGACGATCACTACGTGACAAAAGTTTTGAAAACCGTTTCTAGTCTTCGGTATTCTTGTTTTTGGCGTGAGAATAGTTTGGGCAGCGTGAGAGCGTGAGGTTGAGAGTGAAAGCGTGTGTCACACGCCAGATGCGTGAGAGTTGGCAACCCTGATATAGAATAATTATGATGATGAATGCATTTTTTTACCACTAAAATACAGCAACACATCTTTGATTCATGTCGTTTATAACTGGAATATTACAGTTATTATTAACTTTGTCTGTACAAAGTAGCCTGTCCAGGAAATATGCCCAAATCAACAAAAACTGCGAGCCGGCAGGCAAGACGCTCCGCTTCTGAAATGCTTCTGAAACGCGCCTGGTAGGGTATGACACCGGAGGAGGCCGGACCCAAAACCGCGGCGCAGCCGTAACGCGGCGCAGACGGACCCGGTGGAATCTAGGGGTGAGCTGAACTTAATTGAAACCTAAGAAAAGTAAATGAGGGCTGTAATGGCAGACCACATACCGGCCTGGGACCATTTACGTCAGAAGTCAAACGTCATCCCCCTTTCAACTATGTCTCTTCAATAAAGACACTGGTAGCCTACATAAAATATTGAATAAAAACCTATAAAATACAATGAAACATTAGGAAACGGAGACCGTTTCATAATGTTGGATGTCTTTTCACCCCTTCTGAAGCATATCATGGCCTGATAACAATTGAAACCATCCCGATGAGCGTGTGTGTGTGTGTGTGTGTGTGTGTGTGTGTGTGTGTGTGTGTTTAATATCTAAACAGCAGGAAAGTGAAAGCGAGGCTCGCTAGTGGAAACATCCCTCAGCAGTGAACTCATTATGTTCCATTAAACCCCATTAAACACCGTCCAGCTCATTTACTCTGTTTTATGGAAACTGAGCGACAGACGCGCTGGTCACTCACTTGAATTGAGGGACCAATATTGTAGATTTTACTGCACCTCATTAATTTGATAACTTCAATTACTTTGAAGAGCCACATTTGATTAATAACACAAAGTATATACATCTATTCATTCATCATATAATATCATTATTCTAGAGAAGTAGAATACTAAAGAACTGTTTTTCTTTTTCTTTTCTTTTTATAGATTGCTTACAAGAAAAGCAGCAGCAAACAGTGTTAGTAAATATAATAAAAGTAGATAATGGATTGTGGCTTTAGTTATTTCATCCCCTGTTGACAATAACTATCAACGATCTTCTAAAAACGAATGGCAAAAAGCAATGTCCCAAAATGTTTCCAGTCCTCTGGAGAACATGTGATATGAGCTGTCACTCCTCAGTGATGCAGGGAGCTGTCTGCAGGCCCGAGCAGAGGAGGAATCAGTTTCTCTGGGAGCTCACCACGATGGATGGAGTCGCTGCACACTGGAGCAAACTGGAGGCAGGCAGAGAGAGCCGGAGAACTGCTGTGCACCATCATTAGTGATGTGACAAACAAGCAGGACTAACAGTCTGCTATTTATAGTGAGGAGCTAATGTCTAAACTCAGAGCAGCTCTGCAGGAAGAGAGGATGGAACAGGACTGGAGATCTAGGTGTGAGGAACAGGTGAACAACAGACAGCTGATAGTTACTCTATTTTAGTTCATTGCAGTCATTTCCCACATGTACAACCCAAATACAAATGTCAAGAAAACCTTTTAAAATATTAAACAAAAACATTTAACCTGTTCCACCCTGAGCCTGTTTTTCAGGTCTCAGGCTCGAAAATGACATTCCCAGAACAAATGACCATATCTTCCCTTCTAAAAGGGTTAAATTAATAATCTTTGTTCTCAAAGTAATGATAAACCTGTGAGTTGGATGTAGAAAAGTCAGAATCAATATAGATGTTTTTTATTTTAAAGAAAATTCAGATTGAACATAATAAAAAACTGTAAATTATAGTGTCTGTCCAAAAATTCTTTTTTACTTATAGTGAAAACTACCCTTGGATGATGGGTTAGTAGACTAAAAGCTTTAGGAATCCAAAGTACAACATATAATAAGTACCCTGTATCAAAATTGATGCAAAACAAGTGAAATGTGACCTTTTTAGAGAGATTTAGCAACAAAAAAAAACACTTCTGGGGTCATTTGGGTGGATTTTCCATATCTCTGGCCCCCCTTGGTCGATGTTAATGAATGACATCTCTTTATAACCGCTAGAGCCAATGGAATCGAGGGAAAGTTCTACACACACCAACACATTAACAAATAAGGAGTGAGAGTGACGCGTGGCCAAAACCGGAAGCTGCATACACTCTGTTGGCTACCATTAGCAGCTAACCTTTTCTCTCCGATTTTTACATAAAAATTGAATTATGGATGATAAATAATTTTTTCAAAGCTACAGATACATTATTAACCTATGGATCAACCGATTCAGCCACGTTTTTTCTCGTTTTAATGCCATTGAACACGTCTTTTGATCAGATTGACAGCTACGGTGAGACGATCTCCCGTAAAAGCTCCGTAAAGGTACGTGTTGTGATGTCTGTGTTTGCTTCCCCTGTCGCAAGTTCGGATTGCTCAGTGATGATACTATACCTATATAATCTGTGGAGTCTCAGCTTTAATCGGATATATTGTATGTGCAGCTACGATAAGTAATAAGGGTATCTTTATCTTGAGTTCTGTGCTAAAGTGCGTTAGCATTTTTTCGCTTAGTGCTAATTCAGAGGCTTGGTATTACCCTTGTGTTTTGTTTTGGTAAAAATGGTTCATATCTTCAGTTAGCTGAGATTCTTCCCGTTAATCTGGTGCTACACATTAATAGTTTCATAAACGTTAAGAAGCCCTGAGACACAGTCTCGAAAAAAAATGGTGGGGGGGGTCCACTGGGGGGACCGTCATCCTTAAGAGGTTAAATGATTTATAATTACCTTAATTATAGCAACTTTAGATTGAGTAAATGTATAATTATTTGGAGGAATGTCCATTACTCAAACTAAAACGTTATGTATGAAGCCACTAAATATAAAGAAATGACATTTCAAGGGTTATGCTTTTGAAATAGAAAGCTGCGATTTAAGTTCATATTTAATCGTATTTTATTATTTGCGTCAGTGGTGGATAAATTACTCAGATTTTATATTTAAATTAAAAGTAAAAGTAGTAAAACCACAGTGTAGAAGTACGCAGTCATGGTTTTTAGTCCTGCAATCAAATGTTACTCAATACGTTTTGGAGAAGTTGCCATGAAAGGTTGTTTAGGCATTCCTGGTCCCCAGAGGACGGATCCTAATAACATTTCATTGAATGAACAGCAGGTCGACGCTTTCCTTTATGAAATATCTCAACATCTGCTTTAAACCATTAACGTGATTGCAGACTTCTTATCTGGTTTGAATCAGAGCCACAGTGACACTGTGAGGCTGTGCCGGTGCAAAGTGTTTACTGCAGAAGTTTACTTTGTTTTATTTTGTGCGTTTGGTTTGTTTAGCTTCACACTGCTCCATTTCAAGGATGTCCGACCTCCTGGAAGTCATAAGAGACAAAGTGCTGCTTTTACTAACGTATTACATCACGTTGAACAACATGTGTTCTGCAGCTGGACTCCTTTGGATAGTTGAGGCACCTGTGGCACCCATGCTTTTTTCATGTTGTATCCAAAGGCTCTGGGCTTACCTTTTTAGGAGTTTTACGAGCGATTTGTGACCAAATAGAATAGGTTGTAGGTTGAAACCCCAAATCTTGCACATGTTATCTGCTGTATTTCTCCAGCAGCACAGATGCTTACACAGCAGTGACGCTGGATAAGATTGGCTCTTTAGATCTGAAATGCTTTTGCTACAGCAGCCTTTGGAAACCTGCTGTTTTTTTCCACCCAAACCCCTGTTATCCTGCACCGCCCCATACATCAACAGGTTGCTCAACAGGCCGTCGGCAGCAGTGCAGACCTCTGGTGTTACATAGAATAGACTGTGAGGCAAAATCTGCATTCCTGACCTTCTCCCTGAGCTCTTCCTCCCCTCCCCTCCCTACTCACAGGCTTTGTATCCCACATCTCAGCTTTCTCCATCTTTCTGTCTGTTTTCCTTTACTGCTCCTTTTCAGCCTTTTTCACACAGAAAACCCTACTGTTTGTTTCTTTCAAATAATCTGTCAAATAATGCTGTGACCTTTACAGACATACATGTATTTCTGTTTGCCAACAACACAACCTCCACAATTAACTTCAATATTGGACCACTTATGTCTTTATTTATTACTGTGGGACGAATAAAGACATTCTGAATCTGATAATGTTAAAACTTTGAACAGTTCAGAAAATACAGTTCATATATCATAGGATCCATACAAGCGTGAAACTCTTTTTTGCAGAATGCCCCTCATGTATTCACTTATCTCATTTTAAAAAGACTTAACTTTTGGCCAAAAACGACTTGTTCCTCTTTAGGGTTTTGGTTGGCATTTTAAAGGATATATATAAGACCTTTGTTGTCATGGTAACAATAATGACGACATGATGTTGAATCATAGGGAAAAAGAAACAAACACCTGCCTCCCGTGTAAAAATCTAATATGTATTTGACCCATTCTGCCCCCTGTACCTCTTCTGGCTGTGGACTCTGTCCTTGAACATAATGTGGTGCAGTAATAAGTCCTAAAACTTAGAAATGAGTGAGCATTTTACCACTTCCTGTTCCCCTGTTTCGAAGTCGCTTTACTTTTGACATGTTTTTCGTATGTTGGTTTGTGGTCTTAAAAATAGTGCCTGCTAAAATGTGTCTTAATTAGACAACTAGCTTTTTACTTATTTTTACTAAGCTTTCAAAAACGCTACATGTGGAGATTAACCTGCTAAACAAAACGCCGGGTTACGTATTGTAACCCTTGTTATATTAACACAGGCGGAGCCCTCTACTGGACTCTATGGGTACTACCTTATCCTGCGAGCATTCTCCTACTGAGACTTCTATAGACGTAGCCGGCCTTGGGGCGGGCCTACCTGAATGCGCGCGCATCTCACCGTATAAAAGGAGGCCTCGCCTCCTGACTATCATCCTACACCTCTCTTCAGCGAGCGGTATAGGACAGACAGTGCCCCGAGTAGAGGGCTCCGCCTGTGTTAATATAACAAGGGTTACAATACGTAACCCGGCGTTATATCTCTCACAGGCTCCGCCCTCTACTGGACTCTATGGGTACAGTGGGTGGAGCCCTGATGTATACGTGCACTGTCGTCCCACAATATCATTCCACCCTACTGCCCCTGCAACCCGGTATCACGGCAAGACGTGAACATGTGACGATTTACCATGCTGGGAGACGTGAAGATGTCACGATTTCGTCCCTTCAAACGTGACAGTTACACGGTATTGTTAACATGGCCCAAATACCCGGAAATGCAAAGCAAATGCTGTACCACGACGGTCGGTTGTTATTGTCAATATTAATATAATAATGATTTATTTTTTAATAGTCACACTCGATTTTGCCGATTTTCTTGTTGCCCCAGCTAGTCGACACCTCTTTTAGCAGAAACAAAGGCTACATTCAAGTATTAAATCGATGTTAATCCATGTGTGCGGTTGTAGAATTAACGGACGTGACGTTGTGCGATTGCATTGCCAGGCAACAACTTGGCTTCATGTTAATTTGCAAACTCTTCAACTAGAACCGTAGTTATATTTAAAAACATTTTAGAAGGCCTCACGAAATACTTTAATGTAAATTAAAATTGAAATGTGAAGGACTGTGTGTATTAGTGATGTGTCGGTCGCGAACGAGCCGGCTCAAAGAGCCGGCTCTTTTAAGTGAACGACGGGAGCCGGCTCGCGCCCGCGAACGAGCCGTTTTTTTTTTGTTATTTTGTTGTTGTTAAGTAATACAAGACAGAATGATATGATGATCTCCGCGCTACAGCTGCTCCGTGCATGCATGCAGTGACATGTAATATCCAAGGATTAGAGACTGTTGGATGCTGCTGTTTTGAGCATTGCAATACATTTATTTTTATTATGTTTTTTTATGATTAGAGACGGTTGGATGCTGCTGTACTGAGCATTGCAATATATTTATTTTCACTATGTTATTTATTTATGATTATCCTTGGGCTCGGCAAAGATTTGATGTCAGCTGTTGCTGTCTTTTTTTCTATAGTTAATACTGAAATAGAGCCCTGCTGTTTAGTCAGGGCCTTTTCTTTAAATATAATTTTAAAATGTCGATAGAGTAGCCCATTTTTTAAAATGTCTATGCTTAAGTTTTTATCTCAATCTCAATCTTTATTTATTTATATAGCACATTTAAAACAACCTTCAGTTGACCAAAGTGCTGTACAGGCAATACATATTAAATAACACAATGGGAGTACAATAATAAAACAATAATTAAAAACATGATAAAAAGCACAATAACTAGAAAAATATTTTTAAAAAAACACATACAAATGTAAAAATGTAATGTTCAACTAGTATTAAAAGCCAGTGCAAAGAGGTGAGTTTTTAGCTGAGATTTAAAAAGTTCAATAGACTCAGCAGTCCGGATATGTACTGGGAGGCTGTTCCACAGTCTAGGAGCTGCAACACTGAAAGCCCTGTCACCTCGGGTTTTGTTATAGGTGTTGCTATCTGCTTTGTGTAGCGTGGTTCGACAAGCAAGTCTGTGCATTCATTGGGTGGTATCAGAGAGATACAAGGGTCTGTAAATGCAATGAAAACAATTGGCCACAGCAAATAATTGATATTAAACATGTCATTTTTACTTTTGAATACTTCAGTACAAAGGATGTATTGAATAATTTAAGTGATATGTGTACACATATAAATCATTAGTCAAAACAAGGCTACATTTGATTGAATTATAAAAGGTATAATATGTGGTAAACTGAAGAGCCGTTTGGGAGCCGAAAGAGCCGGCTCTTCTTGGTGAGCCGAGCCAAATGATCCGGCTCACCAAGAAGAGCCGGAATTCCCATCACTAGTGTGTATAACAAAATACATCCATCATAAACAATACCGGAAACAGACGTAGGCAAGATCCTCAGCTCGGTGATTGGATGGTTTAGCCGCAATGCACGTTGGGATATGGTGTTTATGCGATGTGAAATCCGAAAACATTTAAGAAAAATAAAATAATACTTTATTCCGAGTGTGCTTGCTTTTCTCTTTGAAAGTCATCACATAACGGCATTGTAATACACGGTTCGGCTGCATTAAATATTACATATCTGCCGTAGTTAACTCTATTTATAGAGCCCTGATGACAAGACTTCTAGACAAACAGGAAGAACTGCCGCCAAAACTGAAAACGTGACAAATATATATCAGCAGTTAAACAACATCTTAGATTTCTTTTCACACAATACGTCTCCTTGCAGTATCAACACTAATTCGGCTGACTTTTATATTTGATCCAATTGGTAGATAGGCTGTATTTACACCATAACGGTGCACAGCTGATAGAAAGGGACACCTAGTGGTTAAAGCACGTTCATCACCGCTGGAAAGTCCAGCCGCGCAGACCTGAGAGTTGGACCTCCGTCCTCGTTGTCCTCCTCCTCCGGGACCGGGGCCATCTGACCCCACGGAAGGGAGAACCAGAATGGCACTTCCTCATCGTCGAGGTCCTGATCCTCTGGCTCTTCCCGTGGGCCGCATCTCGTCAGGAAATGATCCCACGATGCTGACGTGTCAGCCGCGGGATCACCTGGCACGCTGTGCAGGCCGATGACGGGTCCATGCCGCTCACGGCGTGGTCCGGTCCCATGCAGAGGAAGCAGAAGGGCTGCGGATCAGCCCCCGCGACCAGGTTCGGGCACTTCGGGCAGGTCCTGTGTTCGAGGATTGACTCCATATACTCTCTCTTTCTCGTCTCAATGCTCAGTGGATTTCACTTCCGCCGCTGAAGAGAAAGGGATGATAGTCAGGAGGCGAGGCCTCCTTTTATATGGTGAAATGCGCGCATTCAGGTAGGCCCGCCCCAAGGCCGGTTACATCTATAGAAGTCTCAGTCGGAGAATGCTCGCAGGATAAGGTAGTACCCATAGAGTCCAGTAGAGGGCGGAGCCTGTGAGAGATATAACAAGTATCATAAATGTGTGTTTACCCCAGATTCATTTTCTGCAATATTCCGAAATGCAATGGTAAAATCCCATTGCTTTTTGTGGAGGGAGCCTTTGTGATGCTAACTTCTGGGTCAGCCTACAAAGATATATCACTGCACTCCACCAACAACATACAAAGTAGGGTCACTTACAATTTATTCTGTTGTTAATCTTTGTTTGACAGTCTTCGTGAAGTAAACAAAATAAACCATATATGTTCAAAGTAATGTGTATTATGTAGATGGCCAAAGCACATAAACTGATACAGTATTAACATTGTTTTACATTCCACACCGTTTTAAGAAAGCTCTACACTAAGTAATACAATAGTGTATACCAATAAGTATTTTTAGTGCAAGTTTTCACTTTCTCTCTCTCAATCTGTGTCTAATATTGTTATGACACAGTGTCTGGAATATTAATCGATGTTTGCATAGTCCCAAACACAACATATTGGCAGCTGCTGTGGTGTATGAGCTGAACTGTAACACATGCACACATGATAAATTGTTGTGTGATGCTGGAGATTTGTGTGTGGGCTTCACACAAACAGGGATATGAGATTTGGTACGCTCAAGTCCTTAAAAAATATTGTTTCACAAAAGCTGAATTAATGGAAAATGATCCCTTAATATCTTGTACAATAAACATTGATTTATTATGTTAGCCAGAAACATGGACATAATGTTATTTCGTGTTTTTGAAAGCTTAATCATACTTATTGAAAAGATTATGATGGATCCAAACAACTTCATAATTTAATCATGTCTGACAACCAAAAGAGGCAATATTTTGAAAGAACAGTATTTTGAAAGAACTACACCCAAGTGCTGCCAGTGCAAGAGGAAACTGCAGTAGTATTAAAGGGTGTCATTATTGATGTTACAAAATCTTGTACCTCATTATGACCTTAAAAGGAAAGCACAGACATGAGAGGAAACTGGTGTTTTCTCAACAGGGACTAAATTAGAACATGAACAGGTTTCACATGTACAAAATCTGCATGTCACAGGAAGCTGTAATATGATAATATGATAAGAGGAAGTGAAAAGGAGAAGACTGTGTACCAAAAAAAACAAAGCAATATACATTCATCAAACAATTAACATGTGTAATCTCGTGTATCCTATGTTTCACATTGGTATACCCAAATATATCATTTGTCAGACAGTTTTTTGTTTCCCTGACCATAAAGGAAATAAAGCCTCTTACCAAATTTAAAAACCTAGACACACGTACACATAACAAAACAACCTTTTGCCCAAACCAATCAAGCCACCCAATAGTATGAAGCTGCAGCGTCGGAGGCTGCACTCTCAGGACCGCACTCCCAGGACCCTAGTTGTTTTGCAACATCGCCACCTAGCGGATTGGATGACCGCAAAAGTAGACATTGTAATGCTTGTTATTAACCATCTAAAAATGCATGAAAATCGCATAAGTAGACATTTACATGCATGAAAATATGTTTTTATTATTATTATTATATTTATTATTGTTTATTTTATTTATTTTTTACAACAACAATTTGTTGTTAAAATGTATTTTGTATGTCAGATGTAAAAAGATAGTCTTTTATATTTGTCTTATCAAATTTGACATACAACGTAAATATATATATATTGTAGTAATAATGATATCATCTATTTATAATTGTAAATGTATATTGTATGTCGACATACATTTATTATATATATTTTTTTATTGTATTACACGTTCAAAATAAATCAAATCAAATGTGTCTTTGAAGAGGTGCTAGATTACTGAAAAACAACTGTTAGTGTGTTTATGCACCAGGCTGCAAAAGATAAACATGCAATTTGACCGAGAGGCATTTCAGTGCAGAATACATTTATTGGGCACAATTTCCACACTGTGGATTCTTCAATCTGCTGTTGGTCTGCTGTTGACCACCTTCTCCTGGGAGATATCCATTCTGGCACTCTGTCGTGGCACTCTGAACACTGGCTGAAGGGTTCCCTCGAGCAAGCTTCTGGCCTCCAGAGTCCAGAAGGCAAACCTTTGGCCATGCCTTTGAAACAATAAGAACAAGATGTAATCTAAAGTATTGCATAGGGAAAGGCTAAGGCATTGGTGCACAATTGATATGCATTAATATACAGATGAAGCGTCTTATTTTGGACAGTTTAAAGTGCGAGGGTCGTGATCGGTTCATGCACGTTCCGTGATGGCCGGCCGGCCCCCAGTCAGACTTGATACCGCCCCCATGATAAATACATTTAATTATTGTGAAGCCAGCTGCAATGGATCATTGATCCACCAGGGGGTGCAGTGGGGTTCCACACTGGAGTCATGTGAAATCAACTTCTAAATAATAGATGTTGTTTAGTCGGAAAAAACGAACGAGCCGGCTCTCCCGATTTTTAATCCTAATTTAATCATCATCATTGATGTTTATGTTCGCCGAATTGACATGAAATCACTGACAAATATGAATATTCTGTATTCAACTTCATTGAAACGATCAGGATGGGTGTTATTTTTCCCCACAATGACCAAGTCGCTGCAAATGATCCCATGTATTACATGTACATGGCCACATTCTCAACAAAGTTACGTAACGAAACATTCTGTATTCCTTGCTTACTTTTTATTTAATGCTTTATAACAGCTGGAATAGTTCGTTTAGAACAGGCACCTCACTCGCAATCTGCTCCTCCGCAACGCCTACCACCTACCTCCGGCTGAAATTATGAATGTACAGTAAGGCATAGTAATCATAGATAACACGGCAGGGTCCGTTACAGTTTGTTTTCATCTGATTTCAAATATTTCAAATGTCTGAAGTTAATAAATACATTCTCAGTGTTCAAGTCAATAATAGTCATATAAGAAAAGTACTGATCTAATAACAGAGATTTTATAAGGACTTTTCAATGTTCGACATCGCTCATGTGAAATACAGTAAACTGGATGTTGTGGTGCCGAGAGGCGGGGTATCAAAAGTACAAGCTAAACTTTTATTTAGCATCTGAACACACTTGTAAACAACGTGATGCCCGGGAAGCGAAGACCCGGCGGAAACAGCTGGTCTGGTTCACTAAAATGTCCGTGTACAGTATATCTGGTACTAATGTATAGCGGATCTTTGTTAAGATCCATATGTCACGGATAGATATTATATATAGAGATGGGATGGCAGAAGGTGCTATATATATATATATAATTCCAAAGCTGGTAAAGACCTTTCAAATTTAGCAATAATAGTCATATAAGAAAAGTACTGATTTGTTCTTGAATATTATAATAAAATAAACACCGGCTGTTGTTATGCCTGCTGTAACGTTTACTTTCTCCGTTCTCCGCTTAAGTAATTATTACTTCCTGGTTAGCTTTCCGCTCGAAATTTAAATCTGAAAATGGCAAAATAACGGAGAAAAAAACGTTCACAGAGAAGACGACAACAATTGTCACTTGCACTTGTCATTTAGCATCTGAACACACTTGTAAACAACGTGATGCCCGGGAAGCGAAGACCCGGCGGAAACAGCTGGTCTGGTTCACTAAAATGTCCGTGTACAGTATATCTGGTACTAATGTATAGCGGATCTTTGTTAAGATCCATATGTCAGTAGAGATGGGATGGCAGAAGGTGCTATATATATATATATATATATATATATATATATATATATATATATATATATATAATTCCAAAGCTGGTAAAGACCTTTCAAATTTAGCAATAATAGTCATATAAGAAAAGTACTGATTTGTTCTTGAATCAACTTTTTTATGGAAAATGTTTTATGTAATTTTATTTCATTTTAAATAAAATGAAAGACATTCACAGTTAATGTAATTAGATATACATTATTAATGCCATACATTTTTAAATGTAATTAGATATACATTATTAATGCCATACATTTTTGCATAAATATTTATTCAGTATGATAGCTGTCTAACAGAAGTTAAATCCATTTCTCACTTATTCTGACAATGTACTTAACCCCAAATAAAAGAACCCAATAAAAATAGTTGTTAAATAATAGTGAAGTCACGTTGTAATAACAATAACTCATCTCTCTCGGTTTTTTTTGTTTTCTTTGTGTGCTTTGCCAAAAGCCACTGTGTCAAGTGTCCTAGTTGGGTTACCGTAACGAACAGCAGCCTGCTCTCGATTTTTAATCCTAATTTAATCGTTTATGTTCGCCGAATTGACATGAAATCACTGACAAATATGAATATACTGTATTCAACTTCATTAAAATGTTATTAACGTGCCTAAACTCAGTAATTCACTAAAAATTACTGATCCCTGGGTGTTATTTTTCCCCATAATGACCAAGTCGCTGCAAATTATCCCGCTTATTACATGGCCACATTCTCAACAAAGTAACGACATGACTCCCAATATTAATTAAAATGCTTTTATGGATTTAGAAAATATTTTTATTGATTTAAAACATAGTTCTATGTATTGATTTAAATTGACATGCATCCGCTAAGAAAAATAGTCCGTTGTTACCGTTTTTTAAACAGTCAGAATGAAACGGCAGCTCTCAGCTGTGTGTTCACACTCCTAACTCTGATCTTTCTTTTCCAACAGTTAAGTTAACTGTAGGTTACTCTGAGTGACAAGCTTACAGTTAGTGAAGTAACACTTTTTTTTTGTGAGTCACGACCTCGCTGTTTCATTCTAACATAACGCTCCAAATATGACTGTTTCCACTCGGACTTCAATACAGCAACACCATTGTTTGGTTTCCATGGTAGCGTGTCTCTTTAGTAGCGTGCACTCCTTTCATGTAAATTACAGGTCCAGCCAGGCAAAACAGTAATATGAAATATGAACGTTAGTTTTTAACTGAAATGATCAAATAAAGTCAAAATGTCACAGTGTTTACAAACATTGACCATACCGTTCACCAGCCCCCACCCCACTCTTTGTTTAAAACGAATTGGCCATCGGAATGTGTGTGTCCCAACCCCCCCCTGTGATATCTCTTCACAGGGGGGAGAGAGTTAGACGCTCGTGAATTGTCAAGGGGGGGGGGGGGGCCTCTCTGCACGGAGGAGCCGCGGAGAAGTGAATCACAGTGATCTGCTATTTTAAAGTAAATTCAACACATATCGACCCTAAATATAGCATATATTAAGAACGAGAAAGTGTTAACATCGTTTTTTGTAAACATATGACCAATGTGCGAGGGTGATGACATCAGAGCATCGTCCTATGGGCTTAGCCCCGGACAGGTACAACAGGTATTCACTCAGAGGGGGGTAGTTACCCATTTACATGTCAAAAAGCAACATACAGTAGGCGGGTGGGGGATGGTGAACGTTTACATTTCTCTACAGCAGTGGTTCCCAAACTTTTTGTGCCCAAGGCACACCAAAGGACAAGTAAAAATCTCAAGGCACACCTATTGTGCGAAATAGCCCTTATAACACGTGTTATCACTCATATCATGTAAAATATCTGTAAATGTGCATAATTATTTACTAATGCCAAATAAAATGTATAGATAGAACAATCAGTGGTTCAAGTTAGTATATTCCTCAGTGTAACATATCCACTAGTTGCAAAGCTTAAACATTTTTATATATTTTTTTATTTTAAGGGAAAGGATGTTTTCACTACTCAGTTTGTCAACTATGTTACGGACAAACTTGATGTCATTACAATCATTTGATTAAGTCCTGCACTTCAAGTAAAATCAAATTTGAAAGGCTCTTGAGTCTATTCTACCATATATCCAAAGATTTTTTAAAGTTTAAAAAATAATTGTATTAAAGTTTTGTTTTTTCATGTGATATGTTCAGCACTGTCATTAAGTTTAGGGATATTTTGTATTATAAAACTACCATACAGGTCATTTTGATAGTTTTAAGAGATGTCATGTAAAACTCCAACCTGTGTAGATATACATTATACTATAAAGGATATCAGAAGCACTATTTTAGATATTTTAAATTTGAAAAAATGAGGTGCAACATAGTTGACAATGAAAGTCAAACATTTGACGCAAATAACATAGTTGACTGGACACATTATTAACCATCAGCACTATGTTAATTTCAAGGCAGAAGTGCAAAATTCCATTGATAATGATGTGTAATGACGTCTACATGTCGTACAAATTGTCAACTAGGTTACCTGTCAACTAAGTTACTACAGTTATTACAGTACTGGGTAACTCAGTTGACAGGTAACCTAGTTGACAATTTCCCTATTTTGACCCATCATTTCAATGGTAGGCCTTGCCTGGATGACCACATGTCATTTTCTTGAACAGGTTAACATCACATTTGCACATATAATTGAATTAAAATCATTAAACAATTGTAAACCATAACAATGTACGTAACATTGTTGATTGTCAATGAGTATATTAATTGACCATGTGCTATTATACATAAAATATTGTAAAAATGTAGAGGTCAATCACCACAGTGTGTTCAAAATGTCTGCCAAAGAGGAACATGGCATCATGTGATGCTGGTGACATGGTATTGGGACAAACAATTTTTGAGTTAAAGGGGGAAGTTCTGTTAGTAACATAGTTGACAGAACTTTTGCGGACATTCATATATTAAGATATTTAAATTATTTAAAGGGGGAAATCAATTAAAAATATGTTATTATTCTTTAGTATTTAGACTTTTGAAATAAATGAATCATTTTTTAAATTTACTTTAATGGTTTTTATTCATTATTTTGAATCCAAGACACCCTCAACTGAAAAACGGACATAGCAAAAACTGACAATTTAAGAACATCATGACACATTTCAAGCTAAATAAAGCATAGGATGCACATAATGTTTGTGTGATATTATAACATGCTTTCCAATAATAGGCAAAATATGATATTTTTGAAGAAAATAGTTAGAATAATTATAATTATCATCAATGGACATCAATGGACATGGAATGTACCCTAAATTGTAGAATCACTCAGCAGTTACATACACCAAACCTTCCAGTTATATTCCTATCAATATTATGAAGGCTTTTACAGAAGGGTTTGGTCATATATAATTCATAGCCTGAATTATATAACATTTTATACCTAAAAACATGGTGAAAATTTATATTTTAGGGCTGTTGACAGTATTTTCTGATTTATGGAGTGATACAAAGAGATATCCAAAATCCCTTCTGTAAAAGCCTTAGATACTAATATGACTACAAAATGAAACAATAATTTTGATCCTGGCTTTATCCAAAGTTCAGATTTCGGTTCCTGAAATGTGTTAAAATATGCGCATATTTCATGAGATAATGGTTCATTTGGATATTTAAACATGCTATTTCAGAAAACTTGTAATACAAAAAACAATTGCCTTATTGTAAGTAATTAACTGGAGAAATATTTAGCTGATATCTTTAAGTTAAAAATACCCTATTCACCTGGGGTGTCTCGCCTTAATTAGATGTTTGATAAGTGCAGATCACATAGTAAAACACGTACACAGATACATTATTTTGTATTTTTATTAAATTCGACAATGTCAATTTCACTTTCCACTATGTCCACCGTTGTTTTTCACAACCAATGGCAGAACTTTATTGAGGCCTGTAATTAGTCAACTACAGGTCTCTTGAGTCAGTCTTTTTCTTCCAAAAAGCTTGTGACAAGATGTTATTGCTCTTGGGGCATTAAAAACAAGATTTTAACTTTAGTTTTTTATATAATATCTGCATTTTCTATTGTGAAAAACTAAGTCTTAGTTATTTAATATATAGCGCCATCTCCTGGTTAAACCCTGAAATTGGAGAATAGTGGGAGGGCCTAACATTCCTGAATACTGGTCTTTGGCAGGCAACTGGCTGGCAGTCGGCAGGAAGCTGTATGCTGGGGTCCAAAATAAGAGGCTCCATCTGTAGAGACTATATAATAATAATAATAAGACTATGTACCTATTTGTATTGATATTCTAATGTTAATTATGGTTATTTTATGTTTTTTGTGAGTCACTTTGGATAAAAGCCTCTGCTAAATAACATAACCATAACATACGGTTTCATTAAACAAATAAACAAAAAGGCTAACAGTTGGTTTTGCAGCGAGTCATCATAGGCTAACAGATGACATTTAGCACGTGTTGCTTGTATTGCTGTCCAATTGAATACACCAAAATAGTTGTTAACTTTAAACAAACAACATGATTCACATTACTCACACTCTTACTGTAATTAGTGATTAAATCAACAATTAATGTAGGACACCTAGTTGGACTTGCCAAAATCACGCTACAGTTTAATTAAACAAATAATCAAATATGCTAACGAAACTAATGCTTTTGCTAATAATGCTTTTGCCGAAAGCTATAGCTAACGAATAATTGTTTTTAGTGCCTTTAATACTGTTAGAAGCTAACAGATGTTTGTTTGTATTGCCTTAAGACTATCATAGTTAATGTTAGCTAATCACACTTCATTTCAAGACACCGGAATTGTTATTAATGTTAAACAAATAAAACTTTAAAAGCACTTCACACTACTCACACTCTCTGCGTTGTCATTCATATTCAGGTCTCCTGCTCGCCAGGTGGCAGTGTCACGAAAAACTAGGGTCCTGGGAGTGCGGTCCTGAGAGTACAGTCTCCGACGCTGCAGCTTCATGCTACTCAAGCCACCAGGGAAAGAGCCGTTGAAGCAAATGTCTGTGGTGGTCTAACAGTGGTACTACAATTCCTTGTCAGTCCATGATGACATTTGGGCGCAAAAATACTTTTTCCCATTGAATTACAATGGGAAAGAGACATCTGTATATCAGCAGATAAGGTATTCTATGTACATGAACTTGCAGGGGCGAAAACTTGAATAGCCCTTATTTTTATTTTAAATCATTAGGGTCTTAAAGTTGTAAAATGCGCCAAAATCGGAAACCAGAGTTATTTTCCCTCTACAGTACATCCATTTCACTTAGCTAACACAGCAGTTGTGGATTGGAGGCGGGGCTTAAGGAAATTGCAAGTGTGCTTGCTCCATGTAGAAGATCCTCTGAAGATCTGGGTGATTTTGTTCTCTGAAGTCAGGCGATTTGGCTTTAGGAATGAACGGGACCCGCCTCCAACTCTGTAACCATTTAGCTTCATACATACATGAACCAATCAGTATTGAGGGATAAAACCTGTGGCATGACCTCTGAGATATCTCTTGCATGTTAATAGAAACATTCAAATAGCACTGGGATCCATTGAAACAGCGCCACTGATGGTAGAAAAATCTTCTGTAAATGGCTAGGATTTGTTAAGTAGATTGATATTTCCTCCCACTGTTTTGGTCATGGTTGGAAACTTTTAACAGAATAATTAGAAGTAAATCTATTGAGGTAAATGCTTAGCAATTTGTGGTCAAGTATATTTGTGTAGTGGGTAGAAGTGTGATTCATCTTTTCAGTGAATCATAGTTACCATCTCAGTCGGAAACATTTTCATGTATCCTTGTATTGTTTTTGTCCCAGAATAATCAAGATAATTATAAAGTGTGTGTCTCCATGTGTATAGTGTGTGTTTGTGTGTATTAGCCTCAGGGTTGTCCATTTTGTGGCTGAGACCCCAGACTGTGAGAATATTCCATCCTGTGTTATTTGATTAAGTGTCTCTGAGAACAACGTGGACTGTTTTCAGTTCTCACGACTTGTCGGCCACCACAGAAAACGATAGTTACGGCTGTAACTACCGTTCTATGAGTCCCGGATGACCGCCAGAGGAGGTGCTTTAGCACTGGATATGTCCATCGCACGCATGCGCAGTTCGAGTACCAATAACAACAAAGTTGTTCTACATAGGCCGGCGTCATCAGAGGATCTGTTCCCAGAATCTTCTCGCAAGCACATAAGAATTCTGAGTGACAGGATACTCTGGCGGTCATCCGGGACTCATAGAACCGTAGTTACAGCCGTAACTATCGTTCTATTTCGTCCCTACTGACCGCCAGAGGCGGTGCTTTAGCACTGGATGACTTATGCCAACCATGTCATGAAGAATCCAAGCCCTTGCTCACTACTGGAAGCAGCGGAGCTCGGCAAAAGGACCACACCCAAAGAATGGGCTGAACCCGATAAAAACTGGAGAATGTGCCAGGAGACGCCCACGACGCCGCGGCGCAGATGGTCTCCAGGGGCACCACTCTCAGGGCAGCCCAAGATGTTGAGATGCTCCTTGTAGAGTGGCATCTCAGCCCTGATGGCAGGGGGGCGGCCACTGGCCCCGTAGGCATATGAGATGGTATCGACAACCCAGTGGGGCAGCCGCTGGTTAGAGGGCACAACCTCCTTTAGTGCCGCTAGTTACAGTAGTAACTATGGCCAGTGCTTACACGGCTTAGAACCGTAGTTACAGTAGTAACTATGGCCAGTACTTAAACGGCTTAGAACCGTAGTTACAAAAGTAACCGTGGCCGGTGCTTATAAGTGTCAGCCAAACGGCTGCACACTAGATAATATAATATTGGGAGGATGAAATCCTCTTTAATGGCCACACATGCTGAGCACACAGCACACACAGTGAAGATTGTTCTCTGCATCTACCCATCCTAGTGCTAGGAGTCTAGTACTAGGAGCAGTAAATACAACGATATAGCGCTACTGCAATCAAAACCATACGTTACCGGGAGCGAGAGTACTGCCCTCACCGGCTGAGTTAAATAATTAAGCTTAACAGTACATGCAAGGTGTTAGCCAAGCGGCTGCTGCTAACAATCAAGCGAGACCAAGTCAAAACACAAATGTTAAGACCAGATAATTAGCTGCTAAGGAAGAGAACAGCCCGCATAGAACCGTAGGCCATGGTTACTAGTAACCATGGCCTACGGTTCTATGCGGGCCAGTGCTTATATGGCATAGGACCGTAGTTACAGTAGTAACTATGGCCAGCACTTACCTTACTCTCTGCATCTAAACAAAAAATGGGCAAAATATGGCACCCTGGGCTTTCCATACTAAATTGAACGAGAGACGCAGCTAAAGCTGGGAACTCAAAATGCTAATGATAGCTCGGGCACAACGCCACAAGCAGAACTTTCAAAAGAGCATAATAAGGGCAACTTTATGGGAGAGGAAGCGGGAACACTGTCGTCACCAGAAAGTCTAAGCCCAACAATAAACAAGACAGCAATCAGGACAACTTAGCTGGGAGAGCTAAATTGACACAAACCTGTCCGTCGAGGCTCTGCACAGCGCACAGCCGGCCACAGCTCCTGGAGGACGCGTTAACAACCCGTAGCTCCGACTGTCAGGCGCGAAACTGCACGCGGCCAGCTGCATGCAGAGAAATCCCTCAGATCAAACGTTCAAACCTGAACGCTGTAGGCTACAAGAATGTAGCCGCGGTACTCTCGCACAGCGAGAAGATGAAAAGGAACAGATCCTCTGATGACGCCGGCCTATGTAGCCGGTGTCACGTGGGTCACAAGTGACTTTGTTGTTATTGGTACTCGAACTGCGCATGCGTGCGATGGACATATCCAGTGCTAAAGCATCACATCTGGCGGTAAGTAGGGACGAAATAGAATCGACATTGCTTCTGTCAGTTTTAACAAGTTTTATGTCAATGCTATGTTATTTCCACTAACACAAGATGGGAAAGCTTCAACAACGCAATACAAATTACAAAAAGTGCTTTTGTTTCATTATTGATCATTTTAAAGTGGCAACACTGACATTTACTCATCTCACATTCGTGTGGATCAATACTTCTGAAATGCAACTTTGATTTCTGCCCGCTCCCTTCCACTGAGGTGATGCATGCCAAATATAGTGTTGCTCTGTTGGTCCTAGCAGAGGGAATCTAACGGCCCGTCCACACAGCAGCGTTAAAAAAATCTTCCAACGCTTCTGCCCATTCACTTTGAATGGGGTGATGTCACTTTGCCTCACTTTTCGCCGAACTGCATTGTGGGAAGCAAAGTGGAGATTTCCAGGCATCCAACCCAGTCTCACATCTAAACGTGTAATAACTACGTTGGTCCACAACTTGGGACGTAGTATTTCTACAAAAACGCCTCTGAAATTGTAGGATCCCTACGTTTTTTTTCACCATTCATTTCCAATGGCTGGCGTCTATGTCACGTGATCTTCAACTTTCTCTCTGCAGAAATAAAAAAACATGGCCGACCTTCGTTTTATTCTCGGTAGAAAATGCCTATTTTAAGGTTAGTTTGGCCATTAAAATGCGTTTTGATGTCATTTAATGCGAGAAATATGAGTTGTTATTTCAGATGATGTGTGCAGTGGATGTACATGATCTTTAGTTTGCTAGTTATTGCGAAGAATACTTCAGGAAATTGTGTAAATACAACGTTTTCATTGTTACCAAGGTGGTTGCTAGGGACGCTGCTATCGATATTATGTCTGTTATGTTGTGTAACTGTTTAATGGTGTTATCTTTATTGCTACCCCCTTCCCCGTCAATTTATAGTGTTGGTCCACAGCGCAAACTTATTAGTTTAACAAAATCCGCATCTAAAATTGTGGCATAGATACGTTATTTTCCATTATGCTCTCTATATATTGTCTTTATTATGCTTTAAACAGTGTCTCGGGTTTTGGCTATAGGGCGGCTCAAAGTATTTTGTCCGGCCGTTGTGAAGACTGCTTTGTTTATTGTCCTTGTTTTTGTTTTAAATAATGCATATTCAATCGAGACATGCCAAACATGCAGTGACGTGCGATGAGGTTCATGGCTGGTGAGGCACTGACTCACTGAGTCAGATTTACAAATATTATATTTTGACCTTAATCGAAATATTCGGTTATTTTCAAAAGCTTTTTTAGTCTGATGCTTCGATTCATTTTAAACAGACAACAAAAGGATACCCAAAATCTAAATATTGGATTGTTCTTTCTTAGTAAGATCCCATTTTCATTACAAATGTGGTCTTACCTTGACTTGAAGATGAAGTCCATGCTATCCTTCTGGACAACAATCTCTATTACTGTTTTGTAAAAGTCCTCCTTATTTTCCTGTAGTTTAAAAACAAAAGTCTAGTTTGTTGTTTGGTCTACCGTCTCTGCGTAGAATAACAGTAGCAACAAGAACCTGTGGGCTCACGTGCGCCCCTTTCAGTGCGGCAGAGGTTATGGCTGCCTCCCCTGGTGCTTTTTTCATTGCCGTTGTATGATGAGACCAGCGAGCCTAAATATCATATATACGTGAAATAAGTTATTTAGAGACTATGGATGGCGAGGATAAATGTAATAAAGGGATCTACAAACATTACATTGGTGACCTACAGTGAGATGGTAACAGGCATGCACTTAGGGCCCGCTTTCCAGCCAGTTTCTGTGGGGTGACGCATTCTGAGGTGAGGCAGATCTCATCTGTGCCTCACCTCACCCCACAGTAACTGGCTTGAGCGCGCTCACAAAATAAGTGCCCGCGCTAAATTAGTGCCCGTGCTCCAGCAAGTTACTGTGGGCTTACGAGAGGCAGAGCACGTCCCTGCCTCACTTCTCATCGCTCCCATAGCGGAGCTCGGCAAATTAGCTGATTTTGACTATAAAAAGCGATTAGAATCATACATAAATCACACTTACAACACAGATCAGTGGAGACATTTTATTATTATTACTATTTAGTTTTTCTTTAGTTGTTTTTCCGTTACATTGGAGTATGACAGGTGAGGCTCTGCCTCCCCTGACTGCACGTCGCTGCAAACATGTGACGTCATATGACGCGTCGCATCTGTGCACAGGGAGCAGGGAGACCCCGAGATCCGTATTCCACGTATTTTTTAAATAAAGAGATTTTCAATCACGGGCGCGCATCAAACGTGTGACGTAATGTGGTATTAAAAGTATTAAAAGAGGTGAAAATCAGTACAAGTCTGGGCATGTTGAGAGCTGTACATACACACACATTTCATAGTCTTATATTTCAACAGTTTTACGACAAACTGTGACTTTTTTGACATGAAAATTATTATTTAAGATTGACAAACATCATATGTGTAATTCGTGGCACAATTCAAACGGGATCGAAAGATAATCTTTCTCTCTCCATTGATTTCAATGCATACTTTTTCCGAAATAAGGTCCCATGGAGGATCCCGGAAGTTTGACGGACATTACCCACAATCCTCTGTAGCAACCATAGACTGTATAAAAAAATTAAATAATACATTATTCCGAGTGTGCTTGCTTTTCTCTTTGAAAGTCATCACATAACGGCATTGTAATACACGTTTCGGCTGCATTAAATATGACATATCTGCCGTAGTTAACTCTATTTATAGAGCCCTGATGACAAGACTTCTAGACAAACAGGAACTGCCGCCAAAACTGAAAACTTGACGTGGATCTTAAATATATAAGCAATTAAACAACATCTTACATTTCTTTTCACACAATACGTCTCCTTGCAGTATCAACACTAATTCGGCTGACTTTTATATTTGATCCAATTGGTAGATAGGCTGTATTTACACCATAACGGTGCACAGCTGATAGAAAGGGACACCTACTGGTTAAAGCACGTTATTGCATTTTATAATTGTATGTCAGCCTTCCATCTGTGCAGTAATCAGAATACAAAAATCAAGTAACTGTATTCAGCTCGCGTTACATTTGAAAAACGAGTAATCTGATTACAGTTACTTTCGTAAACCTGAAGTGAATACATTTTGGATTACTTATTGGAATTATTGGTGGAAAGATTTCCTCACAACATTTAATATTCATTACTAAAGGTACAGCCGAATCATCACAGCGCACAAAACCTATTACCGCCGCAGATGGACCAAAAAAGGGAGCGTTTGAAAAAAATGCGCGGGTCCGCTCAGTGAAACAATAACAACGAAACATGGAGGAACAAAAGTCTGCGTTTAAATCGCGCGTGTGTGTGTGTGTGTGTGTAGAGGTGTGTGTGGTTAAAACACATCAGCCTGCGGTCGCTCTTTAGCCTTTCTAATGATTCTGAAGGTAAACACAGTGAAGGCGGTGCGTGAAAGGCACTGCGCGCTCCTCTTCTCAGAGGCTGAGTTAACCCTCCCGCTGCCTCCTGGCTAATTAGATTTCTCTTTGTTGGTTTGTACTTGTGCCATCGGAGATGAATATAATACCCACCCAGGTCCCCCGGCGATCAGAGCAGCAACCCCCCGTCAGTGACTGAGTCCCCCCCCACTTTCTTCCCCTTTTCCCCGCCTGGTCCAGAACCGGCACCCCCTGTCCCCCTGACCCCAGCCCCCCTGCCGAGAAGGCAGACACGACCCCCAAGTCGGTTCAGAGACTTTGTGTGGTAGATAAAGTTAGTAGTGAGACCCCTCAGTTCCTGTAGAGGGCAAGAATGTGCCCTGGTCTCACTGGAAGTGATGGTAATCCACCCAAACCTTCCTAGTTCAACTTGAAAAAATGTCTGTTTTAAAAATGTGTTACATGTTCTCTCTGCTGTGGGTTTGTGTTTAGTTGTAGGTTTTTGTTTTAGGTTTTATTTGTTCCTCGTGGGCGAGGAACTTTGTAGTAGGGGGATAGTGTAGCGACCCTGTATAAATCAAGGAGTTGTTTACCACGGACTGGAAATCGGGATCGGAATGCTCAGGGTGGATGAGACCGTAGGTAATGGAAACGCTCTCTGCAGGGACGTTTTTTGAGCCGGGATAACTGACTGTTTGTGCCATCTTCCTATAGTAATTTATCTCGAGAATTACGCTGCTTATATCTAGAAAATGCCTCATGTAAGGGTCTTTCTTTCTTTTTTCGTGATCATATTCCTTTTAACGTTTAAACAGACTTTTTATTCACGGGAACTTTTGAGACTCTTTCACTGAGATCTCCTCCTGCAGGTTTGGTCTGTCTTGTTCACCTGTTGCCTCAGTTCGAGTTTAACTTCAGTAACTACAAAATGAATGTATCTGTTCATGTTTAAAGCATCTTATCTCACTTCTCATAGTAGCAGGTGCTCACAAGATCATACAGATAGCATATAAGCAAAACGTATTTGTGAGAGGGTTTAGCTTTCTAAACTATTTCTCACTTCTTGCTCTACATTTCTGATCCCCTGGGATCGCTACCATATGTCTTCAGTATACTCAACAGCTTCGGAAAAATGTCAGGCTATAAATTAAACCCTCAGAAAAGTGAGTTGCTTCCTATAAATAAAATAGCTAAAACTCTTCCTTTTCAAAATGTCAGTCTGGGACAAACATCTGAGTATATCACTTATTTAGGGGTAAAAATTCCACAATTACATAATAAACTCTTTGACCTCAATTTGACTAATCTTTAGAAACAGTTAAGAAGGATTTAAAGAGGTGGAATACACTACCCCTCTCCCTGGCTGGCCGAATCAATGCCGTTAAGATGAATGTTTTGCCGAAATTTCTTTATTTGTTTCATTGTGTGCCAGTATTGATAAGAAGACAATTCTTTGTAGCCCTTGACAAATCTATCTCAACATTTATTTGGAATAATAGACCTTCAAGAATTCGTAAGGCTGTTTTGCAAAGGCCAAAACAATCAGGAGGAATGGCTTTACCTAACTTTGAGTATTACTACTGGGCAGCTAATATTCGTAGCATGTTATTTTGGAAAATGCCGTTAGACAACCAACAACCATCCTGGTTGGCTGCTGAAGCCTAATTTTGTAAACAATCTTCACTACCTGCTCTCTTGACATGCCCCACAACTGTGGATCTCTCTGCATATAAAAATAACCCAACACTTGGACATTCCCTTAGGATCTGGGTACAGTTTAGGAAAAAATATGGACTTGTATTAATGCCCCTTTCAGCACCTATTGATCAAAATCATTATTTTCCCCCCATCACTTGTTGGGTTCAGAATTCCAGAAAAGACAGACAACTTCTAAGTTTAACTATTTATTGTAAAGAGAGCAATATATATATATTACTTGGCCAAGGACTCATCACGTCTTTGGGAATCACAGGCGGCAAAGCTGTAATCTGTAACCACCAAATCCGTCAAGAGCCTCGAACCTCGTGCGACAATACATTTTATTACACAGGGCGTTGCCCGTACATTTATGATTGGTCAAGACTAGCTGAAGAGATACCATGGTTTAGACTTGGTTCTCTTTGGTTGGTGCGCAGACTCAGATAGAGTCTCTTGGCAACACAATCCTCCAATCAGCATTCAGCCGGCCTGTGGAAGTCCCTCCCTACTCTGGCACCATCATACGTCATTTGTTTTCTCTAACGTTTCTTCAGATATAGCGGGAAACCATAATGTTGCTTCCTAGCTTTGCGTGGGAGCGCGGCTCCCATACAAAGTCAAGGCCGGTGTGATGTGCTGTTCTGACTACCTCTTTGTGTTCTCTCAGTCTCTGCACTCCACCATGCTACTTTCAATATTGCAAGCTAAACACTTTCTCATGTAACTTTTCCCTTTGTTCCTGTCCTCCCCATCAAAACTGGGGGGGGGGGGGGTGATTGGGTCCATTTATTCCAAAGTCACAGCCACATAAATTAGCACAATAAGCAAATAATGTAATAATAAGAATCAGTCTTTCTAATGTTATATAAAAATAGACTCCACAAATCCCTCCTTTCACACCTTTTAAGGTCTATTTTTCTTTTTACTGCGTCTCTGGTGTAATTTAGGAATCTCTGTTATACTAGATATAGCTCTGACAGCTCTGCTGTCTGTGGGGTGTTCTGCTGTCTGTGGGGTGTGCTGCTGTCTGTGGGGAGTTCTGCTGTCTGTGGGGCGTTCTGCTGTCTGTGGGGCGTTCTGCTGTCTGTGGGGCGTTCTGCTGTCTGTGGGGCGTTCTGCTGTCTGTGGGGCGTTCTGCTGGGGTGTTCTGCTGTCTGTGGGGTGTTCTGCTGTCTGTGGGGCGTTCTGCTGTCTGTGGGGCATTCTGCTGTCTGTGGGGGCGTTCTGCTGTCTGTGGGGCGTTCTGCTGTCTGTGGGGCGTTCTGCTGTCTGTGGGGCATTCTGCTGTCTGTGGGGCATTCTGCTGTCTGTGGGGCGTTCTGCTGTCTGTGGGGTGTTCTGCTGTCTGTGGGGCGTTCTGCTGTCTGTGGGGCGTTCTGCTGTCTGTGGGGTGTTCTGCTGTCTGTGGGGCGTTCTGCTGTCTGCGGGGCGTTCTGCTGTCTGCGGGGCGTTCTGCTGTCTGCGGGGCGTTCTGCTGTCTGTGGGGCGTTCTGCTGTCTGTGGGGCATTCTGCTGTCTGTGGGGCGTTCTGCTGTCTGTGGGGCGTTCTGCGGGGTGTTCTGCTGTCTGTGGGGTGTTCTGCTGTCTGTGGGGTGTTCTGCTGTCTGTGGGGCGTTCTGCTGTCTGTGGGGCGTTCTGCTGTCTGTGGGGCGTTCTGCTGTCTGTGGGGCGTTCTGCTGTCTGTGGGGCGTTCTGCTGTCTGTGGGGTGTTCTGCTGTCTGTGGGGCGTTCTGCTGTCTGTGGGGCGTTCTGCTGTCTGTGGGGCGTTCTGCTGTCTGTGGGGCGTTCTGCTGTCTGTGGGGCGTTCTGCTGTCTGTGGGGCGTTCTGCGGGGTGTTCTGCTGTCTGTGGGGTGTTCTGCTGTCTGTGGGGCGTTCTGCTGTCTGTGTTCTGCTGTCTGTGGGGCGTTCTGCTGTCTGTGGGGCGTTCTGCTGTCTGCGGGGTGTTCTGCTGTCTGTGGGGCGTTCTGCTGTCTGTGGGGTGTTCTGCTGTCTGTGGGGCGTTCTGCTGTCTGTGGGGCGTTCTGCTGTCTGTGTTCTGCTGTCTGTGGGGCGTTCTGCTGTCTGTGGGGCGTTCTGCTGTCTGTGGGGCGTTCTGCTGTCTGTGTTCTGCTGTCTGTGGGGCGTTCTGCTGTTTGTGGGGCGTTCTGCTGTCTGTGGGGCGTTCTGCTGTCTGTGGGGCGTTCTGCTGTCTGTGGGGCGTTCTGCTGTCTGTGTTCTGCTGTCTGTGGGGCGTTCTGCTGTCTGTGGGGTGTTCTGCTGTCTGTGGGGCGTTCTGCTGTCTGTGGGGCATTCTGCTGTCTGCGGGGTGTTCTGCTGTCTGCGGGGCGTTCTGTTGTCTGTGGGGCGTTCTGCTGTCTGTGGGGCGTTCTGCTGTCTGTGGGGTGCTCTGCTGTCTGTGGGGCGTTCTGCTGTCTGTGGGGCGTTCTGCTGTCTGTGGGGCGTTCTGCTGTCTGTGGGGCGTTCTGCTGTCTGTGGGGTGTTCTGCTGTCTGTGGGGTGCTCTGCGAGTATGGTTAATTTAAGATTGAGTTACAGCCCTTTGATTGTTCATTAGATATTCTAGTACCATTTCATACTTTCACATGTCAAACACATGCTCTTTCATTTACACTTTTCGCTTTAAATCTCACATTCTCTTCATCTTAATTTTCTGTTTAAACCACATGTATGTATTTTCTTATCTCTGTCAATTATAAATGGTGTGCTTATTATTTCTAATGTTAATGTTTTCTAAATTAATTGGAGACTCCTAATTGCCAGTGCAGCTTCAGAATCTTAATACTTGGACTGTGCCAACAAAATAAAACTCCAACATCTTTAGGTGAACTAAATAACATATTTCAATAGCTCTGAATTTCTGACAAGCATCTGTGTTATTGTTAAATCAAATCCTTGAAATCCTATTTAAAATCTAAATCTAATAATGAACTACTCATGTTTCTGGTAAAGAAACACACTAATGTTATGGATTCAAAAACAACTAAAATCATGATACTGTCAAAGTGAATGATTTCCTTGGTGATACTGCTTCTACCTGTCAGTGCTTAGATATTATCAAGCTGAAAAAATGAATACAGAATTCCAACATACTGTCATCAAATGTCTTTCTATTATGAATTTAAATTGCCCTTGTGAAACTAGTCTTGTGTTCATTTCTATCCCCATAATGACCTAAACAATAAAGTCTATGGCTTTTACTTCTAATTATTTACCAGGCTAGAGAAAGGATGTTGTCTAAGTTAAATTCCTTCTCATTACATTACTATGTTTTAGCTTAACTTAACTGTAATATGTTCGTTCTACATTTCAAACCCCACTTACTCTAATATCTGTTAAAAAATCCACATTACAAAATGGTTTCATTATCACAGGTCAACTTCTTTGATATTCCCATTCTGGAATTACATCTCTCAGAGTAGCCCCTTGGCCACTGCTTCTGCATCTGTGTTACCTGTTATAACTCAATCGTTATTTAGAAACATGTCAACATTCATCAAACAGTATCTTATAGACATGGAGCAGGTTAATTCTAAAACTGTCAATCAAAGGTCAGATTGAACATCCGAGTTGGGGCGGCCGGTTTCTTTCAGTCCCTAAATGAAAAATGTAGATTGTGAATTTGACAGCCATGTTGATATAATACATTATACACACACTCCCCCTTTTTACACATGAACTCATGTGTAACAAAATCCTGTATGGGAAGAAAACTTTCAGGTAATCATTGATTATAAGAAAATACCAAACATTATTCACAAATGTACATCCATTATTTTGCACAGTAAACACTCCAGTGAAAATAAGTGTTTCTCTCCATCTTTCAGTCCTAAAAGAAACAGAATCTTCAGATTTTAGTTTGAGCTTCACATTTTGCAAACCGCCACTGCCTGTGGGAGTAAAATAGCATCAAGTAGATTAGAAACGGGTCACATGTGCGGTTTTCCAATTTTGTGGAATTTTAGGAAATCTCTAATTTCCCTTGGAGCTCCAAAATAATGTGTTAGTCCAAAAACATGCTTGGTTAGTTATTGTTCTAAAACCATGCAGTTACACTGATCACATGCAGACATACATTCACACTCACACTGTCAGGTTATAAGGTCAAGTTTGGTCAGGTACACCCCAGAGTCAGTCATTGACAGTGCTTTTCTCAAGTAACACTGTCAGTCAGGGTCAAAGGTCATTTGGTCTCAGTCTTTTTGGCCATGTGTCGTGCTCTGCAGAGACTTTGATATTTCAGCATAGGCCAGTATCCTTTGTCTACAAAAATCTGTCATATATGGAGTGCCATCATTTATTAATTCACGATTACAACTATAATTTTCAAGATATCTCTAACTTTTCATTGGGACAGCTGTTTCCCACATTTCCTGAAATTTGTTAGCCAAAAATGTAACTTCCTTATAGTCATACTACTGCAGTTTATTAACACCTAATCTATATTAAAATGTCTAATAGACAGGTGTGCACATAACTTTTTGAGTGAGTTACTCAGATGAGTACCAGGAGACAGCGTTTGGTACTCACCCCACATGAAGCGTGGTGTTAATAAGTGCAGTCTTCCTCACTGTCCTCCTCAGTGTCTCCTTCACTGTCCTCTATTTACACTTCTTGCATGCTAGATGATGAAGATGATGAAGATGCACCTCCCTGTCTCTTTGTAAGCCTCCGATTTGCTTTCTCCAAAACTTGTTGCCAAAACTGTGAAGTCCTTGCATTTCCTGAGGCCAAGTTGAAGGATCAAATACTAAGAAATTATCACATGACTTGAAGTCATATCTGATTTCAGAGGTGGGAAGTAACAAAGTACACTTATTCAAGTACTGTACTTAGGTACAATTTAAGATACTTGTAGTTTACTTGAGTATTTCTATTTTATGCTACTTTGTACTTCTACTCCACTACAGTTCAGAGGTAAATCATGTACTTTTCTTCCACTACATTTATTTAATACCTTTAGTTACTTTACAGATGTGGATGAATGATGTGAAAATATAATCAAGTCTTAAATCAGACTTTAGTTCCACCTGGAGTAAATCCACAAGCTACCCTGCAGTATACAAAGTCATTCAAACTAATTTTTAAACACTTTAATGATCAATAATTATAAAACATATCATATACATTATTATGAAATGGACCAATCTGCAAAATGACTACTTTTACTGTCGCTACTTTAACTAGATTTTGATGATAATACTTTTCTAATTTTACTTGAGTAACACTTCTTCCACCTCTGTCTGATTTCAAACTCTTCCATTAACAGCCTGAGTAAGTTTGCAGCTGTGTGTTTTACTCCACTTTGTTGTAAATAAAACTGCAGCAGCTTGACCACAGAGCGTGAACGTTGTGATCAGCTGATTTTGCGCAGTTCTCCAGTGTGTGCGCGGGGCACAGAATGTGCACAGGGGAGTCTCCCACCGCAGCCAGTTGACGTAGTTTTGGTACAATTCTGTTGTACACACCGACGTTAACAGCAGCTCTGTCTGTGCACACGGCGACCAACTCTGTCGTCCAGTGATCTAAGCCTCTGCCTCCTGTGAAGCTTCACAGGTCCGTCGGTTATGTCCTGCGCGGCACGGCCAGCACCCAGTTCAATCAGTCATAGAAAGTCTGAAGATTTTAGCAGGGAGCGAAACGGCAAAGTGGCTGCTTAATGTCTTTGTTTTTTTTGGACATGTCTAATAATTTACTCCACTGAGTATTGACAAGAAACATGTGTAGGCGAAATATGTGTTTTGTTTTGATGACCTATCAGGTACGCAAAGGCGCGTTGTGACACAAGTGACGTTACGCATTTCAGATTGTTGCCGCACATGCGTACCTGCGTACCAGTTATGTGCACCCCTGCTAATAGATCTATTTCAGAAACTTGTGCACATAATTATTTTCTTGAGTCAAAACATTATTAGGATCTGCGAAGCTCTGCCATGTATTTCATAACTCATTATATTCATGTATCTTCAATTCTGGTCCACTTAAAGAATTTTTCTTTTTTTAACCTCCCTAGCAGTGCGTGGAACCTTGGGTGTACGAACATGTAACAATTACTCCTTCCTTTATCAAGGATTTAAAAACAGAAGTAATTTCATCAATGGTTTGTAGTTGAATTTAGGAATTATCACTTATGGTAGGTATGTTTTTACTTTTTAACATCTCTAAATTTCAGGTCATCATTAATTAAATGGATGACCATTAGGAGGTGGTGGCGCTTGTCTTTCAAACTCATAATCTGGTGCCGTGCGCTCCCTGTGAAGCTGCAAGTAAGATTTTAAAAACCACTGCAGGGTGGGTTGAGTGACCCATTCTCCTTATTGGTTGTCAATAATATGCACCTTTACAATGGGTGATCCAAGGCCCCACATTTTTTCCAATTATATTGCTTTTTCAAAATTAAATGTGCTGTTTTTTATTTTAATTTTATTTTAAACTCTACATTTTGGACTACAAACAACAGTTATTTCCCCATAAAAAGTTCTCCTATAGTAATATATGCTACAATGGTGAAACCAATACCTCAAATTGAAATACTATATTTTATTTAGAACTAGCTTTCCATGACCTATATAAATAAATATTTGTCTGATTTTATAGAGTGGTTAATAAAACTCTCCCCTTAAACTGTAGATCAATACTGTAACAACTTAAAACACTACCCAATTCACACATGAATAAAAGCTCTAAAAGAATAATTTGTAAACATGATGGAAAGATTGAAGAATATGTTCTACTCTGTACTCCTAACTCCAAAACACCCACTGCTTAAAGTGTAGTGAATATTTCCATCATGTCTCCACCTTTATCCCACAGTACCCTCAGTGTGTTTTAGGTTTATTTTCTCATTTTACTTTAATAGTTTCCTCTTTACTGCTATTTTTTATTTACCAATTGATTAATTCATGGGTAATACAACTTTTTATCTTTACTTATTTATCAAGTCAATTCAATTTCAATTTGGTTCCTTTTATGTGCGTTTGTGAATAAGTGTGTTTATGTGCAAACTCACTCATTCCGATTGATTCCCTTCCCGTCTCTCTGGTTTATCTCGAGCCGTGACCCCGGCCTCCTCACATTCTGCTCGACCAACTCCTCTGATTCTGACTTCTCCCCCTTTGTCCATCAGCTCTTGAATCCATCCGCTGTAACTCTTTCATGCAGCCATCTGCCCAGTTACTCCTGCAGCCCCCATCATGCCACTGTTCTTGTACTGCTTTGCATTTCATCTCCTCCTTTACAGTGTCTTTGCTGTTCTATTTCATCCTTACTGACCGCCAGAGGCGGTGCTTTAGCACTGGATATCTTCTGTCTCGCGCATGCGTAGGTCGAATATTTATATCAACAAAGTCACGTGTGACCTCGTATGACCCCGGGAAGGCATAAGTTCCGGTGTTGTCAACGAGTTCAGTTCTTTTTCATCTTCTCGCTGCGCAGGTTACTACTTTTTGAGTAGAAGCCAAGCTAGCTTATTGAAAATAAGATTCTAGCTCATCGCTACCTGTAGCCTTGTGATCGTCTCGATCGGAGCTGCGGGCTAGAAACGCTCGCCCTCCAAAGGCTGCAACGAGCTGTTGCCTCCCAAGGGAGGGGACCGCGGTGTTCACCGCTCGGACCCCAGGAGCCGGACCGGTTAAGAGCGGACGCTCCTGCACGTCAGTCGGTGAGATCGCTACCATTTTGTGCTATATATTCTCAAGCTAATGAGATAATTGTGTCCAAGTTAGCCGAGTGTTTTCGCTCAAGCTAATTTGTTACTGCACTACTGAAGAGAGCGTCTCCGTTCCCTCTCACTGCACACTTTTGGTTCCTTACCTGTTCCATCCTCCAGTTAGCTGAGTGGTCTCGCTCAGGCTAACTGTTACGACGCTGGTGAAGAAAGTGTCTTCACTCCCCTCTCATGGCACACATTTGGTTCCTTACCTGTCCCATCCTCCAGTTAGCTGAGTGTTCTCGCTCAAGCTAACTGTTACGACGCTAGTGAGGAGAGTGTCTTCGCTCCCCTCTCACGGCGCACAATTGGTTATTTTATTTAATCGTTTATTTGACAGGGACAATGCACTGTAATGAACATTTAAAACATTAAAATGTGTCAAGCGTAACAGTGCCAGATTTAGCTTTGAGCTACTTTCCATCCACAGTCCCTCACATAAAACATTTAAGGGAATTACATCTTACAAACGTGGTAAAAAAACAAAATACATGATATGCAAAGAGTGGCAACGACATATAAAGTGCAATGTTCCATCCTCCAGTTAACTGAGTGCTCTCGCTCAAAGTTAACTTGCTACAGCGCTAGTGAAGAGAGTGTTTCCGCTCCCCTCTCACTGCACACAGTTGGTTTAATGCCCGTTCCATCCTTCAGTTAGCAGAGTGCTCTCGCTTAGGCTAACTCGCTACGGCGCTAGTGGAGAGAGTATTCCCGCTCTCCTCTCATGGCATAAACCCATTAACTGATTTCATTTTTCTCACCCCAGTTAGCAGAGTGCTCACGCTCACGCTAACTACTATTGTGCTCACTCCCCTCCACTGCATATTTGTTTCCTGGCAGTTATTTACAGTCAGCTGAGTGCTCTAGCTATCGCTAGGTCTAACGGCTCTAACACCTGTATGGCTCCTCTTCAACCAGAGGATGGCCATGACCTTTGCCCCTCTTGTCTTGGCCTCGAGCATCTGAGGGAGGGCCTTTCGGAGGACCCGTGTGTGAATTGCACCATCATGCCTCGTACGGTAAGAGCTGCTAGACTAGCCGAGGTTGAACTACTGACTGAGGGTGGCCTTCCCCCTGCACAGTCGACTCCAGCCCAACCTACCCATCCTAGGCGTTGGGCCGCAGAGGCTGCGGGTGCACCGCCGAAGAAGAGGACTAAGCCTGATAGGCTGTCCTCCAGGGTGGACCTACTCACTACTGAGCTAGCCCAGATGAAGTCACTCCTCTTGGCTCTCCATTCTGGTGCCCGTACAGAGCACGCCGCTGCACCCGATCCACCCGTGGCTGAGCTGGTTCTAGATGACGATGTGTTCTCGATGGCAGCTTCAGCCACTCAATTTAATGAGTATGACGGGGAGAGCCCATCCCATGCTTCTGGGCCTGGCTCCTGTACCTCAGCTTATGGATCCTCGGAGGAGGCAGATGACGGCTCCATGGGTACCATCATTCGCATGGCACTGGCTCACCAGCAGCTGGATGCACAGCAGCCCGAAACAGCGCCTGCCAGTGCGTTCTTTAGGCGCACTCCGGCACCCGCCACCTTTACTGTTCCTCCCTCTTGTGAGTATCTGAGGGAGTTACATGCATGCTGGAGGGACACTAAGGCTCTTTACAGTCTTACATCCGATGGCCGAGCCTTGGCAGCCATGCAGGATGCGGCAAGAGTTGGCCTTGACCACACGCCGGCTGTTGAGCCTACCATTGCTTCCTTCATAGTTTCCCCTCGAAGCTCTGAGGTCGGAGGCCAGGTGCCCTCGACTCCAATGTCGGGTCACTGATGACCTGCTCACTAAGGCTTACGATGCAGCGGTGCGCATGGGCCATAGAGGCAATTCCCTCTCACCTCATGCTCGCCCTCTCAGCTTCCCTGCAGCAGGATGCTCTCAGCGCTTCCTCTACCAGCCTCAGTGACGCCTCATTACAGGCGTTCGCTCTGATGTCTAGAGAGCTTGGGCGCCTGATGTCCACTCTCGTCCAGACTCGTCGCCAGGTTTGGCTGGCACAGTCACCCTTATCAGAGACATGTAGGAGGACTCTCCGTGCTGTCCCAGTGGAGCCGGGGGAGCTGTTCGGTTCAGCTGCCGTACAGGTGCTCGAACGGACTGTCCAAGCTAGTCAGACCAGGCAACAGTTCTCAGTTATTCGCAGAGACATGCCCCCCCCCCCCCGGTAGGCCTAGAGGTTCCGCGTCTGCCTCCCGAGGCCGCTCCCATCCACCGGCTCACCCCGGTGCCCGCCATGGGCCTTAGGTGGGGCCGGCCCGCTAGGCAGCCTCGGTATCCGGTGCCTAACCGTCGCCCCCCCCAGAGCCAGAGGCCGGGGGGCAAGGTACTGAGGGTCTGGGGCCGGCTGTCGGTTATTTTTCCCAGCAGCTGCTCAACTAATGGGTAGCTCAAGCTTCAGACCCCTGGGTGGTTTTGACGACTGGTTAATCTGTGCACCATCCCGGTTACAGTCGATCCAGGACACGGCTCTCCTTCTCTCTCATGTCGCCCGGCTAGGCCTCAGGGTGAACATGGAGAAGAGTTGTCTGAACCCCTCTCAGAGCCTAACCTTCATTGGGGTGGCTCTGGACACAGTCACTCAACCAGCGAAAGCAGTGTTCTCGCCCCCACTCCTGGTAGACGTGCTGCTTCATTCTAGCAGCAGCCGACTGGATAAGCTGTCCTGCTAAAACTTCTTTTTTTTTCCAGCTAGGTGAAGGCAGTGCTCTCGCTCCCGCTCCCTCTGCTGGTAACATGGGTGTAGTTACATCCCTTTTGTGTTCGGCGAGTAGGAGCGTTGCTCTACTCTTTCCGTTCAGCAGGTAGCTGGTGAAGGCTGTGTTCTCGCACCCCGCTCCCGCCTACGCTGCATCTGGCATTCGTTATTAACTCAACCAGTGAGGGCGGTGTTCTTGCCCCCACTCCTGGTAGACGCGCTGCTTCATTCTAGCAGCAGCTGCCTGGCTAAACTGCCCTGTTAAATTTCCTTATCTAATCCACCTAGGTGAAGGTAGTACTCTCGCTCCCGCTCTCTCTGCTGGTAACGTGGGTGTAGGACATTTACATCCCTCTCTGTGTTCGGCGAGTAGGAGCATTGCTCTACTCTTTACGTTCAGCAGGTAGCTGGTGGAGGCTGTGTTCTCGCACCCGCTCCCGGTTACGCTGCATCTGGAATTCGTTATCAACTCAACCAGTGAAGGCAGTGTTCTCGCCCCCGCTCCTGGTAGGCGTGTTGCTTGATTCTAGCAGGAGCCGTCTGGCTAGGCTGTCCTGTTAAACTCCCTTATTTAACCCAGCTAGGTGCGGGCCTGTCCATCTGCTGCACAGACTCTGCTGTGGGACGCCTTGGCGTCTCCCCAACAGGAAGGACCTCTTGTCTCAGTTGGAGGGTCGGATGTGGCACCCCGACCCCTGCCGCCTCCAGCTGTGGGTCTGGCCACTGGAGGGCCCGACCCACTGCTGAGCGACTGCATAGAGTCTGTCAGGAAGACTATTCTCAAATGCTAGGGCACCATCTACTCGTAGGCAGTACGAAAACAGGTGGAAACTGTTTTCTGACTGGTGCCAAGGGCGAAATGAGGACCCAGTATATTGCTCGGTGCCTACGACCCTTGAGTTCCTGCAGTCCCTCCTGGACGACGGCCGGTGTCCCGCTACCGTCAGGGTGTATGTGGCTGCTATATCAGCTCAACACGCAAGGGCTGACAACAGCACAGTGGGGAGCCATAGTGTTACGATCACTGTAAAGATCGCAGAAAAAGGTAGGACCCAAATGCAGACTACAAAAACTGAAAAAAGGTCTTGAAACAAAAAGCGAGCTTTATTTAAAAGCTGGTAGACAAAACATGGCATAACTTGAAACGGTAGCACAGAAAACGACAACACAAAAACTGACCGTGAGAAATATGGAGGAAGGCCGGAGAGACAAACATGAAGCGTGACGTGAAGGGAGGACAAACAAACAATGAACCGACAGGGGAACACAGGAAGAGCAAAGACTAAATACAGGGAGGGATAATCAAGGAACAAGAAACAGCTGGGTAAAGGAGGGAGAAACACAAGGGCAACAGGTGAACACAATCAGACAATCAGATAGGAGGGAAAACAGACAGAAAGCAACAGGCAAGACACCTCAGCAAAGCGTGTAAGCGAGCTTCAGGCCTTGTCCGTGAACAGCTCGTGTCTGAGGTGGAACTCAGATGGCTCAGGTGTCACCTTATGGCCGAACACAGCGTTCCTCCCTAAGGTGCTGGCACGCTCTCATTTTAATCGGCCTATCCAGCTGGCACGGTTTGACCCCCCATCAGGAGAGGGGGAAGAGAGGTCAAGACTCCTATGCCCGGTGCGGGCCCTTAGAGCTTAGGTCCAGACTACCGCAGGCATGCGTCAGTCTGAACAGCTCTTTCTGTGTTACGGTGGTCCTAGAAGGGGCTGTGCGCTCTCAAAACAGCGCTTGTCCCACTGGATCGTGGACGTCATTGCCCAGGCATACAAGGCGAATGACCGTCCCTTGCCACCCAGAGTAAAGTGCCACTCTACCAGGAGTGTCTCCACGTCATGGGCGTCCTTGAGAGGTGTGCCCCTGGAGGACATATGTGCTGCGGCCACATGGGCATCTCCGAGCACATTCGCCAGATACTACAGGGTGAATGTTGCCGCCCCTCACCCTAGGCCATCCTTATAGGGGGAGTATTCAGACTTCCTCGTGAATCTGTTGGTATAGGTCATCCAGTGCTAAAGCACCGCCTCTGGCGGTCAGTAAGGATGAAATAGAACGATAGTTACGTATGTAACTACGGTTCTATGAATACTGGATGACCGCCAGAGTTTCTTGGTCACTCGGAATCTCGTGTTTCCGCGAGAAGATTCCAGAGAACTGAACTCGTTGACAACACCGGAACTTATATTATGCCTTCCGGGGTCATACGAGGTCACACGTGACTTTGTTGATATAAATATTCGACCTACGCATGCGCGAGACAGAAGATATTCAGTGCTAAAGCACCACCTCTGGCGGTCATCCAGTATTCATAGAACCGTAGTTACATACGTAACTATCGTTTTATGGAGCTTTGGTTCTGGCTGCCACAGGTGGAGATTGTTCTGGATGCAGTTCTAGATGCAGTCTTGTTGTTGGTTCAGCTCTGGTTCTCTGTCTGTTCGATGGAGAAGGAGGAGTCTCTTGCTTAGGTTAGGTCTTTGTTTGCTCAGGCGGATCGGGGTCTTAGCCATCTGACATGGGGACAGTCCAGGTCTCGGGACACATTACCTATAGAAATTCTAGCACACTGAGGTTAAATAAATCCAACCCTTTCCACTCTTGTCTCGCAAATTATGTTAGTTTAGTTAAGTGTTTTTGTCTTTGTCTAGTGATTTTCCCCTTTATTTTTGAATAGTAACCTTCCCTCTCGTTTCAGATACTCTGACCTCCCTTCCTTGTGTGTCTCCCACTCCTGTGATTGTCGACCCCGCACCTGATTGTTTCCACCTGTTCCCCATTACCTGGTGTATTTATTGTCCTCGTCTCCCTTTGTCCTGTGCCAGTTCGTTTTCGTTTCTTGTGACAAACTACCAGCGTATCATGCCAGGAATACTCCCAAGCAGAGCTTTGAGCCACGAGTATTTCGTTATTCATGCTCCTAGTGTTTTTCCTCAGTGAAGTGATTTTGTTTTGTTAGTGTTTTTCCTCATTAAGAGTGACTTTGTTTTGAAACTGTTTTTCCTCGTTAAGAGTAATTTAGTTTTTTATACCCTGTAGTAGAGCTTTGGTTTGAATAAACCTTTTTTTGTTAAAACCTGTGTGAGTCGTGCATTTTAGTTCAAACCCGTTTATTCAGTCGTAACATTTTTCTAATCATACTATCTGTCTTGGTTGTTAAATGCCATCTTAACAACAAAATGAATGTCTCCTAATGATATTACAGAACTCCTTTTTAAAAATTATTTCAACCATTTGTAACATATTTACTCAAAATAGCTCTTTTAGTAAACCACTTTCTCCTATAAATTGAAATACTCACATGTTACAAACACCATATCTCCACCCACTACAAAAAGAACATCTCCATATATTCCCTGTTTAAATCCTACTTAGAACAACAGTCAAAACCAGCAGACAGCATACTAACAGATCACAACAATGTAAATTGACTCAAGAGTAGGCCTATGTTTTCTTTCTATTATAATTATTAATATTATCACTTTTAGTGAACACTTATTCGTATTATCTAAATGCCCTGTCCTTAATCCAGACATGCAAATTGTTTGAGTGTAAAAATGTGTTTTTCCCTATCTGTTTACACTCTAAAGATTCTTTAAATTATTATGGATTTATTCCTAATCCCTTTTGTACTTTTGATCAAAATTATTTATGTGTAATGCTTTAAATATACAAATATGTGTTAAATGTAATACAGATGGGGCATCTTATTTCGGACGCCAGCATACAGCTTCCTGCCTACTGCCAGCCAGTTACCTGCCTAAGACCTGCCAAAGACCAGTATCCAGGAATGTTAAGCCCTCCCACTATTCTCCAATTTCAGGGTTTAACCAGGAGATGGCGCTATATATTAAATAACTAT
This sequence comes from Trematomus bernacchii, assembly GCF_902827165.1. NCBI lineage: Eukaryota > Metazoa > Chordata > Actinopteri > Perciformes > Nototheniidae > Trematomus > Trematomus bernacchii. The sequence goes on from NW_022987966.1 coordinate 1,731,808, forward strand.
GGCCAAACTAAGACTTAGTTTTTCACAAGAGAAAATGCAGATATTATATAAAAAATTAAAGTTAAAATCTTGTTTTTAATGCCCCAAGAGCAATAAATCACCGACCCCCCTCTGAGTGAATACCTGTTAACTTAACATCTTTTCACAAGCTTTTTGGAAGAAAAGACTGACCCAAGAGACCTGTAGTTGACTAATTACAGGCCTCAATAAAGTTCTGCCATTGGTTGTGGAAAACAACGGTGGACATAGTGGAAAGTGAAATTGACATTGTCGAAAAACACTTGTTAAAAAAATCCTGAGTGAGGCTTTCATAAATTGCATTTAGCTGACGCTTTTATCCAAAGCAACTTACTATTTGATAAATGATTATTCATAACAAATATGAGTGATGTGTGATTATTATTCATGCTATATACTGATATAGGGCTAAGTAAGCAATCAATCCTGCAAATGAACCCTTAGTTGTTCAATATATTTATTCAGACAATGTGAGTAGAAATACAGAAATTCTGCTCCCACCTAAGGCCAACGTTGCAATATTACAACATTTCCCTAAAAACTTACCAAAACGTAAACATTTTTAAAACTCTTTGATTTCTGCTCCAGAGCAGTTAAATTGGGATTTGATATGTGGGGGGGGGGGGGGTTCTGTTAGAAGGTGCGACGGGGGAGGGGGGAGAGACGCTCGTGAATTGTCAACGGGGGGGGCCTGTCTGCACGGAGGAGCCGCGGAGAAGAGACACACGTTCACTAAGCCGAATCACAGTGATCTGCTATTTTAAAGTAAATTCAACACATATCGACCCTAAATATAGCATATATTAAGAACGAGAAAGTGTTAACATCGTTTTTTGTAAACATATGACAAATGTGCGAGGGTGATGACATCAGAGCATCGTCCTATGGGCTTAGCCCCGGACAGGTACAACAGGTATTCACTCAGAGGGGGGTAGTTATCCATTTACATGTCAAAAAGCAACATACAGTAGGCGGGTGGGGGATGGTGAACGCAGGGCTGCCAACATTTGAGTTCAGCTTGGAGTGAGATTTTTTTTTTTTGGTGAACCGAAAAAATAAACGTCCATGTGTACAGTGTTACAAATGTATTGAACAAGTACAAACTAGGGTTTCCCATTAATGTACCGGGCGCTACAGTGGAGTACGCACATACACAGTGTACCCGCGACTCTTACAATGAAGGCTCGATAATCAGCTCACAGCATATAAAATGGCATATAGGTGTAAGCAGGGGTAAAGTGCTATTTTATAAATTTATAATAATAATATAATAATATAAATTATTTTTTTAAATATTGAAGTTAAATGCATCAATCTGGTGCACTTTGAGAGCAAAATAAATGTAAGGATATATCTCTCAACACCCATATGAAACACAACTTTAAACAGATTTTCTTTTTCTTTATGGATATTTTACAAATCAATCACCTTTTAAACTGTATTCTTGTTTTACTGTCATATAGTATTTCATAACTGTTTTTCATTTATTCTCATAAATGGTGACCAAACCGTTTGAGACCCACTGAGATAACTAGACTAAACTAACTATCCTAAACACTCAGAGAGTCCCTTACCTCACTGAGCTGTAGTTATCTCTCTCAGTCTGACAGCAGAGAGCTCTCTCTCCTTGTTTTAGAAACAGCTTCTAATATCCGTTAGCGCAGCTAGCTAACCATATGCTAACAACAACAATGCAAATAGTGAGTTTGGTAGAAATATACTGTATAATAGTAAAGTTATTTAAGATGATGCCATATTTATTGAAGATTTTACATTATAAATATTCCCCAAAATTATTCAAAAGCATATTCTTCCAAACTCCTTGCTGTAGTATGACACACAGGAGACTATTGATGTGTGTAGTGAGTTTGGTAGTAATAAGCTGTATAATAGTGAATATTATTGTATTCTCTTTTTTCGGAGTTGCACTTTGCAGACGGTCCCTGCAGCACTCGTTTCTTCTCCGGCTGCGGATAGAGACCAATGTAATGTGTCCAGCTCGGAGGACGGCGCGTATTGGCTTTTTTTGATCAAAATGTGATTGTAGTTCGTTGTCAACCTTACCACGGTACTTAGGAGACGTCATTTGTGTCTGAATAACGTTTTGTTCATGAGTTATTGATCCGTGAAATCAGAATCTCCCAATATCGTTCCAACTTGACTGAACTCCAGAAGACTGTCTCATTTCGTAGACGGCTCGGTTTGCTGTTCCTTCACTTTATTTTTATATTTATATACATTTATTTTGGACGAAAACTTAGCGTGAGGAAAGGCAAGTGTGGCGTGAGTGCGTGAGATATGGGTTAATTGCGTGACTCTCACGCTCAATGCGTGAGTGTTGGCAGCCCTGGTGAACGTTTACATTTAATTTAAGGGGAGCAGTTACTGAGAAGTATATAATGAGAACTGCTACCAATGGTGGCCTATTTAGTTAAAACAAATGAATAACGACTATATATTATAATAAAATAAACACCGGCTGTTGTTATGCCTGCTGTAACGTTAACTTACTCCGTTCTCCGCTTAAGTAATTATGCCGTTACAAGCTCCATAGTTGTATTTATCAACTAAATTTGCCGAAACAAGTTTAATATTCTGAAAGCCAAGACTTTGTTTATTTGAAATCAGATGAAAACAAACTGTAACGGACCCTGCCGTGTTATCTTGATATTTCCGGCACAGACCCTTTCATACCGGCAATGCGCGATAGAAACAAGAGGAACTGCGACAGCATAAATATGCGAACACAAACCTACAGACTGCTGGAGAAGAGATATCACAGGGGGGGGGTTGGGACACACACATTCCGATGGCCAATTCGTTTTAAACAAAGAGTAGGCTATATTCAACATAGGGGGGTGGGGGCTGGTGAACGGTATGGTCAATGTTTGTAAACACTGTGACATTTTGACTTTATTTGATCATTTCAGTTAAAAACTAACGTTCATATTTCATATTACTGTTTTGCCTGGCTGGACCTGTAATTTACAGGAAAGGAGTGCACGCTACTAAAGAGACACGCTACCATGGAAACCAAACAATGGTGTTGCTGTATTGAAGTCCGAGTGGAAACAGTCGTATTTGGAGCGTTATGTTAGAATGAAACAGCGAGGTTGTGACTCACAAAAAAAAAAGTGTTACTTCACTAACTGTAAGCTTGTCACTCAGAGTAACCTACAGTTAACTTAACTGTTGGAAAAGAAAGATCAGGGGGGGGGGAGCTGTGATGGGCCATTAGGAGTGTAAACACACAGCTGAGAGCTGCCGTTTCATTCTGACTGTTTAAAAAACGGTAACAACGGACTATTTTTCTTAGCGGATGCATGTAAATTTAAATCAATACATACAACTATTTTTTAAATCAATAAAAATATTTTGTAAATCCATAAAAGCATTTTAATTAATATTGGGAGTCATGTCGTTACTTTGTTGAGAATGTGGCCATGTAATAAGCGGGATAATTTGCAGCGACTTGGTCATTATGGGGAAAAATAACACCCAGGGATCAAGATCCCTCCGCGACGCGACGCGGAGGGATCAGTAATTTTTAGTGAATTACTGAGTTTAGGCACGTTAATAACATTTTAATGAAGTTGAATACAGTCAACTGTAAATAAAAAGTCATGAAAGAGATAAGGAGGAGAAAAGGTTTAAGGAAGTAAGCAAGGAATACAGAATGTTTCGTTACGTAACTTTGTTGAGAATGTGGCCATGTAATACACGGGAAAAATAACACCCATCCTGATCGTTTCAATGAAGTTGAATACAGAATATTCATATTTGTCAGTGATTTCATGTCAATTCGGCGAACATTAACAATGATGATGATTAAATTAGGATTAAAAATTGGGAGAGCCGGCTCGTTCGTTTTTTTCGACTAAACAACATTATTTTGTTAAATAACAACATGGTGATGTTTTGTAAATGATTACATGTCTTATTTAGCACAGACTATGATCCTATCCGTGACATATGGATCTTAACAAAGATCCGCTATACATTAGTACCAGACATACTGTACAAGACTCCACACATGACTCCAGTGTGGAACCCCACTGCACCCCCTGGTGGATCAATGATCCATTGCAGCTGGCTTCACAATAATTAAATTTATTTATCACGGGGGCGGTATCAAGTCAGACTGGGGGCCGGCCGGCCATCACGGACCGTGCACGAACCAATCACGACCCTCGCGTTTTAAACTGTCCAAAATAAGACGCTCCATCTGTAGTTCTAAGTTTGAACACAGTGGTTCTAGTTCTGACTGAAATAATATACAATATGTCCAGCAGATTAATTTATCATTAATCTCTCTTTCTTATGTGCCACACCCTGTTGTATACGTTCTTTGTCCTTTTCACTCTGACTTCTCCATTTTACAAAACCTCTCCTTATTTCACACTTTCTTATCTATTTGTTCTGTTCTTTTAATCAAACAGCGTAAAAAGTATTGGTCATTTAGCAACAAAATGCTAAATTTGCTGTTCTTTTAATCAAACAGCGTCAAAAGTCTTGGTCATTTAGCAATGTATTACTGTACATCACATGTCACTTGTTAGACGCTTTTATCCAAAGCGACTTACTCAATACTGTGGGCAATCCCCCACAGGAGCAATTTGGGGTGAAGTGTCTTGCCCAGGGACACAACGACATGCTGACTGCAGTGGGGTTTGAACCTGTGCTCCCTTGATCACAACACCAACGCACTATTCCACTGCACTACAGCCTCCCTGTAAAAAGTATTTTTAGCAAACAAATGCTATATTTTCTGTCCTAAATTGTCCCTGCCACAATTTTTAGGATATTATAGTAAGTTCATAGGAAGGAATGAGACAATTAAGCTGTCGTCACTCACTTAACGTAATCACCCTTTTAAACCTATGCCGTCCTTGACGGGCTCTCCGCAAAAAGTCTTCACTTACTATAAATATCTTACTTTGAATCCAATCACTTGCCCTATTCCTCGTTTTCTCTCTGAACGCAGCCTCCACACGGCGGTGGAGCCTCACGGCGGAGGATTTAAACTATTTTCTGATAAGGTCCCAGACTCTTTATCTTTAATTCTTCTATAAGGTCCCAGACTCTTATCTTTAACACTTCTATAAGGTCCCAGACTCTTTATCTTTAACACTTCTATAAGGTCCCAGACTCTTATTTTTAATTCTTCTATAAGGTCCCAGACTCTTATTTTTAATTCTTCTTAGGGTCCCGGACACCTACAGTAAACCATGTGCACACTTATCAGAAACATTTCCCTTGCTCCCCCCACACTTCAGTTGTCTCATATATTTTACATTACCTCCTCTGTTCATCCACCAACACTCACAGTTCTAACAGTCCTATTCTACCTATGCAGCATTTTGGTAGTTATACAACAGGCTTCTGCTTACCTTTGATTTTGGCCCTGTGAGTATTGATAGGAATCCGGAGGAGGTCTCCGCCGTCCTTCAGTCCCTCGGACTCGAAGACGGGAGTTGAAGTAAGAAGATATGATTCTAAACTGTATTGAAGTAAAGATGTATTATTTTGAATTGTATTTTAGTGAACATGTTTGAACTGTTTTAAGTAATCACACTCCTGGGTCATATACACACCCTGTCCCTTTCACCTCAACACACCAGATGTTGTTTTTAAGGTAGATTTGGGTCTCTTTTTATGGGGGCACTAAAGGTTTAATTGTTTGAAAAAGAAAAGTTTATGAGATAACTCCCCTGGAAAAGGTAGGGAGGGGAGATCGGGACGGAGATAAGAATTGACTTTTGACCTTAGGGGACTTTGGAATTTCAAGTTCTGGTGAGAACTATTGAACCCGGCCAGAAGCGAATCCAACCAGTAAGACCACTTGTGGGAGGTGAGCAGTTTACACAGCTCCTCCCCAGGGGCTCTCTAATTCGCTGTTGAATAAAAGGGGAAGGGAACAATTCAACACATCTCCGCCCCAAAATAGGGATATGTATACGGTTGTTTTTGAGTGTAAAATGCTTCTGGTCTGTTGAAAGCTGGTGCTAGAAGACGGTAAACCGCATCACAAACCTGGAGTCCATACTTCTCGTTTTCTGAAAGCTGGTCTGTCTACCTGTAAAACCGCATCATCAGGCCTGAAGCCCGGAGTACTCGAGTACTCTGTATAACTTGTATATGTGTTTGGTTTCCTACTAGAAGTAAACTCAGATAATTTGTTATAACTTTGATTCCGGTGTTTTCAATTCCTTTCTTAATTTAATAGAGATCCAGCCTCATCCAACGAACGGCGCGTAGCAGAAGTGTTCTACTCCAACAGAGTTCCCAATCGTCTTTTTGGAATCACGTCGTAGGTCACCATTTTGTTGGGTTCAGAATTCCAGAAAAGACAGACAACTTCTAAATGTAACTATTTATTGTAAAGAGAGCAAAAGATATATATTACTTGGCCAAGGACTCATCACGTCTTTGGGAATCACAGGCAGCAAAGCTGTAATCTGTAACCACCAAATCCGTAAAGAGCCTCGAACCTCGTGCGACAATACATTTTATTACACAGGGCGTTGCCCGTATATTTATGATTGGTCAAGACTAGCTGAAGAGATACCATGGTTTAGACTTGGTTCTCTTTGGTTGGTGCGCAGACTCAGATAGAGTCTCTTGGCAACACAATCCTCCAATCAGCATTTGGCCGGCCTGTGGAAGTCCCTCCCTACTCTGGCACCATCATACTAATTTGTTTTCTCTAACGTTTCTTCAGATATAGCGGGAAACCATAATGTTGCTTCCTAGCTTTGCAGGGGAGCGCGGCTCCCATACAGAGTCAAGGCCGGTGTGATGTGCTGTTCTGACTACCTCTTTGTGTTCTCTCAGTCTCTGCACTCCACCTTGCTACTTTCAATATTGCAAGCTAAACACTTTCTCATGTAACTTTTCCCTTTGTTCCTGTCCTCCCCATCAAAAATTGGGGGGGGTGATTGAGTCTATTTATTCCTAAGTCACAGCACATACAATGAGCACAATACGCTTATAATGTAATAATAAGAATCAGTCTTTCTAATGTTATATAAAAATAGACTCCACACACTGCAGGACCTTGCTTTTAACATTTGGAAGACAAAACGTATTAAATCTTTTGGAGATTTATATATTGATGGTACTTTTGCCTCATTCACCCAGCTGAAACAGAAATATAACCTTACTAACAACCCATTTTAGATATCTGCAGGTTAGAAACTTTGCTCGAACTAATCTAGTTAATTTCCCTTATCCGCCAGATAAAACAATCTTAGACCATATTTTGGATGTTAACCGACTCGGAAGGGGGGTGGTTGCTATATATAAGAACATTTCTCAACTTGACTGCCCCTCCTTATAATTAAAGGCCTATGGGAAGAGGACTTACAATTACAATTGGATGAGGACACATGGGATTCAATTCTAAACAAAGTTCACTCCTCCTCTATCTGTGCACGGCATGGACTCCTACAGTTCAAAATTCTTCATCGTCGACTCTACACTATACTAAAACGAAATTAGCCAAGTTTTATTCTAATGTGAGCCCCATGTGTGCTAGGTGCAAGAACAACCTGGTCTCACCAGAATGCGTGACTCCACCACGACTCCTTAACACCACAGTGCGTGGTGGAGTCACGAACTTTGCTACATTTACGTGTCGGCACCACGCAAACAACCCCAATGTAAAGTGAATGAGGCTCCTTTGTCGTGGTGCACACACGCATTTCTACAACGTCCCGCAGTGAGCTTTTATTCTATAAAACGTTTTTAAAATCTACTTTATAGCTTGTAGTAACTCACGGGAGGCTTCTTTTATTTTATTTGTATTCATAATCATTTTTATTTTTCGTCAGAATGTATTATGGTGCATTATTCACCAATTTTTGTTCTCAAAAAACAGTGCATTGTGTGTAATACAACTGTGATTTTTATTAAATTAGTTAGTTTTTAAGGAAGGCCAGAGCTTCAGCTGTGTCAAATAGATTGTTCCCTTTAGTTAACGTTATTCAAAAGATAATTATATTCCTATTTGATCATGTCCCCTTTATTGTATTACGGACCCAAAGAGCGATGAGCGTCCATTCCCATTGGATAACGGAGGACTTAAGTAAGGAAGTAAGTATTCTCCTTACTGTCGATTGATTTTATTTACAGTGATATCTGCACTACTCATCGACTCAAAAACACCAGAGTATCCTTGTTAATTACACAACATTGATTGGTTTAAATTGTGTGCAATGCTTTTGTATTTTCCCCTTTCGATTCGGAGAAACAAATATTTGTTCGTAGTATGTGGATGGCAGAAGACACTACACTACCCAGAATCCTCAGCTATGGGACTACACCATGTGCTTAGAACGTGTCCTACCCCCCCCCCCCCCCCCCCCCCCTTAGGTCACAGGCTCCTCCAACATTGCAACCATAGATTGCAACACAATAAAACAGATACACAGACAAAATAGTGCAGTCAATACAAAAATAAAAATAGTAAAAAGTGAAATAGTGCAATAAGAGTCTATATACAAGTGATTGGAATATGATATATTAGATAAATAATTTCTAAGTAGCAGCCAGATGAATGTTATGGATGTTGTTTCAAAGTTCAGGTGTTTAATAGTCTTCTGGCCTGTGGGATGAAGCTGTCCCTGAGTCTGGTGGTTTTAGTCCGGATGCTGCAGTACCGCCTGCCAGACGGCAGCAGACAGAACAGTTTGTGGCTGGGGTGATGGGGGTCTTTTATAATCCTGAAGGCTTTCTTTAAGGTTAACCTGGTATTTTTACTCCACTACATTTATTTTAGTTACTTTGCAGATTCTGATTAATGATGTGAAATATAAACAACCCTTAAATCAGACTTTAGTTACACCTGAGTAAAATTCAGGGAAGGTGATTGTCAAAATAAACGATACAATATATTAGACGTTAAGTACTTTGTCAGGCTTAATATTTATCTGTAGATACACCTAAAGTTGTTTTCTTATTCAAAAGAAGACCTTAACCTAAAGTATTCTTTAATGTTTGAATAAAGCCTTATTAGTTTGTCTGTTTTGCACATCCTCCTATTAATATCTTTGTACATCCGGCACTAAACTGTTTTATTGTAGAGATCACTACAGTATCTTCTTGATATTTTCTATTCTATATTTCTATCATTGACCTTCTACTTTCCCCCTATTTTGTATGTAGGCTACTCTTAATATTTTAATTTTGTCATAAAATATAACATATTCAATAAAAAAATTCCATAATGTGCAAGGCGGTGCGGGTTAAAAAACTGTCAAGTTTACAGTGTTAACACAATCAATTATACTTTCCAGTATAATTTCCAGTTTAGTTTATTACGGATGAATTTTTTTATTCTCATATATTATTTGATATTTGTAACACCAAACCGACATAAAATATGGTCTTAACATGACCCAGTGGTCTAGTTAATAAAACATAATAATATCAAACATAATATTACTATTAACTTTATTGTGAAATTAAAACAGAACGGTAAAGAAAAATACAGTTTCAGTCTCTCGATTTGAAGCTTATGCATTGTACCATGAACCTGTATACACCTGTAACAGTCAACTGGTGAGGAGTTGGAAAGGTAGTTTCTGAAGATGTTACAAATAACACACAGCATACAGTGTAGGACACTTATGTATGTATGTATTATCTACCAATTGGATCAAATATAAAAGTCAGCCGAATTACTATTGATACTGCAAGGAGACATATTGTGTGAAGAGAAATTGAAGATGTTGTTTAATTGCTGATATATTTATGATCCACGTCACGTTTTCAGTTTCGGCGGCATTTCTTCCAGTTTGTCCAGAAGTCTTCTAACCAGGGCTCTATAAGTAGTTGTAGTTTCTAAGGTATTAGAAAGTTGGTGTTCTGGAAGGGGTTTAGTATAGGATCAATTCCCTTGGGACGCTCTCAAGAACTGTTTTACAATCAATAGTGTGTGTGTGTTTAAGTTTCCAACCCTGCTTCAAAGGTCCGTCATACAAGATAAGGGATCTATTGGCAGCTGCTGATAATAGCATCCATCATTATGGTTTACTAATTGTTGTCTGTTTGTCCTCCAGGTTGCATTGCCACGTCTACAGTAGTGCAGAATGGCCAGAGGAAACATGATTGGGCCTCAAGTTTTTTGCAGCCAATATACATTCTCCTACAAACTTGGGATAGGAGGGTGAGTCAACAAGTTATCCATTGTTTGGTACCTACATCCCCATTGTTAGACGTACTAAATCCTGCACACTGCTCCTTCAAATTGACAATGTGAACATATGTCGCCATTTTGTAATTTCTGTTATTTTCAGTTGAGAATGTTTCAAAGTAATCTTAAAAAATTAAACTTACTTTTAGTTTCTACTGTTTATAAGTAGATGTTTAAATATTAAATGCTGTATTCATTAATGGTTGTATAATTCTACAAATATTTTTATATTTTAAGTTTTCAGAGTAATTGTTCCCTACAGAACATTTTGTGCTGTCATTTTATTGAACGTGTTTGATTGGAAAATGTTAGAAAAAAGCTGTAAAATAACAGTATTCTCCCTGTAGAACTTTAGGTTCTGTATTCATTTTATTGTTTGATCATAAAAATCTAATAAAAAAAATGTAAAAAACAGTTTTTCTCATCAGGACTTTATTTAAAGGGGACCTATCATGCAAAATGCACTTTTGTACATCTTTTATACATGAATATGTGTCCCCGGTGTTCCAGGGAACTCACCAAGTGTCAGAAAACACAACCCTCTCTATTTTCCTCCATACCCAAATCTCTAAAAACGGGGCTGCAACGGATCTGATAAAAACTGATCCAGATTTGAACACTGTCCTGACGTCAGGACGGTGGCGCTACGGCTATTGGGCCAACTCTCCACCTATCAGGGGAATGTGGGGTTGGGCCACGGCCGGCCATTGCCGCTCGAAAGCGCTGGAGACGCTGTAGTACATATGCCAGGCCTGTAAGTGGCGCTGTAGTCTGCCACAAAAGCAGCGAAGAAGACTTCCCGCGCATGGTTGCCATGGTTTCCCTTCTGTTTATTCTCCGCTGTGGCTTTTTTTCTCCCTCCCCGAGGCAAGCGTTTGCTCCTGCTGCTGTAATTCAATGCAATCCCTCCCCGTCGAGGCAAGCACTGTAATTCTCTCGGGTTAGTCCACCAGCAGATGACAAACACCCACCTCTCCGCCTCTTCCAAGGAACGAGGGGACCGTGCAGCAGAGTTTCAGGTTTTTTTTCGCCGGTCAAGATGTCCGTTAAAGTTTAAATCTTCCGAACAAAATTAGAAAAGTGCCGGTCAAAGGTCTTCTTTGTTATTTATTGAGCTTTAAAACAAATGAATAACGACTCTATATAATAATATAATAAAACACGGAGGATGGAGATCTATTTTTCTCCCCCTCTTCTGACTTGATCAGAGCACGCTCCCCTCTCCTGCAGGGGGGCGTGGTCAGCTGCAGCTCACAGAATCAGCTCCCTGCTAAAACAGGGCCGGAGAACAGCAAATAGAGCGAAATGAGGCATGGCTAAAATGCATGATCTGTTTGGTATTTTGAAAACAGAAACGTATAAATATACCTTATATAGGTATGGCCCTACAATATATCATTTAAATATAGCATGATAGGTGTCCTTTAAGGTATTGAATGTAACTAGTGTTGGGAACCGAAACTCCAGATGAGAACCGATAAGAAAATGCCGGGTACCGGGTACCCATACAAAATACACAATTTCGGTTATGCTTAACGGTTCCTAAACGCGGTAGACCCTGTATTCCACCGGGTCCGTCTGCGCCGCGGCGACCCGGTGGAATTCAGCGGCGGACTGGCCATCTGTGTGTTCTGGAGAATCACAGAACGGCCGGTTGTCAGCGGGCCGTTGACGGCCGGCTCGGTTCGCTGACGGCCGGCACCACCCTTAATTCTTTAAACGGCATCATGTAAGTTGCGCTGACAGGCGACAGAGGTCCACAGTTGCCCCGCAGCGGGGCTCCCCCCGCCCTCCCGTAGACAGTTCACGAGCTCAGTCACTTCATAACACCAAAGATGGATCGCGGTAAACGCTCTAAAGTGAGGCTCCACTACACTAAAAAAGAAAAAGACAAGGCACAGTGTAATGCCTGTTAATAGCTTGCCACAGGCATAGCTCAGTTAAAATAAAGCACAGCTATTGTGCAATTTGTATTGCATGTGTATTTTTTATTTGTAAAAATGTCAGTTAAAGCTTAAATGAATAAAGATATTTTTGTTATCTAAACGTTTGACCTCTTTCTTTTACAATTTTGGAATCGAAACGGGGAATCGATAAGAACCGGAATCGATAAGCAGAATCGGAATCGGAATCGGAATCGGAATCGATACATTTCAAACGATACCCATCCCTAAATGTAACATTTTAAGACAGGAAACATCTGTAACATTACAGTGTTTTCCTGTAAAATCTTTAAGGACAATTCCTGTATATCAATTGCTTTTACTTTAATTTTATGGTTTTTGTTTGGCAGCCGCTGCTGCCAGTCATTTGACCGTTTTTTCACGTTTCTTTTGCCCGTAGAAATATTAGTGCTGTACTTTTATTAAAGGTTATTGACAGTAAAAAGAGCAGATAAATCTGTAAAATTACAGTGTTTTCCTGTAAAATCTTTAAGGACAATTCCCGCAAATTAATTGCTTTTGCATTTTATTTCAGTTAAAGTATATTACTAATTTAATGGTTTTTGTTTGGCAGCCGCTGCTGCCAGTACTCTGACCATTTTTTACGATTTAATTTTTTACAGTTTATAACTGGTGGAGCGTAAACACTGATGTTGGGTTGCAATTTCTTTCCAGTAAAGTGCAGCATTACTCGACACAGAAACTCAGCTAAAGTTGACTTTTACAAATCCAGTCTGTACTATCTTTAAAGGCTCTGTTTTCCTGCCTTTCTGACTACATTCTTGTGTAGGTGTATTGTTGAGCAGCTCATCCTGGCTGTAGAGGTGTTGACAGACAACAGGCCATGATCACCGCCTATTTTCATTACAGAAACACAGGAGTCCTCCTCCTTCACCTATGACCTCACCAATCAGACATGAATGTGTGTGTGTGTGTGTGTGGCTGTGTTTCACTTCTCTTATTTTTAATTTCCTCGCTCCTCGGTCTCGGTCTCACCGGAAGTTGATTTGTTTGCGCCATCTTGAGTAGCGTCCCAATGGCCTTATTTTTGCCGGAGGACCGAGGATCGAGGAGCGATAATGGAGGAGCTATAATCGAGGAACCACCAGACCATCCTTCGATGAAATCCTCAGACACTCGCCCCGCCCCCTTACTGTGTATCGCTCACTGATTGGACGATGCAGCGCATGCACTGATCTGTTGCTTCTTGACATGAGAGCAGTTTCCCAGCGGGGTGAAGAAAACACATGAAACTCATGAGAGTCACTCGCAATTTATACTGTGTTTTGTTTCAATGAATGCATCATTCAGTTACAAATATGTGATATATCTGAACAACAAAGTGGTCAAAAATCATTTTATTTATTTATTGGAAACATTTTCATGATCACTTTTTTCGTTTTACATTTTCATTTATTGTCATTCATTTCCATTCAGTCAGTCATTAAGTGCTATTTAAAATGTTAATTTGCTACATATCCACACAAACAAAGTGTGCAATCCAATGAATGTTAATCTAACTGGGTTTTGATAGATAACATATCTCTTTTTCTTCTCTGAATTATTTTATTTCTATTGTGCACTCTAATCAATATTAATCAAACTATTGTTCGTTTATACATTTTAAGAATGGCGTTTATCTTTTTTGAGAATGAGTTCTTATTTGATTTTATGTATTTGGGTCTACAACAGATGATACAAATGTTTATGTCAGTAAATGTGTACTAACAGAGGCGGTGGCGTTTGTGAAAACAACGGGGACAGAGCTGGCTGCTGTCAGACGAACAGCTGTGCAGCGTCATCACAAACGAACGTCGCTTCACGTGACGCTCCGGAGGAAAGGACGTCCCATTGCTCTTAAAACTCATTTCCCTGCTTCTCGTGGTTTCCTTGCGTCTCTCCATGCTTCCCTGGTGGGAGGGACTAGTCGCAGGGAAACGACGCAAGTGAGGGACGCAAGGATTCCATTTAACCGAAGTGAAACGCACCCCATGTGTGTGTATGCAGGGACTGCTAAAGAGAGTGTAGTTTCAGCTCTAAATGCAGAGGTGGGAAGGAACTAGTACTTGTACTTCACTAGAGTATTTCCATTTTATGCTACTTTGTACTTCTACCCAACCACAATTCATAGCTAAATGGTGTACTTTGACTCCACTACATTTATTTAATACCTTTAGTTACTTTACAGATGTGGATGAATGATGTGAAATATAATCAAGTCTTAAATCAGACTTTAGTTCCACCTGGAGTCAATTCACAAGCTACCCTGCAGTATACAAAGTCATTCAATCATTATAAAACATATCATATATATTATTCTGAAATGGACCAATCTGCACAATGAATACTTTTACTTTAAGTATATTCTGTTGCCAATACTTTTCTACTTTTACTTGAATAACATTTTCATTGCAGGACTTTACTGTAACAGAGTACTCCTACATGGTTTTACTTTACTTTTACCCAAGTACAAGATCTGAGTACTTCTCCCTCCTCTGTCTAAATGCCTGTTGTAAAGCCGTTGGTCAATAGACTGCTGAGACATTGATATCACTGGCTCATCTATAGAGAGATGCAGGAATGAGTCCTAAAACCTGGAAATGAGTCAGCATTTGACCACTTCAGGTTCCCTCGTCTAAATAACCGATGAGTAAATGTCCAAAGCTTGAATTTGTAATAAAACCTGCAGTTTCTAAATAATATACTAAACGACATCACAATGTACATTAGCCACCTTTAGCTTAGCGGTATTAACCAGAGTATCAACCATGTGACTGTGATGTTGTATTCTTATTATTAGTTAGCTTTTTTCTTCTGCTGAATGCATTTACTCTACACAAATCATTAAAGTGGTGTGAATATGTGGAGATTATTATGCTGAACAAAACTTGTGTTCATCACAGAGCCTATTTCCTGCAATATTCCAATGTCCAATGGAAGAAATCCCAATGCTCATTATCGAGGGAGCCCTTGTGGTAGGACATTGTAATTTGAAATAAAACTCACATTTATACCGTTACATTAGAAAGTAATAGTGCCCAATACAAATGTTTTAAGTGTAGGAGCACAGAGCTTTACACATTTTGTAAAAATGAAATGATAAAACTTTCGCATGGGTATCGTTTCAATAAATCAAACAAATGTCCCCACAACATGCCCACAATCAGTTCAGTTATTACTTTGTATTTACCACTAAAATCTTTGACTTAATATGTATTATTTTTCAGCTGTTTTGAGTATGACATGGTTTATGTAACATAGTGATAAAATAAATTACAAACAGCCTCCACTCTGTATTGCTCGGGTAAAAACTTTATTAACAAAACAGAAGGCAAAGCACAGCGTAAGCTCACTTCAACAGCACAGCAGCCTACATTACCCTTCTGTCCACCGCTAAAAGTGCCACTAGAATAATATTAATAACATCCATCACCGTAACGGTTAAATATTAAAATAACACAGCCACTCGGATATAATGCTTAATATATAAATGCACTCTATAGACCTTTACATCAACAGCTTCTACAGTAGGAGGACATCAGTCATGCTCTTCTCTTGTGTTGTAGCGCCATCTAGTGAAAGTTACAGCAGTAGTACAATCAGAAAGGGGGGGGTGGGGGGGGGGCAGCCACTTTGTAACATTTACATTCTGCATCAGCAATCTGTAATACTTACAATCTGCGAACAAGAGTTTTGAATCAGACTGAAGGATGGAAAGTGTTAGATAACAAGGCAATGAGGTTATATTAGTATTTAAAGGGAAATGCCACCTATTTTAGGAATTGTAATACAATCTTCCTTTGCCCCAGGACAGGTCAGTTATTCTTTACAAACATGCATCACTCTTTCTTGAAGCCAATTATACACCGACTTCAAAATATGACAATCATTTGACTACATCTCTGCAAGTTGATCACAGGTCTGAAAATGTATCTCCATGATTTGGAGCACAAAGAAGAGGGTTGCATTATCACGAGAATCTATTACGCTCGCCTGGGGGCAGAAATACATGAATTCTTAAAGGGTAATGTGATACCACATGTTTTAACCCTAATATATCAAATTTTGTACACTTTTGACAGAAATGTGCAAACCAAGCTGCTGTTTTATATATATCTGTGAGTTTCTATTTTCTTGAGTGCATGTAAAAACCTATTTGAAAATATTTTAGGTGAGAAATAAATTACAGTCAACATGGATCTGTATTATTTCTGTCAATCGTACATTGTCGCTGGTTGGGGATGTAGTGCGGACTGATCTGAAATGTTTTAACAGTCTGTACTTTTCATACTTAATGGAAACCAATAGCTTCTTGGAATTTTAGAAACAAGTACCTTAATATTAAACCCGGTTATATATATATGTAGCCCAAAATATAACAGTGTAGCATTTACGAGAGTTTGTAAAACTGTAAAGTGTACATGATTTGTTATTAAAGAGCTAAAAGTCACTTTTCCTTTAAAACAGGTGGATTTCCCATTAAAGGGATGTAAGATAAATACAGTTAGGCACAGTAGTGCTAATGCTAAAGCCCAGGTGAGGGGGGTGGACACCAGCAGCAGCTTCAGGCTGGGGGGGGGGGGGGGGGGGGGGGGGGGGGGGAGCGGGGTTGTTGTTTTTGTTGTTGTTGGGAACAGTTCCTGCATGGCAACAAGTCTCTACATTCTATCACAAACACTAAATAATATTCCATTTATTACAATGATACTCATGATCTCATCCTGGGGGACAGCTGTGGGACACATTCTGTTTTTACCTTTTTTTTTTAAATGTAATGTCCAGTAGGCACAGTGGAGATACTGCCCCCTGGTGGAAGGAGGGTAAAACAGTGAAGAGGTGACAGGACAGAGAGGATGCTGGACCAAGCCTGTTGGGGGGGGGAGAGATGTGGGCATGAAGCCCCGCCTACACCCCCCACTGCAGGATGCTGGTGTCTTTCCCTCCAGTGGAGATCAGGTGACTGTCGTCGTGCAGGAAGGCAATGTTGGTCACGTGACTGCTGTGGCCCCCGTACTCGTGGCTCGGAGCCTGGAGACGAGAGGCAGAGGAGGGACTGAGTGACATGTCTTTTAGGAAAATATATTCACTTTTGTTAACGTTACTCTAATTTCCAAATAATTGAAAACAACTACAGAGTAACAACAGTAACCATGTTAAACCATGTTTAAAGCAAAGTTTAATTGCAATATTGGCTTGTGCAATATTAAAATTGCAGCAGAGCCGATCTTGCATTCAACATCAGTCTAAATATTATTGTGAATTAAGTGTTGTGATGCCAGGCCTACAAATCGTATTCTACGGACTTAATAAAATATCGTGTTTGGTAGAGATCCTCTACGTTTTTTGTTTTTTTTTAAAATCACCCCATGATATTATTTTTTATATTTCTCAATGATTTCGAGAATAATAATGCAGAAATGATAAATCCCAGCAATATTGTCAATCATATTACAATTGCAGTAAAGTTGAAATGATCACATTACCTAATTTTTCCAAATCGTGCTGCTCTAGCAGAAATATTCTTATACCTTTAAAAAATATCTCTTAACCCTTCAGATGTATCTTACGAGGAACTTTGGGTGGTCCCACCCCGAGGCTAAGCAACACTGACCGTGAGAATACAAATATTTTACAGTGACAGTTCGCAAACTCAATTTCTGCCTCAGGATCCCTTTTCCCCGGAGCACAGCTGCACCTCACTCAGCTTTACTCACCCACTGTGCAAACGAGCTGCATCCCACCAGCGTCTTAAACAATAACAACGTGCTGTGGTCTTTACAGCAGGCTTTCTGAGCTAATGGCTGCCAGCTCGTCTGAGCGGACAATTAACTTTACAGCTCCAGTTAAAAAGGCCTTGGGTGTACATTTGAAGTTGATAAAAAATACCTTAAGAGTCGTAACGCGTTAGTGAGCACGAAATAAACACCTGGTAGAGATTGGTGGTGGTCCCACACTGGGAGCCAGTGGGTGAGGATTGTCTTAATCCTGCTGAGCTTCACTGTCTTACAGCGCTCATTAACACAGGGGAGAAGGCCCAATTCCAAACCGACCCATACCCCCTCCCCTCCGCACTTCCACTATGTTTGTGTATTTGTGTGGAGGGTCCACAGCTGTTCAAACCAGTGAAAGTTATTAACCCCTCCAACAGGAACGTAATAACCCCTCTAGCATGAAGTCTGGATTGGTCCAGATGAACCTGCTGCCCTACCAGAAAACATGTACTAGTAAACCAGACAAAATAACCATTTATATTTGTTATACAGATATTAAAATGTTCGAAGTACAATTTTGTGTTTTAATTAGGATCATATAAACCTGTGTCTGGTCTGGAATTTTTGTATTTCATTATAAAGTTCTGCATGTTTAAAGGGACTCTCCCAAGGAGCTCATAAGCATCAGATTTAAAATGCCTAATTAAAAAGGCCAGTAGGATTTTTCTTGTTGTCTGAGAGATGCTGATACAAAACTATGGCTTCCAAAGGTTTCTCATGTCCTGTTTCATGCCGGACAGAGGGGAGGTGGTCTCCTCACCCTCCACCTTAAAAGAATAAGCCTCATTCAGCTGATAGGGACTACAGACGGAGTTCACTCTGTCACAGAGTGGGGGGTATAGGGGTTGGTTTGGAACTGGGCCGAACACTGTGGCTGTATGGCTCTGAGCAGAGCAGAAGACATTTCAAAAACAGCAGGGGTAAACTGTTTTATAGCTTTAGATCATTAATACGTCACTGAAAAAGTGTGCACACAGACACACACACTGTTGTGCTAACAGTGTGTGTGTCTGTGAGTGTGAGTGTGAGTGTGTGTGTGTGTGTGTGTGTGTGTGTGAATGAACATGACTGACCCTTGGTTGGGAGCATGGGAAGGAGAACAAGTGCACTTTGCCAAAGTCGTCGGCAGAGGCCAGCAGGGATCCGTCATGTGACCTGCACACGGCGTTAATGTCAGTGCCGTCTGCTCCATCCGGCCAGATCCCTGAGAGGGGGGAGAGAGAAAAAGGGTGAGCGATAGGGTGAGAAAGACAAACCGTCAAACATTGAGATTCACTACATGTCCCGAGTCAAAGGTCAATCTGGACAACACTCCTCCAACAAAACTGACATGTCAAAATTGAAGTGAGGACACAAACATTGTTTTCCAAACCGCTGGGGTTTAACACCCTGATAACCTGATTTCAAAAGGTGTTTTGGACTGCTTTAGTTCAATTTAGCAGCCATCGTGCATATTTGATTTGGGTCAGATTTAGTCCGTTTTCTTGTTGCTACTCTTACATTGTTGTCCTTGTAGATGTTGCCATTTGAGCTGCTGTGATAAAAACAAACAAAAGAAGAAATCAGACTTGATCTGACAATAAAGTATTATCATATCGTATGATTGTATCATATTATCTTATCTTATCATATTGTATTATCATATCCTCGACTCATATTATCATATCGTATTATTATTATATTTACATGTATAAAGACTCCTGCATTGGTCACTTTCAACATTCTCTGCATCAATAAGCTTATTGTAGTTATGGATTTTTCTGACATGTATAGTTGACTTCATCTGCATTACTTGCATTTTGGTCTTGCAACATAATCTGCACTATTTTATTCTACTCTTGTACTATTTTTATTTTGTATTTGTTTTATGTCCTAAATACCTATGTTGCAATGTTGGGAGGAGCTCTGGACTCACGGCCCATCCACACAGCAGCGTTAAAAAAAATCTTGGAACGCTTCTGCCCATTCACTTTGAATGGGGTGACGTCACTTTGCCTCACTTTTCGCCGAACTGCATTGTGGGAAGCAGAGCGGAGATTTTCAGGATTCAAAGTTGAGCAATGTTCAACTTTTGAAGCTGAGGTGGAAGCGTCAGCCAATCAAATCCTGTGTATGCAAATCTGACAGTTCAAGCGCTAGCCAATCAAACGGCGTGTATGCTGGGAGAGACATACCGCAGGTCATTTCCTCATATTCCAAAAAATGGAGGAGAAATTAGCGGTAGGGAATCACCCGGTGCTTTATGACCAGTCCCTATTTACCTACCGGGATATAAACCGGAGGAGCCAGGCATGGAGGGAGGTGGCAGAGACAGTGGTAGGTTTTCGCCTGTTTGGGGAGTTTATATCCAGTTTACTTCGGGCTTTTTTGCTTCGTATGTCGGGGGCGGGAGATTCATGTGATTGGTTGTTGGTGCCTTGCTCGCAAAAAATCCCCAAGCTTCAGATACGCCCACCTCCAAGATTGTTTTAACGCTGCTGTGTGGACGGGCCGTTAAGGTTTGCATTGCCCTTTCTACACTGTGGCTAGTGTTCATATGACAATAAAGCCTTTGAATCTTGTGTCGTATGATTGTATCATATTATTGTATGGTAATATGTTATTATTGTATCGTATCATATTATTGTATCATATGATCTTATCGTTTTATCTTCACGTATCCTTTCTGCTTTTTGCTCAGAGCCATGCAATCCTAAAACGCACTGTGTATAGAACATTGTATTCACCCAATGACACTGCGAGAAGAAAAACATGTTGTTCATCTCAGGTGGGCTCGTAGGCTAAAGTTTAGAGGATGAAATCCCACCCAGATGCTGAAGAGTGTGACCTACCGAAGGTGTTGAAGCTCAGGGTGCAGGTGGAGGACGCCCACTCCTGGTTACGCATCGTGTCCATGCTGGTCACATGTTTACCACTGGATGCCTCCCCTGAGAGACAAAACATACATTTACATTTTGTCTGTTTGTTTAAGTCTTACATTTACATATTTTATTATCATTTCCTTTATTTGCAATGCATGTAAAGAGTAAGCTACTGTACAGGTTCATGTAAACAGAGGGAGGAGGGGGAACGTACAGAAGAGGGTCTCGTAGTCTCCTGAGTTGGTGACGATGAACTGGCTGTCTGAGGACCAGTCCAGGTGGGTGACGAAGCTGGAGTGACCCTGGGGGGGGGGGGCAGGAGGAGGTTATATTGCTTTATTAAAGGTCACACAGAGAATCAAGGGTTTCATTGATGACATCACATCAGTCAGTGGGTTTAGTTTGGTTAAAGCTGAATGGAAGAAGTGGTTACATTGTCTTGTTATCCATCTAATTATGAAGGGAACATCTTTATTTCTGTAGTAAGTTATTAAAGGTCCCATGTCATGCTTTTCCGGTTATTACCCGTCCCCTTGTGTGTTATCAAGGTTTTTCTGCATGTAAACGGTCTGCAGAGTCACAAACCCTCAAAGTACACCCTGTAGCGAGTAAAACTCTAACACAGAAAAGACCCGTCTATGCTGCCCCAAAACGCCTCGTTGGAGATTTCTCTTTTTCCATTGTTTTCTTCCTGGGTACAGTGACGTGCCCATACCCAAATGGACCCATTGGTCCAAATAGACCAATCCCTGGAGCCGTTACGTCCGCGGAGCCGTTACGTCCGCGGAGCTGTTACGTCCGCGGAGCCGTTACGTTAAGGACTTCCTCACACACACACACTCAATCTTTTCTCAGCTGCAGCTCCGCTGATTTCTCCTCCGAGACGGCGGGACGCGGTGAGGCTGTGAGTCGGTGTGTGTTCGGGCTGGGTTTCGCTGTGTCTTGCTGTCTCGCAGACGGCCACTGGGCTCATAGGGAGGGGGGGGGCAGGAGCTCCAAGGCGTTTAGGACAGAGAGTGAATACACATACTATACAGAGATGCTGTATGAGAAACCAATGTGAGTTTGGAACATTGAACAATGTAAATGTATTCTAGTAGACCTCAACAATGGAATTATGATCAGTAGAAATGGCCATGACATGGGACCTTTAAAGGAGAGGTATCATGGCCATTTCCACTGATCATAATTCCATTGTTGAGGTCTACTAGAATACATTTACATTGTTCAATGTTCCAAACTCACATTGGTTTCTCATACAGCATCTCTGTAAACTACGTGTATTCACTGAATTTCACTCTCTGCCTTTAACGGCTCGTTGTAGCTCCAAAAGCTCCAGCCCCCACCCTCCCTGTGAGCACAGTGTGCTCTGATTGGTCGGGACGTTGTGAATCGCGCTGAGCTCCGTGGAGGTGTTGCTTCCTTGTTTAGGATACATAGCGAAACACTCATCCTGAGCACACACAAAGTCACATCCGAAGTAAAAACAATAAGTGTGGCTTGATATTGAGTAAGAAAAAGGTTGATAAACGCTGTGAGAATGGGTCTGCAGAGAGAATTTCGCCGCGATCCCAACTGTCTGTTATCAGCTTGCAGCCAGGGAGGAGAAATCAGCTGAGCTGCCTGTGTGTGAGGAAGTCCGTGGATTGGTCAATTTCGTTCCTGGCCATTCACATGTCACAGTACACAGGAAGTAAACAATGGACAATGACGTATCTCCAACGAGGCGTTTTGGGGAGGTATTTTCTGTGTTAGAGTTTTACTCTCTACAGGGTGTACTTTGAGGGTTGTGACTCTGCACACCGTTTACATGCATAAAAACCTTCATAACACACAAGGGGACGGGTAATAACCGGAAAAGCATGACATGTGTCCTTTAAGTTTAACAACACACAACCAATATTCACCATTCAATTATGTTTACTTAATGTTTCTGCATTTGAACTATTTAAATGTATTTTGGGGACTGAGATATAAACAGAGAGCTGCAGGAATGAGTCCTAAAACCCAGATATGAGCTAGCATTTGACCACTTCCAGTTTCCTCGCCTCAAAGTCTTTTCAAAACAGTTTTTGAACGCGTTTGTGGTTAGAAGTCTGAAATATATACTTTTAAGGTTTTGTTCTCTGACATAAGATACGTGAGTAAAGACCCAACTGGTTTAATTTAAAAACAGTGGTTACTAACAAGTATCCAAATGAGACGACTAAACGCCATCACGCCGCACATTAGCCGCCTTTAGCTTAGCGCGGGTGACTTGAAGTAATGTCACCTTGCTGTAGTTCCTTTATAGCATAACATTAGCTTTTCACTTCTGCTGAAAAATTATAAAGTGTT
Source organism: Trematomus bernacchii (assembly GCF_902827165.1). NCBI lineage: Eukaryota > Metazoa > Chordata > Actinopteri > Perciformes > Nototheniidae > Trematomus > Trematomus bernacchii. Next base: position 1,754,933 of record NW_022987966.1, read on the forward strand.
GTTGATAAGTGGAGATTATCCTGCTGTACAAAACATGCAAGTATCATAAACATGTGTTTGCCACAGAGCTTATTTTCTGCAATATTTTGAAAACCAATACAAAAATCTCATTGTTTTTTGGTCAAGGGAGCGCTTGTAATGCTAACTCCTGTGAAGATGGTTATTTTAGAAACATATACTCACAGTGCATTTCCCAACACGGCTGTACTTGCGGCCATTCTCTGTCACAGCGTAGATGTAAACAAAGTTGTCATGTGATGCGACAGCCAGGAAGTTACCGTCTGCAGGAGATCAGGAAACAGTTAGTCTAAAGAGTTTATACAGGACACAATGTAGACTGAGTGTGAACAGGTGATGCTTTACCTGGAGAGTACTTGATGTTGGAAATGATCTCATTGCCGTCTGTGTGCATAGAAACAAGATCCCGGGTGTCAGTGTCTAGCACCAACCACCTGCAACACACACACACACACACACACACACACACACACACACACACACACACACACATCACACACACACACCACACACACACACACACACACCACACACACACACACACACACACACACACACACACACACACACACACACACACACACACACACACATCACACACATCACACACACAACACACACATCACACACATCACAACACACACACCTCACACCACCACACACACACCCACACAACACACCACCAACACAACACACACACCACACAACACACACGACCAACACCACAACACACACACCACACACATCACACACACACACAACACACAACACACACCACACCCACCACACCACACACACACCACACAACACCCCACACACCCACACACACACACACACAAATGCCCCCCTTAGAAGTTCACACAACCAAGATGATGTCTTGTTATGTACAACAAATACATATATTAACAGTATATACTGTAAAAATGTCTCCATTGGTCAATTATTGTTATTTAATTTCTGATAAATAACCAACAAATGTATTGCTTGTTTCAGCATTATATTAGCTAACTTGTTTCCAGAGTGTAAAGACCTTGAGAGTCAATGTATTGATTCATTCCTCTGTGAGTTAACCATTTCAGATCAAAAGCATTAGGATTAAATACAAATAATGAAAACTATAGATGCAACAGCTACATACATGTAGGTTAGGGTAGTTTTATTTAATATGATTTATTTATTTTTTGATACTAAAATGCAATACATACGTGTGTTTGAATACCACATGTAAATGAAAAATAATTCCCCTTTTTGCTTGGCCTATAATATTTTTCTAATTTAAATATGTATATCTAAATAGATATTTAAAAAGATGCAGATATCCCTCTTAAAGCAGCCCCCCTGCAGAACTATAGCCTAGCTGTGGTGAATAATAGTTGTGCTGCCTGCTCTGAATGTTGTGTTTCTGCAGTGTAACTGTGAGGCCGACCTTCCAGTCATGGTTCCCACAGCCAGAACCCCCCCCGCTGGGATGGAACCCTGCAGACCTCCCTGGATCCTGGAGCAGAGACAGCATGAATGAGTACATGCAACCCTTGGTAACAAAGACTTTACATTTCAGTCCTTCACATCCTGATAGATAGATAGATAGATAGATCGTACTTTATTGATCCCAAATTGGGAAATTGTTTTTGTTACAGCAGCATAAAAGGCATTTTACAATAAAACAAAATATACAAGAATAGAAATAAAATAAAATAAAATATAAAATATACATGTCGAAATAGAAAATATACATGCAGATATTATATATATATTATATATGTATTCACATCCTGATGTTTCAGGACCAGAATACATCTCCACCCCCCAGCAGACAGTCACCTCGATGGTCTTGCTCCAGAGGGGCTGATGGGAGTTGGTGTCCCAGAGGTGAACCTGTTTGTCCTGAGAGCAGGTGACAAACTGCTCCATGGAGGGGTGGACGTCCAGACCCCACAGCTCGTCCGTGTGACCCTGAACACATCACATGTCTCAGTTAATACACCAGACTGCAGCGTGCACAGATATGTCTATAAGCACCTTTAACTGATAACAAAATGATCACGATTCTTACTTTATTTTCACATCTCGTTTTATATTGTTGTATCTTTTATTTGCACATTCCTACTCCTGATGTTTATATTCATATCTTTATCTTTTCATCTTATATTTTATGCTTATATGGAACTGTCACAAAACGTAATTTTCTCAGGGGTAAATAAAGTATTTCTGATACTGAAATGTGCTCTTCTTAAAGCTTACAGTGTGTGTGTGTGAGTGTGTGTTTGTGTGTGTGTTTGAATGTGTGTGTGTGTGTGTGTGTGTACCTGTACAATAGGAGTCAGTGTATCAGGGAAGGCGGCTCTGATGATAGCGTTCTTTGTGGTTCCTACGAAGAGTTCTCCAGGTTTACCCTCAGCCAGAGCCCGCACAGGACCCAGAGACTCGCCCACCTGAACACACACACACAAACACAAAGCACACACACTCCCTTACAGACAGCTCATATAGTCCTGTTAAAGGATCTTAAACCCTGTATATAGCAAGAAAGATAACAACTTTAAAATAATGCCAAGAAAGAAGGACCTATACAATAGATGCTTCCCAACAAATGTTAAAGACACACTGATTTCCTCCTCAACATGATTATGTCTCAGTCTCTCTTCCCTCACCTCCATGTCGGCCTGCTTCTTGTAGTCGTGGTCCCACAGCACCACTTTGCGGTCCTTCCCCCCCCCGGACACCATGGTGCCGTCCTTCAGGACACAGACAGAGAAGATCCCGCCCTCGTGGGCCCCCGACACCACCTGGCTGATGCGGTACCCACCTGTCAATCAAAACAAACAGGTCAGTCAAAAACCAGATCTTTTACAAGTGAGAAAACATCCCCTGACACAGAGCCCAGGGAACATGAGTAGCACTGCTGCATTAACATTCAGAGGTGGGAAGTGACTAAGTACATTTACTCAAGTACTGAACTTGAGTGCAATTTGGAGGTACTTGTGCTATACTTGAGTATTTCCATGTTATGCTACTTTGTACTTCTACTCCACCCATTCAGAGGTAAATAATGTACTTTTACTCCACTACATGTGTTTAATATAAGAGCTAAATCCCAGATCAAATGCACGCCAAAGGTTCTTTGAGCATGTTTTCTCTCAGTGATAGTGATGTTATGTTAACCGTTTTCTTTTTTTTCATGTATTGTATTGTGATATTTGTCCATGTTGATGTTAAAAATGGAGCTGCTGGGATGCAAGTCAAATTTCCGACTTGATCTGACCATTAAAGTATTATCGTATCGTATAATATCGTATCGTAAAGTAAACTCTGGTACTTCTGAGCACTTCTCCCACCTCTGTTAACATTTTTAACATCAACATGCACAAATATCAAGACACAATACATGAAAAAAAAGAAAACAGTTAACATGTCATCATGACTTCTTTTAGTGTTGGAGAGAGCATCTCTAAATATCTGTAAACAATATCTGTATCATTGCGATGCATTCAGGCTCCACCTTTGGCCCAGACGTAGATGTTCCCACTGGAGTCTCCTGTGATGGCGTCTCCGTTCTCAGCGAACGCCACACACAACACGTACTTTGGCTTCTCATGTTTCTATAGAGAGACATAGAGAGAGGGGGGGGGGGGTTATTGCACAAATGACTGCATTTGGTTAGCTGCATCTAATGTAAAAAGAAAAGGAAGGAATACATCCTTGACATCTTTTTGCTTCTGTGCTGTTTGCGAATATGTAAATAAGGTGATGTGCTTAAATCTGGAGTTAAATGTACCTCTTTCTATGCAAATGAGTTTAATTGCAAAAACAATCTAATTCAGATCAGTGCTAACAGCCACATGGGGAAATCAGATTAGATATACTTTATGTATACTAAACTGGACCCAGAATCCACTTCAAATCATGCCACCTGAAGTCATTTAGCTCTTGCATTTGTCCCTATTATTTCCATGAGAAGTGCCATTTAAATACTAAATATTATTATTATAATCATCAGGCTTATTATTTACAGTCAGACTGGGATACTGTTTTCAAAAAGGGTTTCTCTCCGTCAGGATGAAACTCTTTGCCCGCACCTCATCAGGCAGGACCTGTAGCTTGAGATCTGAAAATGTCATTTTCTCTTTCTCTTTCATATTTAGTTTTCCTCGTTTGTTTTTGGCGCAAAGGCAACCTTAATACTTCTTCACAACAACTGCAGTTGATAATTTCAGTTAGCGGCAAAAAACGATATACAAGTATTTGTGTTGTTCCTCATTAGCATAATATATATTTTTAGAATTTTTCTTTTTTAAGTGTGATGATGTTTAGGAGAGTGGTATGATCAGTTGCCGCACCTCGAACAGGCCCTGTCTCTTGGTCAGAGTGTTGCCCTCCATGGTCCAGAAGTTGATGTGAGATTTTCCACAGGTGACAATCAGGTTGGCATCCATTGGATGAAACACAGTGGCCAGGACAGAGTCGTTGGAGCACTGCAGAGACAGGAGGAAACATGTTTCTCTGCCTCACAGCAAGCATTTACAATATCGCAACCCATGCTGATAATATATACTGTTTGTTAATGATAAACAGGTCAACTATAATAATGCACCTGTATAAAGAGGTTCAATTGTCAAAGGTCAAAGGTCAGGGTACCTTAACATCAGCCAGTTGCTTCTCCTTCTGCCAGTTCCACACACTCAGGATGTGGTCGTTGGCGTCGTCCGCAGCGCAGAGGAAGGAGCCGCCGTTCTGAGGGAAAACAAGGAGTTTAGAAAAAGCATTTTTTATTAAAATGAATGTACAGTATATGAACTGTGCTTATTATCAAAGCCTCAGCTCTACAGGATGTGAAGCTGCTCACCGACTTGGAGAAAGCCACGCAGGAGACGGCTCTGTCGAACACACCCATCCCGATCACATGCAGCGTGTTGAGGCTCACAGAGTCCCACACACGCACGTGAGGAGCCAGCAGCTGGACACAGGAGAGCAGAGCGTTAACATCTACACAAACATTTGGGAGGACATTGCAATTTCTTTGTTATTAGTTCATAAGAAGTTGACAAAATTAAAAAAAACAAGGACGCAACTACAAATACAAAATTGTAAACTTTAGTAATTCATTCCATTCAGCCAATTGGAGGTTGAAGGAACAATGTCAGAAGACAGTAACAAGAAGAAGAAAAAAGTTCAAATAGCATGGAGTGTGTGTGTGTGTGTGTGTGTGTGTGTGTGTGTGTGTGTGTGTGTGTGTGTGTACGAAGGGAGGGTTTGCTTGTGTGTTAATGTCTGTTATGACAACTGTTTTTCATCAACAGTTATTTGTTTCTATCTTCTTTAATTAATTTTAAAAATATTTGGGTAAATATGAAAATGATCTAACCCGTTATAAGTAATCATACGGTAATCAAACCCTTACTCTCTCAATAAAAAAATAAAATTATAGAAAAAACAAATTAGCCAGTGTCAGACAAACTGCACATCTGCTCATTTATATACAGTGTATATATATTTCTAAAATGTCTTAGTATTTTTACTTGTGATATTGTTTTGCTTGTCTTGTCTCTGTAATCAGCTATTTTGGTCTGTTTGCCTTTTAAATACCTACTTTAAAGTCATCTGTGTCAAAATGTATTAAGTGAGTGAAACAGAGAGTCAGTAGGAGGATGTGAGCGGTGCTTTCACAGTACCTTTCCATCTTTAGAGGTTCCAGCCACTTGCCCCGTTGCTATGGTAACCATGTCAGGATGCACACTCAGGCTACGAAGAGAAAAATGCAAATTAGTACATTTCTTTCCCGCCTCTGGCTTTTATGCAGATTCAAACAGCTGATTCGGATCAAACATATCACTGGGAGAATGTAATCACTACATTTTGTCACGACAGGAGATGTTTTTAGGATTTACCATCACTTGATATTTTTTCATGACTGACACTGTTTTAATTTGGCACCTGCTTTCTATTTAGGACATTAAAACTACAGGAATCAACACTAGAAGAGGAGTATTTGATAAGATGGTTGTTTCCCTGCAGAGAGGAGCTGCTTTCCCAGCATGCCCCAGGGGGATTCAGTGTATTTACATCCATGTGGCTCCAGTCCGTATGTCAGCTACCACTCACTAAGTAAATCCCATTCATGATAAACACCGTCCGGCATGGAGCTGTGATGATGTGTTCCATATAAGCTAATATCTTATAAAGAGTCACTCCTCCAATGAAACTAATGATTCTACATCCTGTTGTGAAATACACTCCAGCTGCTCTCTGTAGATAATTGTACATATGGACTACACACAGTACATCAATACTGGAGTATTTCATTCAGCACAAAGGTTATATGTTTACATGCACAGAGGAACAAAGGGAAATGAAGGAAGAGAGCTTATCCTGCATAAGCTCTCTTCCTTCATTTCCCTTTGTTCCTCTGTCAAAATCAAACAGCATGTTACTCGACTTGAGGGTACTTCTGATATTTAAAACATTCTGAGGACCACCCATCTTAAATGAGAACAAAGAACATAATGCAACATAAAAAGGAGAATAAATGATCAGTATATACGTGTTATTTATCTCAGCAGTAAACCCTAATGACCATTCTGACACCAGATTTAATGTAATGAGAATATTATTTCCTAACCACGCACTTTGAATTCTTTACTGGCGTAGGGTATTCATTTTGTTTTAAAAACGGTCCGTTTTGTGTCACTGCATCTGATGGAATTTTAGCAAGCTAACAATAGCAAAACATCAATGTCTCTAGATGACATAAATTCATCCACATGGTAAAGGGCACTTATAATAATAATATATAAGTCGCTTTGGATAAAAGCATCAGCTCATTTTATTTTTGTGAATTCTTCAGTATATTTAGATATGAAAACTGCAAAGTCATCACATATAAACAAATATTTAAATATACATTTAGTCTAAAAAAACTATGAAATATTAGCAAGAGCCTCCTCAGCCCACTAGATGGCGCTCTGAAGCCCACCAATAGTTAAGAATAGTTGCCCTGCACTGAACCCTTGTTTTAAAGCTGTGCTCTTCCTCACCACTTGACGTCGTCGTTGTGGCCCAGGTAGTGCCTCTGCTGCTGCTCCTCCGTGTTGTACAGCACCACCACGGAGGCGTTGAAGTACACGATCTCTCCGGTGGGCAGCAGGTAGAGGTTGGAGCGGCAGTCACGACCTCTGTAGCCGTACCTGGTCCACGATTTAGTTAGGGAACAAGAGGGGTGCAGCTGGACCAGCAGAGAAAACACTGATATTCAGTTCTTCAGTATTTCCAAGGAAAGGTCGACCCACAGAGAATGAAGCTAATGCTGCTTTTACAAGCATACTGGCTTTAGGTAATCATCCATGTACAGTGGCAAGAGCTGTTTGGAATGTTATGGTTTTATGCATTAATTGGCAATTCAATTTGATAAATCCTTAATATAAGTCACAATTATAAACTCAAAAAGTGCTAAATTGTTTCATTTGGTGACAATGTGTCTGACAATAAATGTCTTGGAGATACTGTGTAACCCCCCCAGCTTTATGCAAATCAATTCTTTATCGTACATCTTCTGAAATCTCTTTTCTGCAAGGCAGGTTCACATCAGCAGATGCTTCTTATGAATATTAAACTAAAAATGTTTGAATGTTTTTCATAAGTGAAAATCAAACCACAACTCCACTGATTGAAACAAAGTCTGCTCACTCCTAACTTCATTAGCTTGTGTTGAACTCCAGGGATTCACATCCTTCCAACCTACACTGTGAATGTTTGAATGACTTATTCAATATGGACAATACTTATGCAATGATTTGTTTGCTTGTTATTAAACTGATTGGGTTTGTTGCTTTCTGTAACAAACCATATTTCAGGATCATTTTATACCTAAAAGCCGGTTATTCCGAACAGTTCACTCACTTTTCCTTGCCACTGACTGATGGAGAATCTAAAGGTTGTACGAGCTAAAGTTTATACGTAACCCTGTTTATTAATAAAGTCTAGCATTCATTCAATTATATTCCTCTGTTCATCTATGTTTCAGGTTTTCAAATCTGAAGACACAGTGTCACATCCTCTGATCACAATAATAATCCATTCATTTCTTATTCATTCATCCAAAGCTTCATCAGTGTCCCTCTGCGGTCTGAAGGATACACCCACTGCAGTTTGAGCTTGCGGTCAGGCAGCGCCCCCTTGTAGTCCAGGCTGTAGCTCTCCCTCTGCTGGTCAGGGAGGTGCATGGTGACGGGGCGGCCTCGGAGGAACATCCTCACATAGCCGTCCTCTGGAGGCCAGGAGAGGGGGGTGGGGGGGAGAGAGACGGGAGGTTCAGTGGAGAGAAGTAAACAGAGAAACAAAAGTGCAGAGAGAAGTAGCAGAACACACGTATGGAATGAGATAAATAAGACTATAACAAAGTATTTGATCTGTGTCTGTCTTTAAAAAGAGCTTACAGCTGCAGCAGTTATTAAAATGAATTTGAAAGTTAGAATACAGTAAATGTCTGTGGAGTTCTTCACAAGTTATTCTGAAATGCATTTCATTTGTACCATTATTTTACCTTGCAGGGTTTCTTATATTTGACCTATTTTAATCCAATGTTTAAACTTAATGATGAATGTTTTGGGAACATTTAGTAGTTACTGTAGGGTTAGATTAGTTTAAGGGTCTTTGTGTTCATTTGTAGCTCTTAAGTGTTCCTGTATAATACATTTATTGCACATATTTTTTGTTTAGAGTCTGGGCCTCTATTCTGAAGCTTTGGGTCGTTTTTCGGGGTGTCCCATTTGACATATCTTCATTTTGTCTTGTATTTTAACAAAACGGGGGCTGAAAAGAAAAAACGGTTCCGAACCAGAAAAGCACGGAGCTAGAACGGGAACCGCGTTGGTGTGAAAGGGGCAACAGACACAAAAAGTGCCTCGGATGTTTTGTGGTTCTCAGCTCCTCTTTCTGAACACTCTTTTATTGCCAATGTAGAGCCTCCTTAGTCATTCTAATGAATGTTCAATATTACTTATGAGAAATATGAAACCCTTTAAGAGTACTTCATGGACTCCTGAACACCAATTAATTTCACACATGAAGGCTGCTCATCCTCCTAACAGCCAATTAAAGTGATGGGACTGTAGGACATAATGACCACACACACACACACACACACACACACACACACACACACACACACACACACACACACACACACACACACACACACACACACACACACACACACACACCACACACACACACACACACACACACACACACACACACACACACACACACACACACACACACACACACACACACACACACACACACACACACACACACACACACACACACACACACACACACACACACACACACACACACACACACACACACACACACACACACACACACACACACACACACACACACACACACACACACACACACACACACACACACACACACACACACACACACACACACACACACACACACACACACACACACACACACACACACACACACACACACACACACACACACACACACAAGTGGAGTACAAACTCAACGTACCTGCATTAAAGGAGCATTCTTTGGTTTTGCTGAAACAGAAAACAGAAACATCAATGAAATGTTTCTAATAAGGATTAGAGCATAACAGGGTTCTGGGTTTGGCTTTCATCCATAATGGGAACATAATGGAAGTACCAGTAAGTACATTTAACAATACACACAGAATATATCATCGTTCTTTTCCTGACACTTTGTTCCACAACATCAGGATACTACATTATTTATGGTTAGCTGCAACCCCTCACCACATGTCACATTACCAGACAATAAGGATGTCTGTGAGCTTCAGAGCACTGAGTCAGCAGAAACACAGACCATGCATCACAGAATGGAGACCTGGAGGTCAGCTCTTATACCCCTGCACTTATTGTCTGAGAGGATGGACTCTGGAGGCAGGATTAAGTTCCCTCGAGCTTGGAAATAATGTTTCTATTAAGGGTACAGATTAAATGGAATGTTCTACATGCATCACACTTGTAAAAGCAACAGTACCATATTTCTGATTTACTTTTTAAAATCAACATGTATCATTTCAATGTGAAATGGTGTCATTAAAAAGTTTCTAGGGGTTGTTGTTCAAAATCAAAAGGAGGTCGACCATACAGTATTACATTTTGTGTGTTTTTTTGGGGGCAATTTGGCAATTTTCAGGCTCTGTACTTTCAACAAACTCCTCCTACAGATTTAATCTGAGTCAGATATGGCCATAACCTTTTTACCTTCTTACTTTGATGATCAAAAGTTATTAAAGGGGCCCTATTGTAATCATTGTAAGGTTCATGTTTGTATTTTATAAGGGGGGAGTGTGTGGGAGAGAAACTACAGTATATCTGTAGGGAACACAGGGATGTTAGCCTTTGCAAACCATTTACATGCACTAAAACCTTTAGAACACGCTACAGGACAGGGAAAACCCCAAAAAGTATAATAGTGCCTCTTTAAATGATTTCTGTTACTTGGAACGCTCCTGCCGCGGCGTGATAAAACAGGGAGTGGTTATAACTTGAACGTTTGGTTTCCAAACTGCTCCAAATGTATTGTGCTTGATAAAAATCCCAACCTTGAGACAGATCAACATTGTGTCATAGTGCAGCACATCACAGTCCAGGCGAGACATAATGTCCACTAGTGAGTTCAGGCTCAAACAGTTACGTTAATGCATTGCAGAGTAAATTGGCACCAGGCCAGTACTCCCCAGGCTCGTTGATGTGCCAGGACCTGCACATAGATTTAATGTAGTCTCAACAGTTGGGCACAGTCTTTGTTATTGTAAAAGATAGAGAGCTGAAAACACAGCTCTGTTTTCCTTTCATGAAAAGAGGAAATGGAAAACTAATGTGACTGTGAAGACAGTTTGATAAAGAGTGTTTGATCAAGTCAGCAGACACAAAGCAAACAGAGAAGCCTTATTATTCATGTACCACACATGGATGGTGACAGTGTTATCAGCTAAACACACAGTGAATGCTGCGCTCTGCCAAACTGTGAGACAGAGGAAGATCAAAGAGGACAGAGAGAGAATCCTGCTGTCCCCAAAGGTCATATAAAAAGGCTGAATGTACTTGTATAAAAACATTACAAAAGTGAGTCAGCCACATTGCCAAAATCCATATTTACAGCTGTCAATCAAAACCTGTAGCTGCATCCTCAGCTGTTCCTGAATCAGCCGTCTGTCAGCCAATCAGGACTGCCCGCTGAGCATTTCAGAGCACGCTCAGCCTCAACCTGTCAGGATGCTGTCAACCAATAAGATCAGTTGTTGAAGCGCTGCCTCAGCTGACAGGTGGATATCTCCATGGCAACAGCAGTAAAAGTAAGGCTTGATAAGATAAGGGAAATTGAAGGCTTGTCTCTTGCTGCTCAGCAACAGGAGAGTACGGGGCGATGGATTTGACTATCCTGAGTGTGTGGTGGAAATGCAAAGAAAAGAAGTGAAGAAGCTGACTTAAAATATTATAATAAGTAAACTTAGCAAATGTTTATCAAACTCAAACAATGCAATTTGGGGAGTAACACGGAATGTAAACTTAACCTTTGCTTGTTAAAAAAACACTGAACATGACACCTTAAAACAACACAATGAACTGTGTTTGTTGCATTTGTTCCTGAGAAAAGCCTCAGCGCACTGTCTCTGAGCCCGTCAGGTCATATGTGGGCATATGTTTGGATATGGCCGTTTCCAATTTAAAATCAGATTGTATCACGCTGCAGCATGCGCTTCTTGATTCTAAACTGCTATTGAACAGTAAGAAAACCAAAGCAATGCTTTTTGCTCCCAAGTCAGCGTCCTCCTCTTGCCTCTCCATTGACACCCTTGATGGCGTTTCTGTTGAATTTGTTGATACCTACAAATATCTGGGCTTTTGGTTGGACAGTAATCTGAACTTTAAACACCATATTGAAGTTTTAACAAAGAAATTGAAATTCACTCTTGGCTTCCTTTTCAGATTTAAATGTTGTTTTTCAACTTCATCCCGTAAAAGGTTGGTCTCTGGCTTATTCCTGTCCTAGCTGGACTACGGTGATACCATTTATAGATTTGCCTGTCCCACTGTTTTGGCCAAACTTGACCCACTTTACCATGCTGCACTGCGTTATATATCAAATGCACCCTATAGGACTCATCATTGCACACTGTATAGCCTAACTGGATGGTCCTCACTTACTATGCGTAGGATGCAGCATTGGTTTTTATTAATGTATAAAGCCATTTTAGGTAAGCTTCCACTCTACATATGTGTCAGATTTGCCCCAGTTTGTGACTCTTACAACCTCAGATCCAGTGCCTGGATACGGTTCCAGGTACCTGCTCTGCGGACTGAGGCTGGAAAAAGGAGTCTTTCTTATTATGGTCCTTGGTCTTGGAATGACCTTCAATCACGCCTTAAACTGAGGGCATTTGTCTCTATTTCATGTTTTAAATTGAAGTTGTCTGAAGTCCTCACCACCAGCTGCTCTTGCAGTAACAAGTAGTGTACTTTTTTTATTGTCCTAATGTGCACAATGTAGTGACTGCTTTTTCGTCTTTTGTTTTCTTTATGTTCTCTGTATTTTATATGTTTGTGTTATGTGTTATGTGTAACGTTGCTGCCTTCTTGGCCAGGTCAGCATTGAAAATGAGATTTTATCTCAATGTTTTTTATCTGGTTAAATAAAGGTTAAAAAAAAAAAAAAAAAAAAAAGTGAAGTGTTTTCCTAGAATTGTTGCTCTTTTACCGTAAAGTACGTCTGCAACAATGTGTTTCCATAAAAAGGCACACAAGAGAAGAGAATAATTACTAGTCAGAGAAGATGAGGGCTTGCACTAAGTGTGTGTTTGAACACAAAGCATTTGGAGATCAGAAGACAGTCTCTGGGCAGCCGGAGGTGACCAGCCTGGGTGTCGGCTCTTTAAAGTCCCCATATAAAGGTCGTCTCTGTGTTTTTCTCTCTGTGTGTGTGTGTGTGTGTTTTCTCTCTCTGTGTGTGTGTGTGTGTGTGTGTGTGTTTTTCGCTCTCTGTGTGTGTGTGTGTGTGTGTGTTTTTCGCTCTCTGTGTGTGTGTGTGCGTGTGTGTGTGTTTTTCGCTCTCTGTGTGTGTGTGTGCGTGTGTGTGTGTTTTTCTCTCTCTGTGTGTGTGTGTGTGTGTTTTTCTCTCTCTGTGTGTGTGTGTGTGTGTGTTTTTCTCTCTCTGTGTGTGTGTGTGTGTGTGTGTTTTTCGCTCTCTGTGTGTGTGTGTGTGTGTGTGTTTTTCGCTCTATGTGTGCGTGTGTGTGTGTGTGTTTTTCGCTCTCTGTGTGTGTGTGTGCGTGTGTGTGTGTGTGTTTTTTGCTCTCTGTGTGTGTGTGTGTGTTTTTCGCTCTCTGTGTGTGTGTGTTTTTCACTCTCTCTGTGTGTGTGTGTGTGTGTGTGTGTGTGTGTGTGTTTTTCACTGTGTGTGTGTGTGTGTGTGTGTGTGTGTGTGTGTGTGTGTGTGTGTGTGTGTGTGTGTGTGTGTGTGTGTGTGTGTGTGTGTGTGGTCTGCTTGGAAGATGAGGCATGGCACAGTCCTAGCCTGTAGGAGTCTGTAATGAATGCAGGGCATGCTGGGTAACTGGCAGCCGGACAGGGCAAATAACTGTGGATCTTAAACCCTTACGGCTGTAGTCCCAGAGACAAGATTTCCAGGGAGAGGGAATGCACAAACAGACCTCTCATTACCACGCAGCGCTCAGTGTGTTGTCGGCATGTTCCGCCTGGCTGCACACAAACAACTGGTTTGTGTTAGAACCAATGAGCAGTTATGGAGTGCTGTAGTGATGAAAAGCTATTTTTGTAGGCCAAGACCGAAGTTAGCATCCCAAGGGCTCCATCGACAAAAAGCACTGGGATTTTTTGATTTGATTTTGGAATATTGTAGAAAATAAGATCTGTATCAAACACACGTTTTTGATAATTCCACGTTTGTTCAGCAGGATAATCTCGATATATTAACATGACTTTTATGGTTTTGAAGCATACATTTTTTTGCCAGGAGTAAAAACCTAACAGTAGGCTATAAACCAACTACATCACGGTCACATGACTTCACAACACCAGTTCTAAGCTAAAGGTGGCTAATGTTCGTCTTGATGATAAGGGAACCCAAAATGCTAACTAATTTCTAGGTTTTAGGTCTCATTCCTATACAACTCTACAGGTATAGAAGCAGACCAGCAACTTGTAAATAATGATTTATGTATCTATAACTTGATCCCAATTTGAGATGTTGAATTGGTGGTTTATTCAAAGTATAAATGTAGAACTGCTTCTTGTCTGCATCTACTTACTGTACAGTCCTGAGATTGCAAGATTTGATGGCATCTGGAAAGCTAGAATGTTTGGATTTTTTTTTGGCTTTAACGCTCAGTTCCAATTTATTTCTCAGATGCGATTTGTTCAGCTTCCTACAATAGTATTTTTCAGAATGAGATTTTAGTGGACCCTCACGTCCCTTAACTTAGCTTCAAGATCAACAACAAACATTTGCTGTTGTAAAATAAATAAACATGTAGGCCATTAAAGTTAGAATTTCACTTCAGGTTCATGCGCAGGGTGCAAGAGGGTGCTTTCGTGACCAGATGATAACGTGGATTAGGAGAAAAAGGTATGAGGGGCCGTGTAGGCCAAAATTCTAATTGGCCTAATTTCAAAATTGTAATTGAAAATGAAACCTCACACACTTACTACTGAAAATTAAGAAAGTGTGTGAGGTTTAATTTTCAGTTGTGTGTGTGTGAGGTGTTCACTAGTGAATGTGAGAGTATTTCAGTAGTGTGTGTGCAAGGCCAGATGTTTTTAATCCTGACCATTCTTTCCACAAATGAACTTATATTTTGTCTTCAGTTACATGATATGATTACAAGATATTCCTTATCATTGTATCTTATTAGTAAAGTGCTTCATCAGAGTACTGCAGATGGATATTGGTCATTAAAGTAGTGCAGGCGCAGAGAAGATGGATGTTGTGGTCTGACAGACGGGTCTTAGCCCCTGAAGTGTGCGAGCAGTGAAACAGTCACATGGTCTTCCATTTCCTGCTCCATTATGACTGAAGTACTGCAGTGGTTAGGTTAATGGACACAAACATATCCAAGCATCTTCCCTCAACAAGAAATACGCCAAGATACATAATCCCATATTACACTAGACTTCTCCACTCTCAAGTTACTGTGGCTTCAGATGTATGAGATAACAAGAGAAGGAAAGTGACAGATTTCATTTGACAACAGGAAAAGGATGAATCCTTTTCAACATGATGCAGATGTTTTTTTCAGAAAGAGGGCAAACCTTTATTTGTTCTAGTTGTTGTGTTTACTGACAAATGTTGTTTTAAGTCCATAATTATAAAAATATGTTTCCAGTGTACATTTAAAGTAACCTCATTATGGATCTATTTTTTCTGTCCGATTAAACAAAGTCATTAGAATAAGACTGCAAGGGGGAAAATCTATTGCTTGTATCTTTGTACAACATAAAAAAACTTAAATTTAAAGGCATTTAAAGAAAAGCTAATCTGGTTTATGTGGCTATCCCTGGTGCTAGTCTTGCAAAAATGTTTCTCTGCAGCATGTGGTCAATATGTTTGTTGCAGCAGGTCCAATCGATGCTATCAAGAGTTTCTGCAAGCTGAGCGGAATCAGTAACATCAGAGCCACATCAGCTGCTGTTTGTAGCAACAGTGCTGCAGGGGGTTGTATAAAAACAGTTTCAAGCTGCTCTACAGGTTTAGGAAATATATTGCAATCTCTTTGAAGAACCTTAAAATGAAGGTTGTGCAAAAGAGCACCACTCAATGCAACACATGCAAATATTCTACATGTAATATTTCTTATGTTCTTATAAACTTTGATCAGCTCTTTCCTGTCTGCTGCCAGAATCAAATTAGATTCAACAGAACCATCACTGACAGAACTGCTGAGCACAGTGTGACCAGTCTTCTGTCACTTCACATTTACTCATCCCACATTCTGCGTGTGTTTCATAACCTGACGCAAATGTGACATATTTCATTGAGTCCACCCTCATTAGACAAGACAAAAGAGCCATTATGACACTTAACACTATGCTGAATTAATCTGTGACATTTACTTTAGAAACAGGCACCACATTAACATTTATTTATGACATCTATTAAACTCAATTTTCAGTTTTTAAGTTGAAGATATATGGACCTGAGAGCTTTCTAAAAGAAAAGCAAGTTCCACAGTACATGGTCTTCCATTTCCTGCTCCATTGTGACTGAAGTACTGCAGTGGTTAGGTTAATGGACACAACCCATTAGCTTCAGCTTCACAATTAAACTATGACCACCCCTTAACAGGATTGTGTCTATTTATCCTTTTTGCCGTTTGATCCATGGTCCACTAACACAACCAGCTCTTGTTTCTGTGGTATTCATGTTACTAAGCTGCAGCCCCTCCCCACAGCCACACACATCTCTGCACACATACTGGATCAAACGGTTAGCGTGACAACAGAGTTTCATAAAGCAACACAACTTCCTTCAGGCTTTCGTGCAGCAACAGCCAATTGACTACAGATGTTTTTAGACTGACAAACAACCAACAACTTAAACTGTTAAAGCGTGAGAGCATTTTAGAAACCAAACCACACTGTGTTTCATTGTGCAATCTGTAATCTATTTAAGTAAAAGTTAAACAGTTAGTTAAAATCCACCCAGTAGACTTTAAAAGTGGCTATGCATTTTTCAAGACTAAAACTGAACACTTACTTCCAGAAAACACATACTTGTACTTATTTTAGTTCTATGAATAAGTAAGAACATACATATTTTCTTCTCCTCAGTATATCCTCTCTGCTTCTGCTCTAAATCATTGATCCTCTGTTGTAAAGTCATAATTTACCTTGTAGATCTCTTCATGTCTGCAGCTTCCCGTTACAGTAACAGTCAACAGAGGAGAGTCAGAGAGTGGTTCCTGTCCTGCTCAACAGCTACAGCAACACACACTTCCTCCTTCTCTGAGCAAACTTTTAGCTCAGCCTGTCATCCAATCAGAACGCATTTCCTGACTGTGCAGACACACCCCCTCTGCCTGGTGACCATCCCCCTTTAACCCAGAGCTGCTGGAAATCTGATCCATCAGCAGAAACACAGAGAGGGAGAAGATGAAAAGAAGAAATAGAAAAAAAAGAGGAAAGAGGAAAGCAAATGAGGAAAGGAGATATGACGCAGATGAAAAGGAAAGTGTGGATGTTGATTAGAGAAAGAAAAGTAGAGGGAGGAGAAACACAACAAAATATACAGGAAAAACGAAGTGGTCAAAAAAAGAAAAAGAAAACTATTAAAGAGTCCTTATTATGCTCTTTGGGGTTTTCCCTCTCCTGGAGTTTGTTCTATAGGTTTGTGTGCATGTAAATGGTCTGCAAAGGCTAAAAGCCCTGTGTTCCCTCCAGAGGGAGTTTCTCTCCCACACATCCCCCCCCCCTGCCTGAAACACCTCCATTGGACCCCTTTGTTTACTTTTGTTACAAATTGACATCACTATGTTACACTCGTGCTATTGTTTAGCGCTCCAACACATTGCACGTGATAGGCTAAGGGGCGGGACATCTCTAAGCAGTTGACCAATCACAACAGAGCCGGCCAGCTAACCAATCAGAGCAGACTGGGCTCTGGTTTCAGACAGAGGGTGAAAAGAGGTGCTGCAGCACAGGCAGTATGAGAAAAATAAAGAGCTTTTTGAACATTAAAGCATGGAGACAAGTAGAGACACTACATACAACCTAAAAATGAGCAGAATAGAGCCCCTTTAAGAAGTGATCCATATGAGGGGCCGTGTACAGGCCGTAATTCATACTGGTCCTCTCACACACATACATTCTCCTTTTACATTCATACATTTTCACTCTCATATACATATATATTTACACTCACACATTCATACATTTCGCTCTCATATTATCATATTTCAATGTACACATTCATACATTCTCCTTTTACATACATATATGTTCACTCTTACACACATACATTCTCCTTTTACATTCATACATTTTCACTCTCATATACATATATATTTACACTCACACATTCATACATTTCGCTCTCATATTATCATATTTCAATGTACACATTCATACATTCTCCTTTTACATTCATACATTGTCACTCACATATTTATACATTTTTCACTCACACATTTATACATTTTGCTCTCGTGCACATTCATTCAATGTTTACATTTAATATTATAAATAATATATGCATGTCTGAAGACAATATATGTATGCAAGAGAAGAATGCATGTATGTGTGAGAGAAAGTATAGTGGAAACGGAAGGAGTATAGTTGAAACGGAAGGCAGGTCATCATCGCGCTGTGATTGGCTCAGAAGGTCGAGCGGGGCGGGCTCATGTTCAGATCTTCTGATTCAAATCAACATGATGGAGGGAGATGAATCCGTGTATCTTCGGACCATTTGTTTTCTTTATTAAACAAGTAAACGGAAGAGCGTCTGAGAGGCGTTTTTGTTTTTTACCTTACTAAATGGTCTAATGGTCATTGGAGCGAGGTGCGGGGCAAAACTCACGGATGTGATTTCAAAACAAAAAGCACTCGTTTGCTTGGAACTGTGATAATATTATAATCAAGGAGAAACGAGGTGAATTTAGCGATCACAACGAAAACGGCCAAGACACACATTGAGCCCAGAAAAGGAATGTTATTAAGGGCTGTAAATATAATAAGCCTATGTCTAAAATGGACAACATTGTTAGGAGATGTAAACTATACAGCGATTCTGCACTGCGGTCACCTCAGCCGTCTCTCACGTTTGTTTTTTCAAATCAGCAGCTCTTCATTTTTGTTGCTGCTATATTTGAGG
This sequence comes from Trematomus bernacchii, assembly GCF_902827165.1. Classification (NCBI taxonomy): domain Eukaryota; kingdom Metazoa; phylum Chordata; class Actinopteri; order Perciformes; family Nototheniidae; genus Trematomus; species Trematomus bernacchii. Next base: position 1,773,839 of record NW_022987966.1, read on the forward strand.
AGTGTTACAAATATTTTTTAGTACTAGTTGACTGCTACCAGAAATAATATGAAGTACTTTTACTGTGTACTTTTTGAGTAATCCTCTGTCAAAGTCCCCTCCATAGTAGGCCTACGTTACGTATAATCATGGTTGGGTTGTAACCATAGACTGTATATATAAAGGTTGTAATGGAACACATGTAACGGCGTTACGTCTGGTACAGACCCAGCAGCAACCAACACACCGCCAGGCCCGTCAACCAGCGGCTCTGGTACAGACCCAGCAGCAACCAACACTCCGCCAGGCCCGTCAACCAGCGGCTCTGGTACAGACCCAGCAGCAACCAACACTCCGTCAGGCCCGTCAACCAGCGGCTCTGGTACAGACCCAGCAGCAACCAGCACTCCGCCAGGCCCGTCAACCAGCGCCTCTGGTACAGACCCAGCAGCACCCAACACTCCGCCAGGCCCGTCAACCAGCGGCTCTGGTACAGACCCAGCAGCACCCAACACTCCGCCAGGCCCGTCAACCAGCGGCTCAACAGTTGCAGACGCAGCAGCACCCAGCACATTACAAGATCCATCAATCAGTGAGGTATCAAGCACCGTCACTAGTGCACAACCAGTTGATCCTGCTCTTTGGCCAGCACACTTCTCAGACACTGAACGGGTAGAATTTGTGCGCCATGGGCCTTTTAAAAGTTGGGTCAAATTTAATTTACCCTAAAAACGATGGAAGAGGCTTTCACCATGGTCTGTCCTATCGTTCACTTGCCAATGGAGAGAAGGTGACAAGAAGTTGGCTTGATTATTTAAAGCAGAACAACTCTGTGTTTTGTTTTGCTTGCAAGCTTTTTAGTGGCAAAGACGTAAAGCTGACTACAGAGGGCTTTGGTGATTGGTCAAATATTAGCTCTGCTCTCAAGAGTCATGACAACAACCCACATCACACAAAGTCAATGCTAAAATGGAGGGAACTTGAGACACGTCTCAGAAAGAGCAAGACAATTGACCAGCAGGAGCTGACTCTGCTAGAGAGAGAGAGGAGAAGATGGCGAAACGTCCTCACACGTCTCATTGGCATCACACTGTCACTTGCCTCCAGAAATCTGGCTTTCAGGGGCTCTTCACTACAGCTTTATGAGCTAGATAATGGTAACTTTTTGAAGGAAGTTGAGCCGCTGGCTAGGTTTGATCCTGTCACGGAAATCATCATCCGCAGGTCTCCCTTGAAAAAGAGATCGTTGATCTCAATGGGATTTTTTAACCTGGTTAAATAAAGGCTACAAACCTTGCAAAAATAAAAGATGAGAACACCCGCACTCACTATCTTGGACAGAGAATACAAAACGAACTGATTCAGATAATTGGTGACGGAGTCCAGGAAACTATTGTCTCCTGTGTGCAAGAGGCCAAGTATTATTCCATTATCCTCCGCTGCACCCCAGATGTGAGTCATAAGGAACAGATGTCCATTGTACTGCGCTTTGTGGCACTCGAACCCAAGCCGGAGGTTAAGGAGTACTTCCTTGGATTTGTGGTTGTGGAGGAAACTACTGGTCTGAACCTGTCAAATGTGATACTGGACACACTTGTAGAGCTGCAGATTCCATTTGACAATGGGGCAAACATGAAAGGGAAGAACCAAGGTGTTCAAGCCAGACTGCTCAACAAAAACCCAAGAGCCCTGTCTGTACCTTGTGGAGCCCATACCATGAATCTTGTAATAGCAGATTCAGCCAAGTCATCTAAGGATGCTGTAGGCTATTTTGGATATGTGCAGAAGCTGTTCAATTTCTTTTCAAGAGCAACACAGCGATGGAGCATCTTGACCAAACATGTCAATGTGACACTGAAGTCCTGGAGTGATGTGAGATGGGAGAGCAGACTTCAGAGTATTGCTGCTGTCAGACATCAGACAAAAGAAATCAGAGAAGCTCTCCTTGAGGCAAGGCGAACTGTGAATGACCCAATTGCCAAAGTAGAAGCTCAGGCTCTGGCAGAAGAAGTGGCTTCATACAGGTTTTTGATATGCACAGTGGTATGGTTTGACATTCTCACCACCATAAACCAGGTGAATAAGCTGCTGCAGTCCAGTTCAATGCAACTTGACATTGCTGTCAGACTCATTGAAACTGCAAAATCCTCTCTTGCAGCGTACAGACAGTCCGGGTTTACTGATGCTCAGTAAACTGCCAAGGAAATCTGTGAGATCCTCAACATAGAGCCAGAACTTAAGGCGAAGAGGCTGAGGAGTACAAAAAGGCAGTTTGGGTATGAAACTGCAGATGAGCCCTTCAGTGATGCTCTGAAGAAGCTTGAGGTGACATTTTTTAACACTGTTGTTGACTCTGCTCTCAAATCACTGCAAGAGAGATTTGAGACACTTAGTCAGGTCAAAGAGAAATTTAGAGTGCTGCTTAATTTCAGCCAGCTTCAAGGAATGCCCATGGGTGACTTGCAGAAACACTGCAGCAAGGTAGAGAAGACACTGACTGCAGCAGGAGAGTCTGATATTGATGGTGCAGAGATGGTCCAGGAGATCATCAACCTCCCAAAGCTGCCACTACCAAAGATTGCTCTGGAGATGTTGTCATTTCTCCATGAAAAAGAGTTGCAGGAACTGTACCCAAATCTTTGGATTGCCCTCCGCATTGCAGTAACTCTTCCTGTTACAGTTGCGTCTGCTGAGAGAAGCTTTTCAAAACTCAAGCTTATGAAGACATACCTCCGGTCGTCAATGGCACAAGAACGCTTAGGTGGCCTGGCTATCATAAGCATCAACGCACAGTTGGCACAGCAGCTGTCATACGATGACCTTGTTGATGACTTTGCATACAGGAAATGCAGACGTGTTCACTTGTAAACGCATACTGAAAGACATACATGCACATTGACCTGACTGTATAAATATGTTACTGTGTTGTTAATAATAAAAAAATCTCTCTCTCTCTCTCTCTCTCTGGTATTAATGGTTCGATAAAATGTGCAAGATAACGTTTATGTAGCATTTCTTTATTGTTGAAATGAGGACATTTCATAACGGGCCTGCTGCTGCTGAATGCATGGGGCAAGTGACTGGAAAAACTGTTTAAAGTTATTACACCGTTTCAGATAGTAATAATAATAATAATAATGATAATTCATTCTATTTAGAGGCGCCTTTCAAAGCACCCAAGGACACCTGAGAATTCAAATATTCTAAGGAAAGGTTTAAGACAGTACAAAAGGACTGTAACAGGGAACAAGTTGGGAAACAGGAGACATACTGTAGCACAGGGCTTCTCAAACTCCGGACCGAACTACAAATCAATCCGGACTGAACCCTGTGTCCCATTATAAAAAAAAAAAAAAATGAAAATAAAACTTTCTGATTCTGATGTAAATTAGATTGCTTTGTTGGAGGGTACGGAGAAACAGGAGATGTCTGAGAAATGAGCAGAAGCGCTCTCTTTTCCTCTCTCCCTCTCTCTCTTTTCCTCTTTCCCTCCCCTGACAGCCTGTCAGTATCTCATGCAGCTCACTGATCCAGTAATGAGTTCCAGAGGTAGATAAAATAGCTAAATGTGTTAGGTCTAACTAGATGTGTGTGTTATGCTCCGCTCACCGGTCCGTCACAGCGGCAGGATTTCTGCTTCACACACGTTGCATACCGCTATTTTATTGTCTTTTTCGGACACCTTAAAATACTGCCAGACCGGTGAAGCCCTTTTGGCGATGTTGTTTTGCCAGGCACAGAGAAAAGTGTCATGTATTTTATGTCATGTGATCGGCTCTCCTGATCGGCCTTTATAGAGAGCACCGATTGATCGGCCGAGAGTTAATATCGGCCGATAACGATCGGCGGCCGATCGATCGGAGCATCCCTAAAATTAATGTATATTTTCTTGTGTCTGACGCGTTGTGAGAATGAACGTGCATATACATTTACTTGTGTGCGCGAGCGTGACACGCATTGCAGACCGCAAGTTAACCGCAAGTTTAACTTGACTTTCTAATGCTCCCATAAAACATTGGTAGCATTCGGGAGGGGGAGGGGCGAGGTTTTTTTTCCCTAATCAGAAGCGCAGCGTCATTGTTATGATATTTTCCTGCACACGTTATTGCGAATGCTGGTAGCATGTTGTTCTCAAAGTTCGCAAAGCAAAGGAAAGTTGATCAAGAGAACCGAGAATTCAAAGAAGAATGGACAGAGAAATATGTATTCTCCCACAGTCCAGCACCAAACCAATGTGAATCGAAGCACAGCTATTTTGAGCGGCAGTATCCCCAGAACACAGAGGTGAGGACAGCAAAACTTACTAAGTTAAAATCTTCGTATCAAGCCACACACAGTCTGTTTGTCAGATCTATGACAATGCAAGAGAGAGTAAATGAAGCCTCACTCAGAGTGGCCTGGGTTTTGGGCAAGCACAAAAAGCCCTTTTCTGATTCAGAAGTAGTGAAGGAGTGCATGACTGAAGTAACTGAGGCTTTGTTGGAGGGTAAGGAGAAACAGGAGATGTCTGAGAAAATTAAGCAGGTACCCTTATCAAACTCCACTACAACCAGGAGAACTGAATTACTTGCTAAAGATCTGGTGACACAGCTGACGGATGACATCAAAAATGCAGAGTGCATTTCATTGGCTGTTGATGAATCAACTGACAGCACTGACAACGCCCAGCTAAGCGTCTTCGTTAGGTATTACAGTGAGGCAAAGGGAACATTTTGTGAGGACATATTAGGCCTCAAAACCCTCCATGGCCACACCAGGGGAGAGGACATTTATGAAGCCATCATGCAGATGCTGAATGAAATGGGAATTGACCTCAAGACTGTGGTGTCCATTGCAACTGATGGAGCTCCAGCCATGATTGGGAGAGAGAAGGGAGCTGTTCAGCGCCTGAAAGAGCACCATCCAGACCTGCTGTCATACCACTGCATCATTCACCAGTCAGTGCTGTGTTCCAATCTTGGAAAAGAATACTCAGATGTCATGGAGACAATTACATTATGAAGCGTGTGAACTACCTGAGAGCCTCCGAAGCCCTTCAGCACCGCCTTTTGCGTGCATTTCTGACAGAGGTAAGTGTATTACTCTTGGTTGCATTGTATGATGGCCAGTCATCTGTATTAAACAGACTGAGGTTTACTTTGTTAAAATAATTACTCTTATTTTGCTGTGTGTGAGTAGTTGACATTTGGCTAAATCAAAAATGAAAACATATATTATTTTTAGTTCATAGTAAAGAAAAGTGTGTGTGTGTCTGTCACTGTGTGTCATTCTCTCTCTCTCATTCTCTGTCTCTCCCTCTCTCTCTCTCACCAGGTCAATGCAGCTTATGATGACAATCTCCTTCATAACAACGTGAGGTGGCTGAGTAAGGGAAGGGTTCTGGAGCGATTTTGGGCCATCAGGAAAGACCTGCAGATGTTTTTGTCTGAGCAGAAAAATGCCAAAGCCAAACAGTACCTTGATTTTCTGCAGGATGATGAAAAGATGGAATGTGTGGCCTTTTTGGTGGATGTGACATCTCATCTAAATGAGCTCAACCTCAAGCTCCAAGGCCAAGGCAACACAGTGTGTGACCTTATGTCAGCAGTACGTTCTTTCCAAAGAAAGTTGGAGATCTTCAGGAGTGACATAACAGAGGCACATCTCCACTTTCCAACTCTATTGGAGCAAACTAATGGTAATCACCATCACACTCATGTTGCATTCCTGGAGAGGCTGGCTGAGAATTTTCAAAACAGTTTTGATGATTTCAGTCTTGCTAAGCAAGTCCTGCTCTGTATTGGATCTCCATTTCTGGTGAAGAATGTTCAAGAATTCTCAAGAGAGGCACAGAGCATCGTCCCGTGGGCAAATGTTTCATCTCTGCAAACTGAGCTCATAGATCTCCAGGAGAATGTTGCTCTGAAGGAAGTGGACTGTGACCCTGTGACATTCTGGACAAAGACGGCTACTGCAGCAAATGTCCCCCACCTTCAGAAGGTGGCCATTCATTTGCTCACCATGTTCGGTTCAACATATTGCTGTGAGTCTGGATTTTCCACAATGAACATTGTAAAAAACTCATACATATGAACACTTGGGTCAGTGCCTCCGCCTGGCTATCACACCTTTTGTGCCGAGGTTCAAGGCATTGGCTACAGGCAAACAGTGCCATTACTCCCACTAGCTCAAGCCACCATACTGTATGTATGTATTGAATGTGTGTGTGTATATGTTATGGATGTTGATTTATGTCACGCACTTTACTGGCATCGTTCCGGACCAGTGACCTTGTATAAAATTCACAAGTGGACCTTTAATCAAAAAGTTTGAGTACCCCTGCTGTAGCGCTTCAGTGAGTAGGCTGATCTGAACAGGTGGGTTTTGAGGAGGGACGTGGTTATTGTGTCAGACTGGCGGATGTGAAGGGGGAGAGAGTTCCATAGTTTGGAAGCAGCTAAAAGCCAGATCCCCCATCGTGACTTGGCGTGGGGGGGGGACAGTTAGCAGGCCAGCAGAGGAGGAGTGGAGGGAGCGAGAGGGGGTGTAGGAGGGCAGCCAGATAGGTGGGGGCCAGGTTGTGGAGGGCTTTGAATGTGAGCAGGAGGGTTTTGAATTGTGAATTGTCCGACCGGCCTACTTCGGTACCGGCCCATCGGGATTCGTCCCGAACGTCCCGATGGCCAGTCCGCCACTGCTGGTAGGCCTCTTATGATGCTGCTGTCTTTTAATATATGATTATTTCTCAGCCGCTAGTTCGTTCCTTTCTGGTAGCAGTCAACTAGTACTGAGTCCAACAGTGTCAGTTTTATTAACAACTTGTGGTAAAAAATATTTGTATCACTCCTCAAATATAGCAGGAAAGAAAATGAAGAGCTGCTGATTTGAAAAAACAAACGTGAGAGACGGCTGAGGTGACCGCAGTGCAGAATCACTGTATAGTTTAAATCTCCTAACAATGTTGTCCATTTTAGACATAGGCTTATTATATTTACAGCCCTTAATAACATTCATTTTCTGGGCTCAATGTGTGTCTTGGCCGTTTTCGTTATGATCGCTAAATTCACCTCGTTTCCCCTTGATTATAATATTATCACAGTTCCAAGCAAACGAGTGCTTTTTGTTTTGAAATCACATCCGTGAGTTTTGCCCCGCACCTCGCTCCAATGACCATTAGACCATTTAGTAAGGTAAAAAACAAAAACGCCTCTCAGACGCTCTTCCGTTTACTTGTTTAATAAAGAAAAACAAATGGTCCGAAGATACACGGATTCATCTCCCTCCATCATGTTGATTTGAATCAGAAGATCTGAACATGAGCCCCCCTACTCCTTACGTTTCCACTATACTTTCTCTCACACATACATACATTATTCTCTTCCATACATATATTGTCTTCAGACATGCATATATTATTTATAATATTAAATGTAAACATTGAATGAATGTGCACGAGAGCAAAATGTATAAATGTGTGAGAGAAACATGTATAAATATGTGAGTGACAATGTATGAATGTAAAAGGAGAATGTATGTGTGTAAGAGTGAACATATATGTATGTAAAAGGAGAATGTATGAATGTGTACATTGAAATATGATAATATGAGAGCAAAATGTATGAATGTGTGAGTGTAAATATATATATATATGTATATGTATATGAGAGTGAAAATGTATGAATGTAAAAGGAGAATGTATGTGTGTAAGAGTGAACATATATGTATGTAAAAGGAGAATGTATGTGTGTGAGAGGACCAGTATGAATTACGGCCTGTACTGCCCCTCATAGATCCACGTGTTGTGTTCACTGGCTGTGACACATGGATACTTCACTGTCCATCAGTCTTACTTTAAACAGACACAATGTTTCCTTCTGCCTCTTACAGTGATGCATTAGTCTGTCTACAGAGAGAGAGGAGAGACTAGAGACTAGGGGTTTCACCAACTAATCGACTAGTCGACTACCTCTACCACTAGTTGGCGCTGTAGGCCCTAGTCAACTAGTCGTGAACAAAATGGAGACAAACGTGAGAGATGAGGATGCCGACATTGGCACTGAGGTGCTGCAAAATGCTCCAGCAAAACACGTCTGACATTCAGGGGTCCTCATCTTATGCGCAAATGCGCCGCAATTATGCGCTCTACAGTTTCAGTTTTAGCTCCGGCACTAAAAATTCACGAACGTGCTCCACTAACACCCCCCCTTTGAACAGCTGTTTTGACCTCATTTCGAGAGCAACAAGAAAAAACGGGTCAACAGTGGCGCGGATGAGCTACGGGATTACTGCCAGCAGACACCCCATATCCCCACAATGGATAACCCTCTGAAGTGGTGGGCACAAAACGCAAACCGCTTCCCCCGTTTAGCCAAGCTTTCCAGGAGCTACCTGGCTAGCCACCAGCACCCCAAGTGAACGGATGTTTTCCCTGGCAGGCAACACTGTCACCCGACAGCGGTCAAGCCTCTTTCCCTCACATGTTGATGCTTTTGTCTTCCTTAACGCAAACCAAAAAACCTGGAAGGGTGGACATCGTTATCGAGGAGGACAGTGACAGCGAGTAAAGTGTTGCGCAATGCGCAGTGGATTTAAGTTGCATTTATGTTCTTAACAGAGTTTTTGCAGTAGATTTGGTGAGTCCAGTTACTGTTTTTAATTTAATCAGCCATGTAACAGCATGTAACACAAATTAAAATGCTCCTTTGTTACAGTGTTTAACGTAACTGTATGCATTGCAATACAAAATACAGTTTTACACCTCTCTTTGTGTGTCTTTATTATGACGTAACAACTAGTCGACTACTATTTTGAAAAACTTGTCGACTAGTAAATATAGGTAGTTGTGAAACCCCTACTAGAGACGGCTCATTACAACAATCGAACGTGACCCACTGAGCTCCTCCACTGCCTGCTAACTCACAGATCACAGTCATGTTTTCTGAGCTTGTTAAAGGCAAAACTATTTGGTTTCTATGGTTTCTATGGAAACATCAGGTACAGAGAGCATTATGTTTTCTCTATGACACTGTTGACCACAACATATTACTAGACCGACTGGAAAACTGGGTGGGACTTTTGGCAACAGTTCTAAATTGGTTTGAATCCTACTTAAAGGACAGAAAAAACGTTGTTTCTATAGGTAAATACACATCTGAGTTGACAAATATAACATGTGGGGTTCCTCAAGGCTCCATCTTGGGGCCTCTTCTCTTTAACATCTACATGCTACCACTGGCTCAGATAATGAAAAACAACAAAATAAGTTACCATAGCTATTAGGGGTGTTGAAATTAATCGTTTCTATGATGCATCGCGATGCGGACGTGGACGATTCTGCATCAATGCAGTGACAGAACATAATCGATTATAGCGTAGTAACATTGCTTCCTGATTTTACGGCCGCGGCTTTACAATAAAGTTTTTTTTTCTGTCACTTTAATATCAAATCGGTCGGTGACGCAGAGATCAGGGAACAGACGTGACAGCGGCACAGCAACACCAAACACGGAGCAGTCTGCTTTATCCACCAACACAAGAACACCAGTCCAGAACCAACAGCAGAAGGACCCGCTCTGAATCACTCCGTGTCGCTGCGGCTCAGAGACACAAGGATTTATGTTTTTTAAAAATACTCGCGTTACAATCATGTCAGGTTTTTGGTGGATTTAGTTAAGTCTTGGATTGCAGAGTATGAATGTCCTCTTGCTATTTTCAGACAATATATACGTGTGCACAATTTGTGAAGGCAGAAGGAAAAAGCTTCTGCGATCACCGTCTCCTCTGTTCCTCCAAACCCCGCCCCCTCCCTGAAAATAATGAGTGACAGGCTGATAGTAACCTGATAGAAACTTTATTATTCTCTTAATCACTGATTGAGATATGAAGCTAACTTAATCTCATACAATCATGGGATTTATGTAACAGTAAGACAGAGAATGTAAGTGTGCACCCACATGCACTATTTTTGTTTGTATATGCTGTTGTAAATACTCCTGTTGTCTGCTGTGTTCAGACTCAAGTCATGTTTGTGATGCCACATTCAGGACATTCAGTGTCCTTTTTTTAACAGAAGACCGTTGCTAGAAGCTGCAGCAAGACTGCAGAAGCATTAGTTTTTGGTTTTTGCTAAACAATTGACTTATTTTGGTTTATAAATTAATGTCAAGACATTTATGTTATTGATTTCTGAAGCACTTTCTAAATAATAAAAAGAGAGTTCATATGTATTTACTGCATGTATTCATTGATGAAAAAGAAGCCATGTGCAGTAATATAGAAAATTGAGGATGCAACGCATTGGTATGAATCGTGATATCGAATCGAAGACAGGATAATCGTAATCGAATCGAATCGAATCGTGAGACCAGTGAAGATGCACAGCCCTAAAAGCTATGCGGATGACACACAAATTTACGTAACCATTTCACCAGGAGACTGTGCTCCAATTCAAACACTGAGTAAGTGCAAATCAATGACTGGATGTGTCAGAACTTTCTCCAATTAAACAAAGATAAAGCTGAGGTAATGATTTTTGGAGCCAAGGCAGAAGGTATAAACGTTAGCGCTGAGCTTCAGTCTGCGATGTTCCAAACAACAGATAAAGCCAGAACTCTAGGTGTAGTCATGGGCTCTGACCTGAGTTTCAACAGTCACATTAAAACAGTTACTAAAACAGCCTACTATCACCTTAAGAATATATCGAGGATTAAAAGACTAATGTCACAGCAGGATTTGGAAAAACTTGTCCATGCTTTTATCTTCAGTCGACTCGACTAATGTAATGGTGTCTTCACAGGTGTCACTAAAAAATCTATTAGAAAGCTGCAGCTAATTCAGAACGCCGCTGCTCGAGTCCTCACCAACACTAAGAAAATGGATCACATCACTCCTGTTCTGAAGTCTTTACACTGGCTTCCTGTGTGTTACTTCTTACTTGTTAGAGAATTGTGTGTGTCAAAGAATTGATTTCAAAATACTACTGCTGGTTTATAAAGCATTGAATGGTTTAGGCCCAAAATACATCTCTGACCTCCTGCTAAATTATGAACCATCCAGATCTCTCAGGTCTTCAGGGACTGGTCAGCTTTCTGTCCCCAGAGTCAGAACTAAACATGGAGAAGTTCAGTTATTATGCCCCAAATATCTGGAACAAACTACCAGAAACCTGCAGGTCCGCTGCAACTCTGACTACTTTTAAATCCAGGCTGAAGACTTTTCTTTTTGTCGCTGCTTTTAATTGAACTATTTATATCTTAAACTGCACTGTAACTTTTATTCATGTATTTTTTCTTTGAATGTTTATTTTATTATCTTTGCTTTTTAATGACTGTATTTAAATGCGATTTTCTTAATGTCTTTCATTTTTGTAAAGCACTTTGAATTGCCTTGTGTTGAAAGGTGCTATATAAATAAACGTGCCTTGCCTTGCCTATTAACCCTGAATGTAATATGAAGACAGTTGAACATACACAGGATATCTTTGTGTTATTTGGATCAACTAACCCCACCATCTACCATCTCTGTAGGTCAACCCAGGGTTTTTCAGTCTGGCTACGAGCTACTGTAGTTCACATATACAGGGTTCATACACTTTTTCACCAATGATTTTCAATGACTTTTCAATGACTTCTCCATGATCTTTACCTAATTTCCCATGACCGAAAATAATTACTCTTTCTCAGCGGTACCACTGAAAATGGTTTATTTTAACATGGAACAGGAAAATAAGGTCAGCATATGAAACATGTTGTGCCTATCTAAAACAAATAAAATAGTAGGCTTACTAGCTTCTACACGCTAAAGCAACTGTAGTCAGGGATGCAAACTCATCACATATGAAAAAGGTGACAAGGATCCGAGCCCCCCGACCCCACGGAATATCGGCTTTCAAATGAGGAATAACAGAGGATTTTAGCAGTCAGAACAACTAAAGCAGCAGTGTTAATAATAACAGAAACGCTAAAGAGTCACATCTAATAGAAATATATAAAAGCATTTATTTGAATTGTGTAGCAGTCAGTTTATAATTTTGGCAGCTCTGTTGAGCATTTTGAAAATGTATTTTCATGCCTCTGTGTAAGGCTTAGTCTTTCTATCTTTATAGCCAGTGGTGTAAAGTAACTAAGTTCATAAACTCAAGTACTATACTTAGGTACAATGTTGAGATACTTGTACTTTACTTAAGTATTTCAATGTTTTGCTACTTTGTTCTTCTTCTCCTCTACAGTTCAGAGGAAAATGGTATTTAATACCTTTAGTTACTTTACAGATGTGGATGAATGATGTGAAATATAATCAAGTGTTAAATCAGACTTTAGTTCCACCTGGAGTAAATTCACAAGCTACCCTGCAGTATACAAAGTCATTCAAACTAGCTGCACCTTTACCAGCTGTGATAACACTTTCATGATCAATCATTATAAAACATATCATATATATTATTCTGAAATGGACCAATCTGCAGAATCACTACTTTTACTGTCGCTACTTTCACTATATTTTGATGATAATTATTTTCTACTTTTACTTGAGGAACATTTTGAATGCAGGACTTTTACTGTAACAGAGTATTCCTACACATTACATTACATTGCATTTAGCTGACGCTTTTATCCAAAGCGACTTACAATAAGTACATTCGACCAGGAAGATACAAACTTGAAGAAAACAGAATCATATAAGTACATCAGGTTTCATAGAGCCAAAACATTTCAAGTGCTACTCAACTAGCTTTAGATAAGCCAGTCCTTTATTAGTATATAAGTGCTCTGTTAGTATATAAGTGCTCTGTTAGCAGTTCTTTGTTAGTAATTCTATCGCTCGAAGTGGAGTCGAAAGAGATGAGTTTTCAGTCTGCGCCGGAAGATGTGCAAGCTTTCTGCTGTCCTGATTTCAATGGGGAGCTCATTCCACCATTTTTGAGCCAGGATAGCAAACCGACGTGTTTTTGCTGATGGGAACTTGGGTCCCCCTCGCAGTGAGGGTGCAGCGAGCCGTTTGGCTGATGCAGAGCGAATTGCACGTGCTGGGGTGTACAGTTTAACCATGTCCTGGATGTAGGAAGGGCCAGATCCATTCGCAGCATGGTATGCAAGTACCATTGTTTTGAAGTGGATTCTAGCAGTTACTGGAAGCCAGTGAAGTGAGCGGAGGAGCGGCGTGGTGTGGGAACATTTTGGAAGGTTGAAGACCAGATGAGCTGCTGCATTCTGGATGAGCTGGAGAGGTCGAATGGCACATGCAGGTAGACCAGCCAGGAGGGAGTTGCAGTAGTCTAGGCGTGAGATGACGAGAGTCTGGACCAGAACCTGCGTCGCTTTCTGGGTCAGGTGCGGACGTATCCTCCTGATGTTGTAAAGAGTGTATCTGCAGCAGCGGGTTGTAGCAGCGATGTTTGCAGTGAAGGACAGGTTGTTATCTAGGGTCACACCCAGATTCCTTGCAGATTCCCCTTGAGTTGGGGAAACAACAGAGGTGCCGATGTTGATTGTTAGGTCAAGAGTGGGACAATCTTTTCCCGGAAGGAAAAGCAGTTCAGTCTTGTCAAGGTTGAGCTTGAGGTGGTGAGCAGACATCCACTGAGAGATGTCACAAGCAGAGATGCGTGCGACGACCTGGGTTTCTGAGCGGGGAAAGACTCTGGTACTTCTACTTTTACTCAAGAACAATATCTGAATACTTCTACTTTTACTCAAGTACAAGATCTGTGTACTTCTACTTTTACTCCAGTACAAGATCTGAGTACTTCTACTTTTACTCAAGAACAATATCTGAATACTTCTACTTTTACTCAAGTACAAGATCTGTGTACTTCTACTTTTACTCCAGTACAAGATCTGAGTACTTCTACTTTTACTCAAGTACAATATCTGAGTACTTCTACTTTGACTAAAGTACAAGATCTGTGTACTTCTACTTTTACTCAAGTACAATATCTGAGTACTTCTACTTTTTCTCTAGTACAATATCTGAGTACTTCTACTTTTACTTTAGTACAATATCTGAGTACTTCTACTTTTACTCTAGTACAATATTTACTTATACCACCTCTGTTTATAGCCTATGAAAGAAACTATTAGAAAACGAAGGCTAAAGCTAACGTTAGCAGATAGTGACAATGTATGCTAGTTAGCTAGCTCAACGATTCCTTAAATAATATTGCGACAGAAAAACGTTTCAGTTCACATCACGCTCTGCTGCTCCAACAGGGAGCTCTGCTCTGAACACCTGAACGGCACGCTCTAACAGCTGTTCACCAGCCGTCCAGTCTGTGCCACAGTGACTCCGGACCGCACAGTTACTGTTAACGAATGCACCGTAGGTAGCCGACAGGCAGGAAGACTCGAGCACACAGCTTGCGCTTCATATATAAAAAAATAACACCATGCGCATCATGATGGCACATAACAGCTCGCGACCGCAGATTATTTCGGCAATTAGATCAAATGTAAATTATATTTGACGCAACTTTAGTTACATTTCCATGACTTTTCCAAAACTTTGGGAAAAATATTGTTTTCCATAACTTTTCCAGGGCCTGGAATTTGCATGACTTTTCCAGGTTTTCAATGACCGTACGAACCCTGCATATAAGAGGCGGAATTTGCAGCATTTGACCAATCACAAACATGAACAAGAGACCTGAACTTACAGTGTCTGCACTGCTCTGAGTTACTTTGCTCCTGTTACTTATGCTGTGGGTGATTAGAAGGTGTTAAAGTAAGCCTGCTTACTTGAAATGTAGTCATATTGTTTGGAAGATGTGCAATATTATTTCTTTTAATTCACACATTCACACAGTTGGAGATTTATTGCCAGCCATCTTTCCTGCACTTTAGCCTGGATTACCACTTGAGAGCCTTACATTTCTACATATTTAAGTTTTATTATTTTAGGATCCTTGCACTAAGCTTTAATCGGTCGGCAGGTGGGGTTTGTACTCTATTTCATTTCTTATATAGAACATAACCTGTTTCAGAGCAGGTGACTTGTTCAGCATAAGTTACCAAGGAGATCTACTCTGGTAGAAAGGGAACTAACAGCGTAGGAGTGACAAGCCAGATAACCCTGGAGAGACTTTACTAACCCCAGATCCTGCTTCTGCCTTTGTGTAAAATGTCACTGCTGTTTTCGTTTTCTAGTATTGCAGAGTCCAAGAGGGTATTTTAGATAACACAGTGAATAATATACATGTACAGTATCCCACTGGAGGAGGCTGATACGTTACCCTTTGCCTCCGGAGGAGCTGCTGGAGGAGGTGGTCCGACTCCGACTCTCCACCCCCATCTCTCTCCTCACCATAGTGAGACGCTCGGTGGACATACTCTTCCTAAAGGAGACAATATTGTGTTTTAAAAACATATATTTACACTTCTTCTCCTCTATTCAACCAAGATACACTCTGGTTTTGTGTACCTCTTGATGGACTGTAGCACCTCCTTCTTAGGAGAGGAGGGGGAGGAGAGGAGGCGCTTCTGTTGAACGTAGCCGTTATTCAGAGGTCTGGAGGGAAGAGCCTGCAGGAGCTGACGCACTGAAAGGAAAAAATATTATTTTCATCAGCAAAACGGGAATTGAGAGACGATAATAATTCTGAATCTGGGACTTTGTGCTGTATGTGAGGCAATGGTGACCCTGCAATGTGACCGATATGACATGCAAAGTTCTGTTTTATTTTGTATTATCTTGTCTTTTTAATGACACGTCATTCTGCGTTACTTGTTGCACTATATCATAATGCTTTGAATGCTTTTCGTATAGCCCTTTGAATGTTGAAATGTGCTGTATAAATACATTTGCCTTGCAACAGTATGTGCAGTAAGACTTTCATTTGCTTTTGCTGCTTTCTAGATCCATGTCATGTAGGAGAGTTTCTTGGCCATATTGATGATACTGATGAGAAAATTAACTAGGTAGTGATGCTTCTGGGCGCTGGTATACTTTTGTCCGATTACCTTTCTTACCCTTGGTGGTATGTGCTGTTGCTGTGGTGGGCAGGGGTCTCCTCCCAGCAGCGTGGCCCCCCGGCGGCTGACCCAGGCTCTGCTCCTCACAGCAGCCCAGCCTGCGCAGGGCGTCGGCCAGAGCGGCCTTCAGCAGCTGGATCTCGTCCTCCTGCAGCTGCAGCTTCTGCTCCAGGTGGGACACCCGGTCCTCCATGTCCAGGTTGCTGCCCGCCGACACCGTGTCATCTGGACCGGAGGAGAGAGGGTTTCATTTAGATTCCACTTGCAGAGACTAACAGCAACAAGGCAGCCTTCAATGGGTCCTGATTGGCAGGAGTGGTAATTATTGTACTCCTGTTTATTATAAAAGTGTATAACAACTATATGAAGTGCTTGTGTCAAGTATTTAACAGACTGGGTTTTATTTTGATATTATATAAGATATACTAAATGAATATACCATGCCCCTTTAAACAACACAATAGAAAGATGAACAAAAAAAAGGAGAGGACAAACACTTGATTTTATGGACGTCCAGTGCTGAAAATAAGCACTGGTAGTATAGTGGCTACAAAACGAAGATTAGCAACTAGAGTGCATGTATAAGAGAAGGAAATACATTAAGAAGCTGTGTGTGCATCAGAGGGAGTGTACAAAAAGAATAGGAGGAGATAATGTATAAGAAGAACCATGAGTGACTGGATATTTGAACAGTTGGACTATCTATAGTTTATAGATACAAACACAAGCAGCTGTTTAGGTGCAATGTTATAGATATCTCCTGCTGCTGCTGCTTTGTGAATCAATGGTTTAGAGTTTCCCAAGAGCATGAGAGAATACAGGACACTAGACTGGTTTTAATCATTCAGACACCATGTGCATGTGTGACTCAGACAGGACAAGGACAACAACACCAGAGAGCAGGTTGTGGTTAGTTTGTCCGAAGAGACAGAGTGTTGTCCTCTTCATTACAATCTCATACATTAAGAAGTATAGGTGCTCTTTGAAGTTCTCAACCATCAAAGATTCAAGATTCAAGGTTTTATTGTCATACGCACATTGTGTAGTTTTGGCATTTTTTCGTATCAATGTTTTGATTGGTAGATTCAGATTGTGTTTGAATGTTTGCATCACCGGTCCAGTCAACTGCATAGGACAGTCATGTAAATGTGAGGAGAACAAGAAAGATGTTGTAAACATGTAAAGCAGATTTTTTTTTAAGTTTGGTTTTGCTAATGCTTTAGGAAGGAATGTCTACATTTGTATACTTGAACTGAAAGTAGAAGTCTTTGTCCAACATTTCCATTTAACCAATACTTTAGTCGGCCTGCACATCTAATAGCTTTCCCATCAGCCTCAGCTGTACATCTTGTTTAGTGCTTAATAGCAAATATTTGCAACTAAAAGTGAGATGGATGTATAAAGAGAACTGGACACAGTGTTGGAGGCAGGGCCCCTTTCATTCCTATGAAAGTTGCCAAGTGGGACATGAAACCAAAATGGCCTGACTCAAGTACAGAAATACCCAGATCTTAAGGGGGTCTGGGCCCATAGAGCTTGTGCATATGCCTTTAATTTAGTCAGACCTCCAATCAGTGGGTGTTTCTCAATGTCGAGTACGCTTGCTTGGTAGCACATGTCTTCCGAGTCACTTGCTTCAGAATCAAGGCAAGAATACTTCCTGGCATTCGGAAAACGAAGAGTGGAACAGGCGAGCAAGTGTGCAGGTGTGTGTCATATGAGAGGCCCCGCCTTACATTTTCCGCCACAGATTTGGGGAAATTGGTCCGTGCGCAAAGCATTGTGGGATTTTAAGACCGCGGAGTCTACACATGTGCAGCCTCGAAATTTCTCGCTACGAAGTACGCCGGGCTCGGTAGATTTCCAAGTATGCTGGACATTGGAACAGTACTTCGGCGGCACTCGATGACGTAGTATGCTTGAAATAGTGGCTCTGGAGCAGCTTTACTCGAGATTGAGAAACACCCTGTTACTTCACAGCAGCCTCCTGTCTGGTCTCAGCTCAGTCAAATAAATGGAGAGGGAAATGAACCCTGGATTTGGATATCAGCGCACTTTTAGAACCTAATAATTTAAATAAAATATATTAAAGTGTTTGTTCTAGAGTTGATTTACATTTTGAAAAAAAAATCAAATTATTTAAAAAGGTCTGTTTTTCAATGTAAGTCAAAAGATATTTATAAATGATAGTAGTTTTGGGCCCAATGACGTCACGTGACTGACACTGACGTTGTAGTAACACCAGTTGGCCACTACCAACATTTACTTCAATGCCCAGCTCACTTCCTGGTAGGTTCATGTGAACATGGTGAAGATGAAAACTTCTAAACATCAACATGTTAGCATTTAGGTCAGACACTTGTTGAAGTACAACTTGGCTGCAGACACTCCCGGCCCCCTCACATCCCTCCATCCTCTTCTTTATTCCTCTTCCTGAACTCTTTCCAGCCTAATCTTCCAGCACCCTCACACCCACCATGATAACATCATCAGTTTATTGGAGGCAAACTGCCCAGTGCAGATTATGAATCTGTGGCCCACATCTACAGATTACAGCCAGCATGTTTTTGGGTTCACAGAATGTCTCGACTTTTCATCCATCCTAAATTGTAAATCCTGACCCCTCATTGGAGGATGTCTGGTGCCTTGCTCAAGGGCACCACGGCAGGGCCCATGAGGTGAACTGGGACCTCTCCAAGTAGCAGTCCACACTCCATATTTAGGTCTGGTCGGGGACTTGAACCGGCGACCCTACTGACTGAGCCACTGCCGGACATAAGAGTGGTGCAAACTGTGAAGTCCACTGAGACAAATGTAACATTTGTGATATTGGGCTATATAAATAAACATTGATTGATTGATTGCAGGATGAGTCCTAAAACCCGGAAATTATTTAACATTTTAGGGCTACCTCGTTTCGTGGTCAAACATTTTGTTGAAGGGTTTTTGGTTAGAACCCAAAATAGTGTGGTATATATACAAGTTTTACACGTTTTGTTAGTGGTGATGTCATGTGACCGTGCTGTAGTTCCTTGACATTATTGCTAGCTTTTTACTTCTGCCGACTGCATTCACGCTTTAACTATTATAAAAGGTGGTGTTAATATAATAATAATAATAATAATAATAAATGTATTTTGTTAGCGCTTTTACAGGTGCTCAAAGACGCTTTACAGATATAGTGAAAAGAAAAGAACAACAAATAAATATATATAGTTAAAGTTAAAGTCAAATAATACAAAAACAATCACACATTAAAAGCCAGATTGAAGAGGTACGTTTTTGTGAGTTTTTTGAAGGTGGTGAGGTCAGTGCAGTCTCTGATGGGTTGTGGGAGTGAGTTCCAGAGGGAGGGGGCAGCGACGGAGAAGGCTCTGTCCCCCCAGGTCCGGTGATTGGTGCGGGTGGGGATGGATAGGAGGTTGGCTTCTGATGAGCGGAGGCAGCGGGAAGGGGTGTGGTGGTGCAGCAGGTCTGTGAGCTAGGGGGGGGCTGATTGTTGAGGGCTTTGTAAGTAATCAGGAGGACTTTGAAGTGGATTCTTTGACGGACGGGGAGCCAGTGGAGGTTCTGGAGGACGGGAGTGATGTGGTCTCGGGAGCGGGTGTGGGTGAGGAGGCGGGCAGCAGAGTTCTGGATATGTTGGAGTTTATTGAGGAGGTTGGATGGTATGCCGTAGAGGATGCTATTGCAGTAGTCGAGTCGTGATGTGATGGATGCATGAATCAGGGTTTCAGCAGCAGAGGAGGAGAGTGATGGGCGGAGACGGGCAATGTTTTTGAGGTGGAAAAACGCAGTTCTGGTGATGTGATTGATGTGGTGATTGAATTTGAGCTGACTGTCGAAGATGACTCCGAGGAAGCGGATGTGAGGGGGGGGAGATAGAGTGTGGCTGTCAATGGTGAAGTTGAAATTCTGGATGGTTTGTGGAGATGATCCTGCAGTAGCACATGTGTAAGTATACCATAAATGTTTATTTTCTGCAATATTCCAAAATCCGTTTGAAAAATCCCATTGCAGAGGGAAACTTGCAATACTAACTTCCGGGTTGGCCAACAAACATACATCATCCATGCACCACTATATAGCTAAAAAGGATTCAAATATAATTATGATATAACATCTCAAATTAGAAAACGTTTATTTCTCTCAATGCCTGCTTGAAAAATAAAACCCAATAACGATGTTGTTTAACAACCGGCGTAAAAGGACCTTCGCGCGCTATCAAGCAGTGAGCGTGCGATGTCCTGTTCAGATGACGTCAAATCCAACGGGATGCCATAAATAAACTACACAGAATCACACTACACACCTACGCAATGATTACATTCAGGCAGACTGTAGAATACAACCTCTTTGGACAATTTATATACTTATTGAAAACAAGCTACAAAATGTAATACCTTGGAAAATGCCGTTTAATACTTTTTAATAGCCTTCATTTTCGCTAAATTGATTTATCAACTTTTAATACTTTTTAAGACCCCGCGGACACCCTGTGTAATGTGATTGTATAAGCCACACTGCTTTAGCACAAGTTGATACATCGCTCCCAGCATGCATCAGTTCAGCCCTGTAAACTAAACCCGGACACAGAGAGTACTGTTACAGTTACTGTATCACATCTTGCAGTCAAATGAGACGGGGCCACAAGGAAACAAGCTTCAGATGTACATACAGAAAGGAAGCTAAGAGGAGCTTTGCATGGCAGACCAGCAGCTAATCATCACAGTATCTCTACCTTCGTCACCATTCTTACACTTCCCCAACGTTATGATTCTTAACTGATGTATTAGGACTAGGCTGGTAAATACTAATGACATTAACATTGTGTTGAAAAGTTATTTATTATAACAAATACATTAAAAGTATTGCATTTATTTGTCTGGGACCATGAACTAAAAATATTAGGTAAGAGAACATGAGATTAATCTTATCCGGTTTAAACTCAAATATATTTCTTCCAACAGTCAATAAAACAGTATAAATAGAAGTAAATTACATTTGAAAATGCATACTTACATTTGACATGAAATAACAAAAGCTAATTTCCATTTAAAGTTTTGAATCCTATGAATATATTGAATAGTAAAACAATACAAATGAAGTCATTTCTAAGCTTTTGAAGGTTGATAACACACAAATAGAAACTTGACTTCCTACTAATGCATGATAGCAACTGTAACATTAGAAAGATTAACCAAACATAATACCAGGGTTTCCCACACATAGAATATACTTGGGCGGGCCGCCCAGGTATATTAACGGCCGCCCAAGTATATTTCACGACCCATTTAGTTTTTTTTTCCGTCCGCGATCACGACGCCATCTGCGATTGATTTACTTGTGGACAATGATCCCTCGTTCTACGCCTCCTGTACCCAGTCCCGGACTGGCCATCGGGAGGACCGGGGGGTTTCCCGATGGCCAGGCCTGTTAAGTGGTCTGCCTCACACAGGGTGACTGGCTGTCTACATGATGTGGCCTGCCGACATGGCCACTGTCATACAGATCATAAATCAAAGCCCTCGATTGGTCTCTGTGTGTCATTCAAGCTCGGGATAAATACATCTTACCGGGGAGCATGCCCCCGGACCCCCCCTAGAGGATTTGAGGTCCACCCCCACTTAAAATCACATGGATAGGTTCCTAAATACATTTACCATTTTTTTTAAATAGTAACCCATGTCCATTTGTTTATTTGTGGGTAGTAGATTTAAACTATAGGGCTATCACTATGGGCCCTGCCTGTACCTGTTCGCTCTGCCATGGCGTGAAGGGTCTGCTAACAAGCGACCAACTGAAAGGTTCATGTTAATGTTGTTGCACGTCACCTCAACCACCCCCCCTCCCCGTTACCACCACCCCCCCCAAGTCTATTTCAGATCTGTGGGAAACACTGAATACACAATGCTGAAGTGAAGTAGGAGAGGACAGATTGTTGGTGGGAGGCTGACGGGAGAAGAAAGGCCTCGTACAGAGAAGAATGATTCATCTTTAACTAAATGCAGCAATAATCTTATTCCAAACTTTCATTGGTTACACTCAATTGAACAGAGAAACATAAATAAATAGAATGAGGGGGGGGATAGATAAAGAGGTCAAATGAAATAACCTGGAAAAGACAGTTTTATAGAGAAGTCTAATATAGATATAATACACACTTTTTAAAAACTACTGTAAGTAGCAAGGATGTTGCCTTCACTATTATAGTTTTTAAGTTGGATTGTGAGCTCATTCCATGGTGCATGAAGTGCAACAATTGTTGCTAGGCACTCAAAAGCTACCCTACAAAATGGTGCAATTTACAATCTTATATAATCATATACTGTACATACTAGCAGGGCTGTTGTGCTTAACATGCACCCAGTTGTTTGGTTATTTACTGCTTATGCAATATAAAAAGGTGGAAGTTATATTGTAGCCTTCTGAAACATAAAAGCAAAACATTTGCTATCTGCACCTGTAAAACTGCATGTTAACATTTAGCACATTTAGTTTAATAGTATCTTTCTTTAAATGTAACTAAACATGTAAAATGTTGTAAACTAAAGAGAAAAGGACAGAGAGAAAAGTGTTGCATAGCAAACAGGAAGAGAAACAGAGAGCAAAGAGAGATCAGCAGGGTTCACCTTCATCTCCTCTCCTGTCAGGACACCTGTTTCAAAAATGCTGCAGAGCCGGCTACTTTCCAATTTGCCCTTGAATTATCACACACGCACACACACTTGCACACACGACCAACACACACAATAAATTACAGTTACACCTCAGCGGTATTTCATTACTCTCCTTATAAAACAGAGGCCAATTTCTACTTGATATTCAGCAGACGACAAACACACACACACACTTTACATTTTAAAAGCCAACTTCCCCCTCCATCCCAGCACACACACGTTACTGTAAAGTGTTACTTAAAACCAAGCTGCCATGAGGCTGATACACATGGCTGCTAACAGGAAACACACCACAGAGAGGAAGAAGGGACGTGGATAAGTGATAGAGAAGGATGGAGAGGAGGAAGAAGGAAAGAGATGGAAAGATATTCAGTGTGTGTTTGTTTCTCTAACCTGACATTATACTCGCGCTGTGGGGACCATTTTGAATGTGTGTGTGTGTGTGTGTGATGCTGCCAGAGAGACAGTGAGATGGACAATGGGAGGTCGGGCGCAGGGCATTAGGAAGACTGAAGGCTTTTGAAATATTCATGGTGCAGTGGAGTAATGGTGAAGGTGGAGCTGCTTCGCCTACCTGCCATGGTGCCACGCTAAGTGCCTGGTCCCTCCTCCTGTCAATCAACCAGCAGGTCAGTCCACAGCAAACACTCAGACAGACAGTCAGCTTTTCCACTTGCTCCCACTCTTCGTCCCCTAGAGGCTTTCTGGACCCCCTCCCCTCTCCGTCTGCAATCAGTGCTCCACCACTCTCTCCTTCGTCCCACTCCACTTTCCTCCTCTCACCCTGGACCCCTCCCTCTTTCTCTCTCCTCCTTCACTTCCATCGTTCCTCCTTCTCCTCTCTGGCTATAGGCAGGGAGGACACAGGCAAAAGGGGTGGAGCCTGGCTCAGGGCCACACAATCAGCTGCATCAGCTGTACAGCCAGGCACTACCAGGAAGAGATGCTGCAGAGCCGGCCTCAGGATCAATGACAACATTTGACTGCAACACAACTTTTGCGTTCAGAATAATGATATTCTTGTTCTAAATAACCAGGCTCTGTTGGGATCATTCTTTATGAGACTAAAACTAATAAGTATAGATATCCTACGACATAAAATGCACCACTCTTTTGTCTGTGTATCAAACCCTGATATATCTTCTTCCTTTATGCCATAGAAATCCTTGATAAAAGCATCAACCAGCCACACTGTTGTACTGGGAGACAGCAAAACACACATAGTTCATTTAAATGAATCCCACATCCTGCTGCCACAAACACACCAAATGTTCATTAAAACGCAGCTTTAAATAAATAGTCCCTCATAAAATGCACAATTTATTCAGATTTGATGATTTTTGCCAAAAGAACTTCATCTACGTGAACCGCTTACCGAGTACAATGTGCTGTGATTGATAGCTATTGATGCTAACACTGCATACACCGCCCCGATCATTTCATCTCCATCTACAGCTGAATGGACAAATTGTACTCTGCGGTACCAGCATGCACCTAGAGTCGACTATGCTACACTTTACACTGTAAATGATGTCCTGCTGTCATTGCACTCTCTGTAAATGTGTGTATGTTCAGAGTACACCAAGCTTACAGTAGCAACATATGTTTAAATACAGCCCTCATACCAAGCTGAATCATAAAATAGGATTAGAATAAACAGATTACACCCTCCTAGCCCAAAGTCAATTCTGGATAAGCACTTCTGAGAAATACTATCCTCCACATCCTGCTGCTAACTGAATGAAATGTGAGAGTGAAGCTACAGAGAGAAAGCTGGATGCACCAACAACAGCTCAGAAATCCTGCAGGCTCTGAACACAACAGGTCTGAGAGGTTTACTGACATGTCCCTCTTCCTGCCATGTGGGGCTGCTGTTGGGTCATTTGCGTAGTGCAGATTTAAGTGACTGTGAAAGAATTTGCGCCTCTTTTTAATTGTTCCACACACAGGTCTATGTGCTGGGACAATAACATCATAAAATGGTTCAAGGTCATCTTTTGAGGCTCTGTACTTTTTTTGTGAAAATATCAAATAATTACGTTTTTTTTCCAGAATGTGGAAATGAATGCCAGAATGTTTAAAGCAGGTTATTTAACAGTTGGGTTTTGTGAGTTAACATGAGGAGTTAAACTAATGCTTAATGGTTTAAGGGCTATAAGTATAAGTCAAAAATAATGTGTTTAATAATTTATTTGAAAAGAGTTAATTTCTTAAATAAATTGGAGATTTTTTTTAAATGTATGTTATAGAGTTAGGTAGTTCATTTGCATTTAAAAGCTACAGGCACAGAATCAGTCAGATCTGTTTGGTATTTCGAGCCAAACACTTCAGAGACATGTTTTGTGTTTATCCGAGACCTATAATATATTGTTGGAAAGGAGTATAATAGGGGACCTTTAAAAGAAGACAAACAAAGGAAAGAAGTTGTGCGATGTGCCCTCCAGCTTTTCAAGTTCAGGCATTGAAAGAAAGCCAACAAAGCCAGAACACTCAATAGTGTTGTTGGAGTTGATCTAAGCAGCATCATTTAGATAAAGCCATGAAGGTTCTAAACTCTAGAACATCTTTCGTACAATAAAACTCTAAAAGGGAGACAACTCTTCAATGTATTGACTGAAGATGTGAGCAGGTGGCAGAGGAGAGCAGATCCCAGAGGATCTCTGGTTACACAGACGACAGGTGGCAGAGGAAGAAAGACAGAAAGTAAAAGAAGAAGAAAGGAATAAATAAGGTGTTGAATGACGCTCACTTTGCAGATGCTGAGATCTATCACACATTGTGACTTTGAGACTTCCAACAGGACCCAGTGTGTGACGCCGTCTCATCCTCCTGCAGTCTGTCTGAGTCTCACCGGCTGCAGCACAGCAGGAAACACCTCCTGACTTCATCACTTCTCACACAGGCCTATTTTCATCAGCAATTTCCGCACCTTTCATTGAAACGTGTTTTGAATCATAATTGAATATGCTATATACGGTCATATAGACTGCTTATTTCTCTGCTTTAATGCTGCCATTTAAGCTGTACAAATAATATAAAACATTTTCCCCAGACCGTAAAGCAGTAGGAGCACATTTCAGATAGATCTTCCTGTAAGTCGCTCTGGGGTTCGAATCGTCCAAAGATCAGCTCATATCGTCTTTTCCTAACCACTATTCCTTGACCTCTGTGTGAAACGTTACGGGCTAAGGAATAGTGGTTAGGAGGTTTCAAAAGGACTTAGTGAAAGACGAGCTTCAAGAGAATCCGACTGCACTTACACTATCAGATGTATTTATGATGTGCCAGGGGATGTTATTAATGTGCGTCTGCTGAGGGGAAACTACAGCTTTCTGTACAGAGGACCTATAAGAGCATCTAGATAGATACTTTGCACCGTGCGCTCTTACGATGTTGTTCTATGCAGGCTTGTTAGCCTTCACATCTATCATTGTCTATAGCACTATTCAAACGTTTTTTTAAACGTTTAAGAAACCGCTCAGTAAACACTGCGAAATGTTGACTTTATTTGTAAAACGCAAAAAAAGTAACGTTCATATTTCTCCAATTTGATTATTATAGTGTTGCACGTTGAACATGATATGCATTTCTCGGTCATGATCAGATGTTTCCGTGAACAGCTGAATGTTGTGTCACGGTTAATGTTGCAGCAAGGTATTGTGGGACAGCATTTTCTCCTTGCATCAATGTTGCATGTAATGTCACCACTGCTAAGCTAAGGCACACTTGTGTTGGCATGATGACGTTTAGTAGTCTCATTTAGACACTCGTTAGCAACCGCCGTGTTAAAGAAACATAGAAGCTTCACACATTCACAGTGGGGTGATTACTGACAGATTTGATGTCGTAGAACAAAACCTCTTAGTCTTCAGCTTGTTTTAACCAGACCTTATTTCAGGCATCTAACCAAAGACACATTCACAACACCATTGAATTCAAACTGAGGGGACCTGCGGACTGGTGAGTCTTGAATGTACACCGTACCAGAAAGGAGGGGGTCTTGGTGAGTAGAAGTGCTCTTAATAAAAAGCTGAATCCCCCCGAGCCCCAGAGAGAGCTTCCTCTGACATTTAGTGGAAGACGGCAAACAAAACAATGCCTGCAAATATCAGCGAACAAATACAGGCCTCTTCTCCTGAGACATGTTTTCTCTCACCACTAACCTTTACTTAGTCTTAAATGACACACACACACACACACACACACACACACACACACACACACACACACACACACACACACACACACACACACACACACACACACACACACACACACACACACACACACACACACACACACACACACACACACACACACACACACACACACACACACACACACACACACACACACACACACACACACACACACACACACACACACACACACACACACACACACACACACACACACACACACCACACACACACACACACACACACACACACACACACACACACACACACACACACACACACACACACACACACACACACACACACACACACACACACACACACACACACACACACACACACACACACACACACACACACACACACACACACACACACACACACACACACACACACACACACACACACACACACACACACACACACACACACACACACACACAATCTAAAAATGTTATTATATTTTAAAGTTAAAACACAATTTTCCTTTAAATAAAAAATATAAAGAACTTGTCACTTTTACCAGTTGGAAATTAGGCCTGCAACTAATGCAGATTATGGCTTCACAACAATTCAAATGTTATCAACATCTTAACATGGACTAGGGCAATATCTGCCACTTCCTTACAGAGCCCCTCCTCCAACACACACGAACGCGCACATGACCAATGAGGGCACAAGATAAGTTTGTGCACAGATGGAAGGCTGACAGGCAGGTAGGCCATCCAGTTATCGGGATGTTAAGAGCATTCCATGGAATATAACAAAAAGTGTATCTCGAGCCGGTTTCTCAAATGTACCTACACCACCTTTAATAGATTGGTCTATTCAAATGTTTGTAAATTGTAAAAAAAAGAAAATCCAAAGATAATCAGTTAAATATGAGGCTGAATGCACCATGTTCTGCTTCTTTTGTATGAAACATCACTTTGAACATCAGTTGCTGACTTTACAGGTGATCACTTAGTGTATTAGTTGAGTTATCAGTGCAGATAAAGAAGAGATGACCAAAATGAAATGTGTACTTTGATGGCAGCTCTTAGCATAGACTCTGCAGACTAAACGGCACGCTTCACTGGACACATCGGAGCATCTGACCCTCACAGCAGGACCAGCTGTCACTCAACCAGCTCTCCTGGCAACCTGCAGCTGACATTATCCACTTCATAGTTTGTATTGGATAGTATTCTAAGATGACCTGCACGAAGCTCCTGTGCAGCTCACCAAACAGATCCTGTGTGTTTCTCCTACAGTTTCATTTCAATCTTGACCTGAGGAGCTGCAGGAGGCCTTGGACATGGCTCAGATCGGATCAGACTACCCATGATCCCTAGCTGTCTCTGCACCTGTCACTCAATATGGCTGTCTGTGAAGTTTAGCAGACTGCAGACATGGTTTGTGGAGACAATCAGTTTACATGCATTACATTGACATCATGGGTATATTTACATCACTAAGAAGAAGTGACAACACTGAGAGATCGACTGTTTTGTGTGAAACAGCTGGAGAAACAGAGACACAGTGTAATAATAAGCACCCACAATCCTCCATTGTCCCCACAGATATGATCTTTCCTTCAGCAGGTATTTGCATGATATTTGTAAAGCAGGATATGACAGATACAGAGACTGTGACCATCATTTATTCAAATCCCAAAAATGTATCCTGTTCAGGAGCTGATAGATGCAATGTTGCAAATGTAACCATGTTCTCATCCATGATGATAACCAACATCCTACAGGTGTGTTAGTGTTACAGGTGACTGGGTTTAGAGACAGAGCTGTGGACTGAGAGGAACCTGAACATATCACAGGTAAATAACCCTCACAGCATAATACCTGATAAAGAATACAACTCTCTCATAATTCACTCCAACCAAAAACACTACTGTTAGAATATAGAACAGGGGGGAAAGCCTTGAGAATTTTTTTAAGGTGGATACTTTTTTCTTTCAAAAAACCTAAAAAACATTGAATGACGATAAGATACAATTCATTCATAGATTAAATGGCATTCATGTATAATGCATCCAATCAGGCTAAAGTGTGCGGTCACTTAGGCGAATATGCAGAGGGGAAATATTTGTTCTTAAGTATTTTTCAACGAATGCATGACAGTGTCAATGTTGTAGTCGATGTTTGCAAATTTCTGAACACATATCCTCTTTCATGTCTACATGTGTGTGTGTTGTGTGTGTGATGGTTTGTATGGGGGCTCACCGTTGTTGCAGTACTGTAGCAGCAGGTTGGTGCTGTCATACAGGCTCCCACACGAAGAGATCCTCTCCGACATCATTCCCTCTCCTCTGACTCCGGCTTCCTTCCCGGCTCTCCCGCCCCTCTGTCGGCTCCTTTTTCCTCCTTTCACCCCTCTCCGTCTCTTCTTCACGCCGGCAGCCCTTCCTGTCTCCCCCACATTCATAAACAGACAAACACATACACCTGTACCTGCTCCTTCTCCCCTCCACTCTCCCGCTCCTGCCTCTCTGCCAGCATCAAGCTCCACACTATGTCATGTTCTGCACTTCCGCTTAGCACTTTCAAAATAAGAGTCACAGCGAAGCACAACACACCATTTACAGGACTCTGTTGTTGTGCTCCTCCACCCTTTTTTTAAATCAAATTTGTTGACAACATTTAATATTCATATCCGTAATGTATCTCTTTTTGAAAAACGTTTTAATATTGAATCCCCCTTTCCCTCCGTAGGTTAACATAACCTAAAAAAAGATGAAAAAAAAGTGTGTTTCTCAAATGTTGATGCTGAACATGTTGTTCATTCCTCACAGCTGAGCTCAATTATTTCCATCGGTTGGATTTTTCTGGATTTTTCAATTATTTACAACTCAAAGAAAATAACAGTCAAACACTCCACTTTAGCCTATCACATTAATCTCCTAATAATGTGAATTTGACACTATGTCAAAGCCTTTCTGTGTTTTCAACATAATTCTAGTTAAAAGCAATTTCTATTCCATAATTATACAAATATCATGATCACTTTTGGGTCTTTATTGATTCTGCATTTTGAGCTTTATTAGCTGTGCTGATCCTATGAGTAAGTAGGATATTTTATTTCAGTAAAGTATGTACCATTGTATTTATTCATTCATGGATGTGTAGCCATACTATCTTTTGTATATATCCTATGCTTTTATTTTGAAGAGTGAACCATTAGTTTTCCGGTAATAATCAATTTGACTCTCGCTGGCTTGACGAAACTTCCTGGCCTTATCTGCCCTGCCTACCGCTGTTACTATAGCAACAGGCTCTCCACCAGCTTCGGCTCTTGATTATTGGAGGCGGGAGCGAGGCAGATGAACATGACTGTAGCTGATATTTTATGAATCAAACCGGAACTGCTGGTGTCGGTTGCCTTTACGTGCAATTGAAGCTAACGTTTCTGAAAAGAGAAAGGTGATACCGGTGTGGAGTTGTGATCCTGAATAATTCATTGGGAAACGGTGTGGAACCATAGACTATACACACGTGCTCGTAATTTATGCCAAAGACCATTAAGCAGAGCAGGATGTTAAACCCCCTGCGCGGCGGCCATAAATCATGGCATGGATTGGCTTCTCACTGAAATGCTATTCATTTCCCCCAGGCTCCAAGGATAATACACGTTCACGTTCTGTCACAATTTCAAACATGTTTTTGATTTCAGTTGACTAAATGTCTTTAAAAAAAACTGAAAGGTCACATGGCCCATGTCAAAAAAAAGATTCATGGGTTCATATTATAGACATCAGTGTGGCCCACACTGATGTCTATAATATGAACCCATGAATCTTTTTTTTAAATCAGAAATCCTTTATCTGACATACAGCTTGGACATTTACAATGTTTACAGCAAATGGAACAATTATAAATAAGGCTAAATGAATTATTGCTGACTGCTTCTGCCAGTTAGTTATTTTTTAAATAAATCACAGGAAGTAGGCTACGTACTATCTTGTCGTGTCTAACTCATAGACTGTATGGTCTAACTTGACGTTTTACCTTTATGTAGGTCCTAACTGTGACCACTAGAGGGCAGCATACATTCTCAATTCTACACGGTAACTAACACAGAGAAACAAACACTGCAGTTCTACCTGAGTCAAGGTAGAAACTAAGATGTAAAAGTAACAATGTTGTTCATAATAACCTCAAATAATTGTTACTCTCTGTACTGTTGCTTAACTGCTGAATCTGCATCATTGAAATCAGTAAATAAAAACCCTGCTGTCTTATGGGCTAGCAGTGCATTCTGGTGTTCATCCGCTAGATGGCAGTCGTGTTTCTAGATACAATCATGTAATCGGTAAATTATGTCTACTAACACTTCCCGTGAGAATTAAAAAAAATAAAATACATAATCATTGATGCTGAGAAATACTGGATGGACATCTGGGTGGAAATTATGTAATATTATGAAACGGAAAGAGGGGAAAAATGATCCAAAGAGACAATAATGTATGTATATAAATGATCATAGAGTGTTAAATGGAATGCAAGGTTTGTTTAAGTATTACCTGTGGAGGTTCTGTAAATAGTGGAAATGTAAAGCGGAGAAATAAGACATTAGAGCAGCGTTAGGAGTAGGAAAACAACTGGTGAATATGTATGAAGTGTGCAGAAGTATCCATAATGCGCATGCGCCAGTTACGTAGATTTGTTGTTGTCACGTGACAGTCGATTCGAACCACCCACTTTTGCCGAGCAGTTACTTGAAGGTGCTAGAAAATGATGAAATATAGAGAAACACTCTCTGCTGACGTTTGACTCAGATGTATAAAGGCACACGGAAAGCCACCTGATAGCGCTGAATCATTTAAAGCGATGTTCTTGTGGAGCTAAACAGACTTGTAGACCTCTTTGCTTAAAACTACAAACTTAGTTCGCATTAGCATTAGCATCATATTAGGAAGAGGTGTGCCAGCTTCCCGACCACAGACACCACTGACAGTAAGTCCATTTTCAGTCACTAGTATGCGGATACATATGTGTTTGGGAGGGTTTTATTAAAGTATTTATTAAGTGTTATCAAATGTCGATGTTTTGCATGAACAAAGTTGTTGGCCAACTTTCAGCATTTAGCTCAGAAGTTGTTAAATGACCCTCAATAACTAAATGAATGTATACAGCCTCCAGTTAATAAATGCTAGCTTGGTGATTTCACTGCAAAAAAAACAACTAAATGTCCCTTTTACATGTTCCTATAATAACCTGTGAGGCAGTTCCAAAACGTAGTGTGTCAGTGAGTGTGACTGCTGCATTTAGGTTTAATAGATATTTAGGGCATACACCAATTTTAAACATGTGTATGTTCAACCTAAAAGTCACACACTGGGCCTACAGAGGTGGTCACTATCTCTTGTTGCTCGATTAAATCCAACTGTAGATTTAAGTCTTGAAGCCTCTGATTCAGATTTACTGATTTATCCGACTCATGGTTACAAAACACCAGAGGTGGGAGAAGTACTTGTAGATCTTGTTCAAAATGTTACTCAAGTAAAAGTAGAAAAGTATTGGCTTCTTGATCAACTAAAAAGTAACAAAAGCAAAAGTATTCATTCTACAGATACGCCATTTCAGAATAATATATATTATATGTTTTGTTTTTTAATAATTGATGTATTACTGGGAAAGGAAAAAAGAGAATAAAATAATGAAAGAATACTATAATTTAAAAGAAGTAGAATAAACTTCAATAAGGTTAAAATGTAAAGGAAACAAGATAATAATATTACATTTTATTTAAAAATGACCTTAAAGACACTTTTACATATACAGGTTCAAATGACCCCCCCATGTCCTAAACCGTCTTACTCCCTGCCATTAGTCCTGTCAAGCAGAAATGACTCTGACGTTGTCTCTTCCCAGCTGCGTTCAGCATGCGGCCCCGACAGAGGGGGTCCCACATGGGCCTGATGCTGCTGGCCTCCCAGCTATTCCAGGTGGGACTGGACAACATCCCCCCCGTCACGCTGGCTGTGCTGGGACTCAACGTGTATCTGTTCCTGTTCCCTGCAGCGCCTCTCATGCAGGTAATGCACTGATGATAGAGAGTTTTAATGGGACACTGTCGGAAATAACACCATCACATGTTGTAGAAAACACCGTACAATTGATTTTATTAATATGAGTTTGCCTCTGGTAAATGTGTTTTTTATTTTGTCTTCATCTTTACACTCACCTTTGCTCTAACAATGTCATTTTCCCCGCTGTGGTATGAATGAAGGATTTCTGATTCAATTTGCTGCTTTTCTTTCTCCCAGTAAGTAGAAGCTGAAAAAATAGAATTATATCCGATCTAATTCAACAAAAAATAGAACTCTACAAGATTTTAAAAAGGCGAAAACTCAATTTAAAATTATAAGCAAACTTATATTGTACTTTGTTGTTAGATAATAAACTTGAAGGAATACAAACATAAACATTTCATGACTTTGATCATCCTTTAACAGTCCACAACAGGTGCCATCCAGACAGCTGTGGAGCTTTGTGGGGCGGAGTATTGATACGCTTGTAGCAATAACACTTCCCCAAGGCATGTTTCCTCACTCCTCTCCTCTGGAAGCCTCCTCGACTCCTCTGCATCTCAGCAACTGGGACGTCTTTCAATATGGCGTGTGCTGATGGAGAAAGAGGGGTGGAGTCGGGACATTGGGATGATCCTTGGCTCTAACAAAAACAAATTCTGTGTTTCCTCTCTCAGGCGTGTGTGAGTGTGCAGCAGGCCTACTGGCGGGGGGGCTGGCGCCGCCTGCTGCTGTCCCCGCTGCACCATGTGGATGACTGGCACCTCTACTTCAACATGGCTTCCTTCCTCTGGAAAGGGACCAACCTGGAGCGGCGGCTGGGGGGCCCCTGGTTCCTCTACCTGCTGTGCGTCTTCTCTCTTCTCACCGGGGGGGTGTACCTGCTGCTGGAGGCCGCGCTGACAGAGCTGACCCAGGACCAGTCCTACAGCATGGCCTGCGCCGTGGGCTTCTCAGGTACAGCGAGTCTAACAAACTCACACACAAAGCTGGGAGATCTGTATTAAAGATTGGACTTTAGATGTAGCACAAAATGAAAATGAGAAATGACATTGTCTTAAACGGGAAGCTTTATAATACAGAGAAGTATGTATTTATTTATAAATGAGTAGGTTATGGATTGAAAGGTAACAGGCTAAAGAAATAATACAAATTATTTTATAGTGGTGTTTGAAGACTTTGTTTCTTTTGAATATGTTTTCTCTAGGCAGCCTCCTTGTGGTCTGTCATATTTGATGCATTCATTTCTGTATTCATATTTGTACGTTTAGATTTTCGTCTGTGAAGGTGTAGCAAAGCAATATTATATTGTAGGCCTGTACGATTTGGAAAAATACTCATTTGTGATTGATTTTAATTTTTGCGATTTCAATATTCCCTTAGTCCAGTGGTTCTCAAACTTTTTCTGTCATTCCCCACTTTGGCCTTTTCAAGCCCCACCTGCTCCTCATCGCTCCAATAAAATGACAGGCCAAGCTTCAAATGGTCAAATGTATCGTTCTATAACAGGGGCCTTTTTTAGGATGAGAGCTACTTTCACAAAATAAAACAAGTCGTGAGCTACTTTAACTCCTCTTTTTTGTTTTTTTGCAGTGTATATATTTAGCACATTTTAACATTATTATATGCTGACCTTTAACCTTTGTGTGCTGTTTGGGTCTGTGGGACCCTTTTCAGCGGCGCTGTGAAAGTCCACCGCCGTTGCGAGTCTCCGGCTGTAACAGTCCACTACCGCCCGCGAGGACCCAGGTTCGATTCCGGCCTGAGGTCCAAAACATTTATTTAAAAAATAAAATAAAATAAAGATAATAATCTCCCGTTCATCGCGTCCATTCGCGACCCACCTATCACATCTCTGCACCCCACACTTTGAGAAACGCTGAACTAGTCCCAATTGCGTTATCGAAAAAATATCAATCATTTGTGCAGCCCTATCACGTTTCAGTAACCCATGTATCATGTCTTCTCACACTACACAGCCTATGGCAACACCTTCTAACTGTGTGTGTGTGTGTGTGTGTGTGTGTGTGTGTGTGTGTGTGTGTGTGTGTGTGTGTGTGTGTGTGTGTGTGTGTGTGTGTGTGTGTGTGTGTGTGTGTGTGTGTGTGTGTGTGTGTGTGTGTGTGTGTGTGTGTGTGTGTGTGTGTGTGTGTGTGTGTGTGTGTGTGTGTGTGTGTGTGTGTGTGTGTGTGTGTGTGTGTGTGTGTGTGTGTGTGTGTGTGTGTGTGTGTGTGTGTGTGTGTGTGTGTGTGTGTGTGTGTGTGTGTGTGTGTGTGTGTGTGTGTGTGTGTGTGTGTGTGTGTGTGTGTGTGTGTGTGTGTGTGTGTGTGTGTGTGTGTGTGTGTGTGTACACGTACACGTACACAGGTGTCCTGTTTGCTCTGAAGGTGCTCAGTAACCACTACCACCCTGGAGATGTGACCCGTGTGATGGGCTTCCCGGTGTCTAACCGCTACGTGAGCTGGGTGGAGCTGGTGCTGATCCACATGATGTCACCTGGGTGAGTTACCTGTCAAACGTCTGCAGAAAATAATCAGGATTCACTCCGCAGATCTGCTGTAGAGATAACAGAACTCGCTTGATGCATGTTGTGGAGCAATGACCCTGCTGGGTTTAGTGCTTCAGAAACACATATAAATCAGAAATCCTGTATATGTCCTGCAACGGGGAGATGTACATTATTAAACAGCAGATACTGTAGACTTAAAGTCAAGGTAAAGTGAGAAAAATAATACAATTGCTAAGCAAGCACATGTTTTTAATAACACAATAAGTAAAAAAAATAGCAGATATGTACACCATGGTAGAAGAAAAGTGCCCATATTGAATTAAAGAGCTAGCTGGTACTGTATGCCAAATTGTAAGTAAACTGAGATAAATAAACGTGGAATTGCAGGATATCTGTATATTTACAGACAGTGTTATTGCACATCAGGGGTATTCCAGTCTGTGTGTGTTTTATCCCTTACTCACCAAACGACACTCATGTTTCGAAGTTCAAAGATAGAAGGTTGTCCCTATTTTCTCACAACTTGGCAAATGTTGGACTTAAAAAAAAAAAGGTGAAACAAAGTAATTGCAAACTATATGTCATGAAGTTTGATTTTTAAATACATTTACGGAGTGTTGATTTTGATTTGTATTTAGTCATTAAAAAGAGTTAAGAAAAGTCAATAATATTCATGAGTAAATACAAGTTGCTAAAGTATTTAAGGTAACAAACGGTATCACACAGTTGTTCTTTAGATAAGTTTCCCTTTTGTTACTACATGCTGTCACGAATGAAGGTGTCCACCAGGTGGCAGTGTTTGAGTAGTCAGGAGTTACTGTGTGTCTCCTCAGGACCTCTCTGATTGGTCACCTGGCTGGGATCCTGGTGGGTCTGCTCTACACGTTAGGACCCCTGAAGGCCGTCATGAAGAAATGTGCAGGTCGGAATCCATCAGATTCTGTGTTGCCTTGTAACATGTTCAAAACCCACTCTATGGTTAAAGATATATGAATAAATAAAGATAACGGTTTCATTTTCCTTAATTCTTTAAATAGATTTAGTTGTGATTCAGGTCATATACTAGCCTCATGGAAGCTCTCAGTTTCAGTATCTATAAATACTAGGTGACATTTCATGTGTTAATAATAGAACAATACTGGAGAAACATTAAAACACTATGTTTGTCCTAAAATGGTCTCTTTATCTATATTTCACCAGGCTTTGTTACATCGAGCGGATATAACTCCCGACCCAGTGCATACTACAACTCTTCAGGCTCTACAGGTACCAAAGCATTCAGTCATTGCATGTACATACGTTTAGCTAGAATTTCAAAGGAATTTGATTGTATCTGTGTGTCCAATGCAGGGTGAGCGCATGCCGTTGCATGTCACCCTTTTTCTTTTTGCATCACCATTGTTGTCCAGACGCTGCAAGCGTTTC
Organism: Trematomus bernacchii; assembly: GCF_902827165.1. NCBI lineage: Eukaryota > Metazoa > Chordata > Actinopteri > Perciformes > Nototheniidae > Trematomus > Trematomus bernacchii. The sequence continues at coordinate 1,810,600 of NW_022987966.1, forward strand.
GAGTTGAAAATATTTAACATTTTCAGAAAAGCACCACTGATGTCACTGCAGAAATTGGATGAAAAACTTGTTTTTCGACGTGTTTGTCAGACAGAAACAATAACAAAGATAAAAAAGGCTGTTTGATGGGACCCTGATGCTCGCGGTGAGTTTTGTACTTTTATCTCCAGATGAGGATCGACGTCTTGCTCTATGACTGACAGACTGAGCTGTGAAGCTCATTCAGACTAAGTGTGAGAGCAAGCAACTCCTGTCGGTGCTCATTGTGAAAAAAAAGAAGTAGTTCCACACACAGAACATAGAAATCAGACGGTATTGAAAGACTGACATTTGGTATTTGTTGGTCTTTTCACACAAGCCTTAACCTTTTTAAATTGTGTTTCATTGCTTATTCCATATTGCATGTGTGTGTTTGCAGGCTACAGGAGCACTGGTGGAGGATACTCAGGATACCGTCAGAACAATCCTCCAGACTACACCCCCCCCCACACAGCTTCTTATAGCAGCGGACTGACAGAGGAGGAGCAGCTAGAGGCGGCCATCAGAAACAGTCTGAATGACAGGGGTAAGGGAGGAGAGTGTGTGGGGGGAGGGAGGGGGGTTCTAATGACACCTTATCTTCCAATTCATGAAAAGATTTTCATAAGGTTTCAATTAATTTTTTTTAGCTAATTTCTTTTAAATCACTTTTAAAAACTCACTTTTTTACAATTGCTTTTATGTTATTTTACTTGTGTTTTATTACATTATATTTGTTTTACTCTTCATTTTATGAAATATGTTTTAGTTCACGTTATCCTCAAGTTGTACATGTGTTCTGTATTTATGTGAAAGCACTGTGCTACTGTATATAAATAACGTGTATTTTTTAAAACAAGGCAATTCCAAGTGCTTAACAGAAGAATATAATACATATAAAATTACATTTAAATACATTGAAAAACAGTCATTAAAAATATCTTATTATTGTTTTTAAACGTAAAGCCTTTGGGCAAAGTTAAAATAAAAGAAGACCGGTAAAATACAAAAATAAAAGTTACAGTTCAGTGTGAGATACAAAAAAGTGAATAAACCGGCAGCATTCAGTTTGGATTTGAAAGTTGTGAGGGTTACAGTGGACCTGGAGTTTCCTGGGACTTTGTTCCTGATCGATGGAGCATAATAACTGAACCCTGCTTCTCCATTTATTTTTCTGGGGACAAAAAGCAGACCTGAGGGTTCATAAAAGCCAGCTAAAAGCTAAAGTGTCTAAATCTAATGATGTACTGTTTTGTAGGACAAAGCAGCCAGAGAGGAGCTCCTCCTCCCTACGGTCTCCACCTCTCTGATGAGGCCAGAGCGGAGGAGATCAGGTTGAGGAGACTGAGGAGGTTTGACAGCTGAGCTGTCGGCAGCGAAGAGGAAGAAGGAAGTGAAGGTGACAAGAGAAGAGGAGGAGTTCCCCCTGAAGCTCCAGACTTCACAGGATGAAGGTCCATGCACACAGACTGACCCCTTCATCAGCTCGGTGACAGAGTGCTGCTCTGACCCGAGCTACGCTAAGCTACTTTAATGTGAATATGCTTATGAGCAGGTAAGGGTGAGATTGTCTGGTGATGAGGACTCCAATGGGGAATTAATAGGACATATCAAATGCCTTGAAGCTTTTTTGATGTTGTATTTTGTACATTATTTTGTATGTATGAAACATATACAGATAAAAGCAACTACAGTATGATGAGATGCGGCAATTCATTTAATCCAAAGGAAATTGGCTCCGCGATAAAAAAAGTATAAACCCTAAATGCTGAAAGTTGTTTAAAACCCAATTTTAGATCTGCATAATATTCATTTCATTTGCGAAAAAATACATACTTTTCTTCCAAACATATGTATCTCAATCTTGACTTATCTAGTATATCTATATATTTTTACCAGATCTTGTTTACTCATGGTGGAGAAAAAACTGTAAAATAATCTATTTTTTTCTGTTCTCACAAATGGAATATAGAATAAAAAACATGTTCTAATATGGACTCCAATTACATTTTCTTTAATGAGATATAAAGTCGGTAAAGCTGATTGACACAAGCCATACCCAAATGTTTACAAAAGATTGCTTCCCCATTCAAACAAGCTTTTATTTGATTTGCAAAACACAACACCACATGATGCCAAATACTCATGCATAATAATGACACGTTTAATGCTGCCTTGATGGTACACATCTGGTTTCAAGAAGGCCCAGTTGGCTTCAGCAAAGACATGACTCGGTTTTAAGCTGTTATTACATATATTACTTGCGTCTTAATACATCATTTTTAGGAATAGCATTAAGTGAATTAAGCGCAAAACTTTCTAAAACATCCCCACACGACAGTGACAGTGGCTGTAAGCAAAGTTTAAAAATCAACGTGAAAGAAGTACATTGCTGGCTCCAATTCGCCTAAAGCCCTGAGGCATGATGGGAAGTAGGACAGCTTAAATTAGAGCAAAGAAACCCAACGAGCCATTATCGGTCTAAAACCATGCTGCAGTATACGCAATGAAACAGTGCATACTCATGTTATCAGAAGAACGAGTGGGGGGTGTCAAATAACCAGAATCAAAAGTCATTTTTATTAATATACACTGAAAAATCTGAAACATTGATTTGATTAAATGTATTATGTCAGCAGATTTCACATAACTGTATTAGGTTAGTTGAAAGCAATCATAATAAGTTTAAATAAAAAACATTAGGTTCAACTTAATATTATTGCTTTCACCTAACCTAATACAGTTATGTGAAACCTGTTCACATAATACATTTAATTAAAGTCAACGTTTCAGTTTTTTCAGTGTGGACCCAATATCAGAGGTTTTTTAGTTTAACATGAGTCAGATTTGACAGTTTGTTTTGCATGCTGCCGAGGGGAGGGTGGGAGCCGGGTGGAGAGGCCCTGGCAGAACATGAAGGGTGGGGGCTGCAGAATATGAAGGGTGGGGGCTGCAGAGTGACGGAGAGATGACAGGATGGGGACAGGATGACAAACAGAGCGCCGCTCACAGCAGGTGCCGTCTGCCTGTAGCATGAGTGCATTCCAAAGCTGCTCCTCGATGTGTCGCTGGCTTTATGACTCTTACTGCGTCTCAGTTTGTCATTGTACATCACACGTGTCTGTGAACACATTCAGAACATCGCTCAACCTGCTGTCACGCTGCCACCGAGCAGCAGAGATGAAACTGTGAGGTACACTCGATTTTTTAAGTTGATTTGAGCATTTAGTCTTCATCAATAGTCTATCAACAAAGGATTCAGGTTTGAGCCCTTTTGAAGGGTTCTTCAGCAAGCTTCTGATTCCCCACTGCCAACTGTACCTGAATCAGTTTACCTCATATCAGTTAAGTATGAGTTCTATTCAAGGTGTCATGGTTGCAAGCACAAAACAATATGACATGAGAAGCTGTTTGTGTTATTTCTTTAGCACTAGTAACCAAGAATGTAATAAGCCAATCGCAGAGGCAACAATTCATTAATGTCTTAACATACTTTTGTTATCATAACATGGCAACAAAAATGCAGAACAGGAACATCAGATGTTTTCTTCAGCATAACCTTACTAAATTAGGCAAACTGTTAACCTGCTTTTCTGTAAAAAGTGCTGTTTGGCCTCAATAAAACTTGTTTATACATGTGATTTTATTGTTTTCTCCTTTTTTAATAAACCAAGGCAGGGATTTCCTGTGCGTAAATACAGGAGCACATGTTTCTTTATCAGGGAAACAATGTCAGCCATGTTACATTTAGAGAGTTTGTTTGTTGCAAGGCTGTAAGAACAGATGGTTTCTTCTTATGTTCAGATAGTAAAGCCTTATAAGGTATTGGGCAATATAAAACAGTTTGATTAATTAAAATAATTTAATTTTTTAATATATGTATATATATATATATTTAGAAAAAACTATCCATCCATCCTTCCTCATCCAGTTATCCGGAGTCAGTAGGCGGAGTAAGCAGTTCCAGTAGAGGGCCCCAAACCTCGCTGTCCCTGGCCACATCACCCAGCTCTGACTGGGGGATTACAAGGTACTCCCAGGCCAGCGTGTAGATATAATCCCTCCACCTGGTCCTGGGTCTTCTTCCAGCTGGACGGAGCGGCCAGATTGCATCCTTACCAGATACCCGAACCACCTCAACTGGCTCCTTTCTATGTAAAATAGCAGTGGAAAAAGGCATTTTGGTTGCTTGTATCTGCAATCTCATCTTTCAGTCATGTAGAAAAAAGAAAAAAAAATAGTGTGGAAGAAATCATTTCTACTGATAAAGATCATAAAAGGTATTTAATAGAGATCTGCACTGAAAAAGTTCCAATGTTCGATTAAAATGTCATCTTTCCAACATGGTGACCTTGAAGCTGGTAAACAAACACCATGACAGGGAATCTATTTCACACAGTGACATGTAGGTGGGCTGAAAACCTGCTTGTGCCGGACCTGAAATACCCCTTGGCTCCCACTGAGCTTATCAGAGGCGAGCCACCCCACTGCCATTTGCTGCATAACCACTCTGAACCCTAAGACATTTTTTTACCTCCGCTCAATCCAACGTGAAGGTCAATTAGTCTCTGCATCTGCCTGAGCCAGCGGAGATCACAATAGACTCCCACTGGAGCAATAAATGTACCAATGAAACAAGCGTTTGATCACATTTTCTTTCTCCCCGCAGAGCAGTGATTAACTTCATCATACTTAAATCCTGCTCAGCAATTCATAAAGTCTCGTGGAGAATGGTATTAACTTGTGCAGAGGTATAAGCCCAAGGCACATTTTTAGAACAGTTGTATCGCTCGTGTGCCAGAGTTTCAAGCTGCCATTGATACCTAAAGAAACTTTCCACACTATTTATAGGATAATCTCATGAAATCCCCCATCACACACACCCTCATTTATAATTATCCTGCTGACTTTGTTCTCTACTCTCCCCGTTCTTCCCTGCCCTGTAGTGGATCCTAATGGAACTTCCTGCTACGCTATCAAAGGCCCTGTACACCCACGCCAGTGTCTTCACTCATTATCGTTGATTAGAGCTCTGTTCAACAGGACAGAGGAGGAGTTGTCGGTCAAACACACACATACATGTTTAGAGGATGTATCAGGACCTCTGAAAAAACGTGACAAATGGGGACATGTCTTCCCAAGGTCAACGAGACCTGGGAAATTTAAGTATTTTATATCCATTCTCCTAGAAACACATTAATCTGCTGAGATTTTGTTAAAGGGCATATTCATTAGAGCCTATTCATATGTTGATACTACAAAGTATTTAGTTTAGAGAATTGAAATAGCTAACTTAAAAAGCTATTAACTCCCACTTGGAGGGGAGTTATTGGGAGGAACGGCCCCCCTGATCTGAACCGGAGTGGTGGTTTGTTACTGGACTTCTGTGCTAGTCATGGATTGGCCATAACAAACACCATATTCGAACATGCTCATAAGTGTACGTGGTACCAGAGCACCCTAGGCAGAAGGTCCATGATCGATTTCGTTATCTTATCATCGGACCTGAGGCCGTATGTTTTGGACACTCGGGTAAAGAGAGGGGCAGAGTTGTCAACTGATCACCATCTGGTGGTGAGTTGGGTCGAGTGGCGGGGGAAGCCTCTGGACAGACCTGGTAAGCCCAAACGTGTAGTGCGGATGAACTGGGAACGTCTGGAGGAGGCCCGAGTTCAGGAGGCCTTCAACTCACACCTCCGGCGGAGCTTTTCGGGCATCCCTGTGGAGGCTGGGGACATTGAACCAGAGTGGGCGGTGTTCAAAGCCTCTATTGCCGACGCCGTGGCGGGGAGCTGTGGTCTCAAGGTCTTATGTGCCTCAAGGGGCGGTAACCCTCGAACCTCCAGGTGGGCACCAATGGTCAGGGAAGCCGTCCGACTGAAGAAGGAGGCCTTCAGGGATATGTTATCCCGGGGGAGTCCCGAGGCAGATGCAAGGGACCGACAGGCCCGAAGAGCAGCAGCCTCAGCCGTGGCCAAGGCAAAGCAGCGGGTGTGGGAGAAGTTCGGAGAAGCCATGGAAAAGGACTTTCGGGCGGCACCAAAGTTGTTCTGGAAAACTATCCGACACCACAGGAGGGGGAAGCAGGGAACCATCCAAGCTGTGTACAGTAAGGATGGGACGCTGTTGACCTCAACTGATGGAGTGTTAGGGCGTTGGAAGGAACACTTTGAGGAACTCCTGAACCCGACAACTCCGCCCTCTATGGTAGAGGCAGAGCTGGAGTATGACGGGGGATCAACATCAATCTCCCGGGGGGAGGTCACTGAGGTCGTCAAACAACTCCACAGTGGCAAAGCCCCCGGGGGTGGACGAGATCCGCCCAGAAATGCTGAAGGCTCTGGGTGTTGAGGGACTGTCATGGTTGACACGTATCATCAACGTTGCGTGGAAGTCGGAAACAGTACTGTAGGAGTGGCAGACCGGGGTGGTGGTTCCCCTTTTCAAAAAGGGGGATCAGAGGGTGTGTGCCAATTATAGAGGCATCACACTACTCAGCCTCCCCGGGAAAGTTTACTCTAAGGTACTTGAAAGGAGGGTCAGGCCGATTGTCGAACCTCAGATTGAGGAGGAACAATGCGGATTCCGTCCTGGTCGACGGATCAGCTCTTTAATCTCGCAAGGATCCTGGAGTTGGCCTGGGAGTACGCTTATCCGGTCTACATGTGTTTTGTAGATTTGTAGAAGGCGTATGACCGGGTTCCCAGGGAGTTACTGTGGGAGGTGCTGCAGGAGTATGGGGTGAGGGGGTCTCTACTCAGGGCCATCTAATCTCTGTACTCCCAAAGCGAGAGCTGTGTCCGGGTCCTCGGCAGTAAGTCGGACCCATTTCCGGTGAGGGTTGGCCTCCGCCAGGGCTGCGCTTTGTCACCGATCCTGTTTGTAATATTCATGGATAGGATTTTGAGGTGTAGTCGTGGGGGAGGGGGTCTGCAGTTCGGTGGACTAAGGATTGCACCACTGCTTTTTGCAGATGATGTGGTTCTAATGGCTTCATCGGTCTGCGACCTTCAGCACTCACTGGATCGGTTCGCAACCGAGTGTGAAGCGGCTGGGATGAGGATCAGCACCTCCAAATCTGAGGCCATGGTTCTCAGCAGGAAACCGATGGACTGTCCACTCCAAGTAGGGAATAAGTCCTTACCCCAAGTGAAGGAGTTCAAGTATCTCGGGGTCTTGTTCTCGAGTGAGGGAACAATGGAGCGTGAGAGGGGCCGGAGAATCGGAGCAGCGGGAGCGGTACTGCAGTTGCTTGACCGCACCGTTGTGACGAAAAGGGAGCTGAGCCAGAAGGCAAAGCTCTCTGTCTACCGGGCCATTTTCGTTCCTACCCTCACCTATGGTCATGACCGAAAGAACAAGATGGCGGATACAAGCGGCCGAGATGGGTTTTCTCCGCAGGGTGGCGGGCGTCTCCCTTAGGGATAAGGTGAGAAGTTCAGTCATCCGGGAGGGACTCGGAGTTGAACCGCTCCTCCTTCGCGTCGAAAGGAGCCAGTTGAGGTGGTTCGCGCACCTAGTAAGGATGCCACCTGGGCGCCTCCCTAGGGAGGTGTTCCAGGCACGTCCAGCTGGGAAGAGACCGAGGGGTAGACCTAGGACCAGGTGGAGGGATTATATCTCTTCGCTGGCCTGGGAGCGCCTTGGAATCCCCCAGTCAGAGCTGGTTGATGTGGCCAGGGAAAGGAAAGTTTGGGGCTCTCTGCTGGAACTGCTACCTCCGCGACCCGACCACGGATAAGCGGGAGAAGATGGATGGATGGATGGAACTTAAAAAGGGACATAGCTAATAAATGTGGTCATTATACTTTGTAAATCTCATCAACATCTAATTTGTAGTAACAATTGTGTGGGATAAAACGCTGTACTTCTTTCTCCGTTTTGGGAAAATTACTAATCAGGCATAAAAAGTGTGAAGTCAAAGCATTGTGAAAAGGTTTAAACTCTTGAGACCATGCTTTTGAAAATGTGGTTTCAGAGGAAGGAAGACAAAAACAATGACTAAGATAAAGCTCACTCTTTTTATCTCTTTTTTTCGCAAAGGACCATCGTCAGGAGAACCTACCCAAAATAAGTATAAATGCTTAGAGACATCTAGTAAGTCTATTTTGAGGCCTGTGTTTGCATTTAACTTCCAATGAAGGTCCTGAGGTACATAGCTAAAATGCTGACCATCTTTTATTGTTTTTACAGCAATATTATCCTCAAAAGAAGGATTCTACTGTTAAAATTGTGCTTGAGGTTAGTAAATTAGTTCGTTATTTCCACCTTACATTTAAAATACTTCCAAATATTGGCTTCATGACATTGAGTGTTTACTCACAATGCACAACGATCCAAGAACCAAATACGTCACGCTTACATTGGAGGGGGTCGAGATTAACCTGAGCAATAACAGTTCATGGCTAGTACGGCGAATACTAGTATGGCGAATACAAGTTATACGATCATTTCCTGATAACGATGACGCAATAGCCCCAGTGTTTCGAGCCAGGTCCCGGTATCTCGCATGACAGTGCACCCAGCAGGAGCTTCCAGCTAGATTTGATCTATATGGACATAAATGCGAGTGAAGTCTAATCGGACAGGAGAGGAGACACGCAGCTCTGCATGATAACCTGCAGCTCCGCCCTCTGTGATGGAGCGATGAGCGGAACAAAACACACACTTCAAGTTAGATCATCACCCTTAGCTGTTTTAATTACCTCTCAAACTACCTAAACTAATTATAAATATGTTTATTTTTACTGTCGGGTCACTCATTACTGGATCAGCCAGCTGCATGAGACCACGGATACTGACGGGCTGTCAGGAGAGAGGGAGGAAAAGAGAGGCTCCGTCCTCCGTGTATTATTCTTATATTATTATATAGAGTCGTTATTCTGTTTTAAAGCTCAATAAATAACAAAGAAGACCTTTGACCGGCACTTTTCTAATTTCGTCCGGAAGATTTAAACTTTAACGGACATGTTGACCGGCGAAACCCCACCTCTGCTGCTAAATCCAGCGCGGAGAATAAACAGAAGGGCGACCATGGCAACCATGCATGCGTGAGAAGTCTTCTTCGCTGCTTTTGGTGTATTTTGTGGCCGAAGTACAGCGCCACTTACAGGCCCGGCATATGTACTACAGCGTCTCCAGCGCTTTCGAGCGGTCTCGTGCTGAAGTACAGCGCCACTTACAGGCCTGGCATATGTACTACAGCGTCTCCAGCGATTTCGAGCGGTCTCGTGTGAACGGACACTTTTCTGGTGCCTGTTGCGTGTGGACGGAACACTTTTTTGATAACGATTTGGGTCCGTTTGCGTTATCGTCCTTGTGTGGCTCCAGCCTAAATCTACTCCTACACTTCTTTTCTAACCGTTTTTTTGTGTGTGCTGCTGTCACACAGTCTCCCTCTTGCACTGCTGCATCTCAGCATGTGCATCTTCTCTCCACTGCTTTAGGAATATTTCTCCCTTTGAATTTTGAATCCTCTCTTCCCCCCTTTTCTCTGCCTCCTTGTGCTCCTTTCTCTTCTCCTCCCTTGATGTTTTTTTCTGTTTGTCTCTTGATTCTTCTCACACAATCCAGCTCTGGTTTGATCTCACTATACCTCTCTTTGCCTCAGTATTCTCTCTATCTCTCTGTATCTCAGACTGTCTCTTTCCTCCTGGGTTGCCTACAGATCAGATTTGGCATGTCTGTCAGTAAGCTACAGAGTTACAGAGTTCCATGATTCATCTCAGCTATATGGGTGACCCACTTCTGCACTGACTCGCACATTTTCATGCTGTGAAATTAAGTACTGCAAAGTACTTTGCCACATCAGTTCAACAATATACCCACACTACCAACATGTGATGCTTTTCCTGCTAACTTTGTCCTTTCACTTTCAGAAAGGGAGTGCCACAGGGTGCTATTCTGGGCCCCCTATTTAGAAATAGGCCTCAATATAAAGAGCAATTACTAAACATACTAAACACATTAAACCAACCAAAAAACAGGTTACAGGGAAATATGTTTTCTTTTTACCTAATGAAATTATTGAACGATACTAATTATATTTTCTTATACAGAGTATTTGTTTAAAGTAAAGTTCGACTCCAGCAGGGGCTTTAACAATAAACTGTATTGGCCATTGTGCTTTATAGTAATGACATGCTAATGCAGTGGTTCTCAAACTGACAGAGCTGACCTACAGCATGGCCTGCGCCGTGGGCTTCTCAGGTACAGCGAGTCTAACAAACTCGCACACAAAGCTGGGAGATCTGTATTAAAGATTGGACTTTAGATGTAGCACAAAATGAAAATGAGAAATGACATTGTCTTAAACGGGAAGCTTTATAATACAGAGAAGTATGTATTTATTTATAAATGAGTAGGTTATGGATTGAAAGGTAACGGGCTAAAGAAATAATACAAATTATTTTATAGTGGTGTTTGAAGACTTTGTTTCTTTTGAATATGTTTTCTCTAGGCAGCCTCCTTGTGGTCTGTCATATTTGATGCATTCATTTCTGTATTCATATTTGTATGTTTAGATTTTCGTCTGTGAAGGTGTAGCAAAGCAATATTATATTGTAGGCCTGTACGATTTGGAAAAAAACTCATTTGTGATTGATTTTTCTTTTTGCGATTTCAATATTCCAAACTTTTTCTGTCATTCCCCACTTTGAACAGGTGGGCCTTTTCAAGCCCCACCTGCTCCTCATTGCTCCAATAAAATGGTAGGCCAAGCTTAAAATTGTCAAATGTATCGTTCTATAACAGGGGCCTTTTTTAGGATGAGAGCTACTTTCACAAAATAAAACAAGTCGTGAGCTACTTTAACTCCTCTTTTTTTGCAGTGTATATATTTAGCACATGTTAACATTATTATATGCTTACCTTTAACCTTTGTGTGCTGTTTGGGTCTGTGGGACCCTTTTCAGTGTTTACTAAAATAAAATGTATTAAATTTAATTATTTTAATCTGCTTTATTTGGGAGTGGACCTCACATCCTCTAGGGGGGTCCGGGGGCATGCACCCCTGGGAAGATTTTTTTTTTTAAATGTTGATGTTAAATGCATCAATCTGGTGCACTTTGAGCACAACATGAATTGATGGATACAGCTCTCAACACTCAGATGAAAGGGAGCTGTATACTTTTCAATAATCCAAACATCTTTAGAATATGATCACAACCAATAACAAATCATTTAAACTTGTCTATTCTTATCTTATGTTACCTAGTTAATAATAATAATAATACATTTGATTTATATAGCACACTTTAAAGACAACGTCATCTCAAGGTGCTTCACAAAGCTATAAGTTAGCATTCTTTCTTTTTATTTATGCATATTTTACTAATCTCTCCCCTTTTAAACTGTTTTTTTTACTGTCCTATAGTACACATTGGAATGATTTCTTACTTTATTTTTTACAACTAGGCTATATTAAATAGATAAAGGTGTGCTCTCTCTAGCTCTCTCTCTCTGTCTGTCTGTCTCACTCGCTCACAGAGGCTGTGTGCTCCTCCGTGGCGATGACGGCTTGCGTTAATAAATAATAATAACCATAGGCCTATTTGTAAAGTGGGGGGACACAAACGGGATTTCGAAAAGTGTCACGGTTAAACTCAGTGGTGGCCGGCCCATAGGGGCGCTAGGGGCGCCGCCCCCCCTCTTCCCACATTAAAAAAAATATATATATATATATTTTAAAAATATATTTTTTATTTTTATTTTTATTTTTAATAAACAAGGTAAATATTATATAATTGGTATCAGTAAAATGTATAATCTACAATAAAATCTCGTTTAAAATTGTGTTACGATGTCTAAAGTTACTGATAAGTCACATGTTTCCTGCCTGGCCTTGCCCGTGTATCTACCTCTCTCGTCTGGGCGCTAGCACAGCACCCAGACGAGAGTGCAGCAAGTGCAGCAGAAGCCAACTGTTGCTATCTTTAAACTATGCTGCCGAAACATAATTTCAGCCAATCAGCGTTGTCAGATCTGATGGTCACAGGGCTCCTACGTCAGCGCCCGGTGCAGTCTGTGAGTTGTTTTGACTCGTATCCAAGGAGACAAAACAGGAAGCTGTCATACACTCTGGAAGCTACCATTAGCAGCTAATGAAAACTCAGTTTTTGACATAAAAATGGAATTATGGATCATCAATCATTTTTTCAAAGTGACAGACACATTGGATTAACCTATGGATTAACCTTCAGCCGCGTGTTTCTCGTTTTTGATCAGAATTGTTATTCTGCAAAAGGTGAGCATATCTCCGTGTTTTGCTACCTAAAGCTACTCGTGTGATGTCTGTATTTGCTTCCCCTGTCGCGAGTTCTGATCGCTCAGTGATGATACTTATATATCTAGAATCCGTGGAATCTCAGCTTGTTAGCATAAGCTTGTTTGTGCATATCCGATAAGTATATCGATTGATTTATACCTAGAGTGCGTTAGCATTTTTTCGCTCAGGGCTCATTTAGACGCTTCTTGTGAGACTTGTGTTTTGTTTCGGTAAACATGGTTCATATCATCAGTTAGCTGCGTTTCCTCTGAGTAGGACACATGAATAGTTTATTACATTTTAAGAAGCCCTGAAACACAGTTTCGTGAGAAACAAAATGGGGGAAAAAAGCCCCTTAACAGGTTAAATGGGAATTAAATCATTTTAAGTCATTTTGAGTGTTCCCAAAGCCCCGGTGTTCTGCAGTTTGTGTGGGCCTACTGTACTGTTGCACAGTTTATGCTGTAGAAACTATGTCCAGGACAAGGTGTTTGGAAGTTTTGGAAGATTCATAGCCAACCACACTGAAGTTATGGAGGTATTGATCAGTCTTCTCATATTTTTAAGCCTCAAATTGTCCTTCCCCCCGCCCCCCCTCTAACATCACCAGAAGTCATAATCTAGGGGGTCTTTTCTGCAAAAAAAAATTCCGGGGGAGCATCCCCCCGGACCCCCCTAGTATTGTTTGATCACCATTTCCACAGCTCCACCTAAAATATTTTCCACCAGCCGCCACTGGTTAAACTCCTTATGAAGTGGTGAGGTGCCGCTCCACATTGTTTTTCTTTCCGACTGCAACGTTGTTGTGTGTGTGTGAGAGCGCATTTCACATGTGTGTATGAGAGAATTTTACATATGTCTGTAAATGATTTTGGTTTCAGTTGTGTGTGTGTGTGAGCAGGCTCGGATTGGCCATCGGGAGATTCGGGACTTTTCCCGGTGGGCCGCTGCCGTTGGTGGGCTGCTGCCTTCGGTGGGCCGCTGGCTCTGGCATAGGTGGGCCGTGGACTTTCACAGCGCCGCTGCACCGGTACCGCATCCGCCGCCGCAAACACCTGCCGTTGCGAGGCTCCGGTGGGTCCGGCGCAGCGGCTCTGTGAAAGCATACCTGCCAACCCTACAGATTTGGGCGGTAGTCTACCGCTTTTGACATGTTTCTACCGCCTACCGATTTAGCTGGCTTTCCCTACCGATTTCAATCTTCCCAAATTATAAAAAATAAAAATGCCCCTTGGCGCACCATAGACAATAGAGTGGCGAAGTCTCTCCCCTTCCGGTGGACCTCCATGGGACCTTATTTCGGAAAAAATATGTATTGAAGTCAATGGAGAGAGAAAGATTATCTTTCGATCCCGTTTGAATTGTGCCACGAATTACACATATGATGTTTGTCAATTTAAAAGATAATTTTGCAAGTCAAAAAAGAAAAAAAATGTGTCGTAAAACTGTGAAGTAACAATTTTTTTTGTGTGAAACGCTCAATGAACTGCATCTCTTGCACAACACACGTCACCAAGATGGCCGTCACTACTGTCTTGTCAAAAAAGTGATTGACTACCCTCACTATCACCACAATGACACACGTCCAGAAGAATGTCATGCAAAGCTGCCTGCCTGCCTGCCTTCCTTTGATTCTCTCTGAACTGCCTGATCTTTTTAATGTTTAATGTCAACCATTTGTGCAGATAGCATGAAGTAGAAAAGGTCGCCGATGCTAATGTAGCGTTAGCGTTAGCATTTCTCCCCCGGGCTTAAATGGTGTATTAAAGAATGATCACACCGGTGTGACAGTACTCTTCACGAAATAGGACTACTACTCTTACTGTTTAACATTTTGGGTTACTTAATGTTACTTCATGTTAAGGCTAATAAAAATGACAAGGCTAAGCCGGCTGTAATGCTAACTAACGTGCTTGCTACTAGCTAGATAGCTAACTTGATCCAGCCACTCCTGGTCCTTTCATCAGACGGGAAGCGAAAGAACGAGCAAGACCCATTGCTGGTATGATAACAACCTGGTACTAAGCACACGGGCATCTTGTTAAAGTTATCTTAGCTCTCTCTATTTTAGTGGAGAAAAGAATTGTGACATCACTTACGCGACTCTGGGATTTGTAGTCTTTCTAGTTGCGTATTTTTCATAGTCTTATATTTCAACAGTTTTACGACAAACTGTGACTTTTTTGACATGGAAATTATTTTTTAAGATTGAGAAACATCATATGTGTAATTCATGGCACAATTCAAACGGGATCGAAAATAAGTTTTCTCTCTCCATGGACTTCAATACATAATTTTTCCGAAATAAGGTCCCATGGACCGGAAGTAGATGGGCGTGACGTCGCCACTCTATGGACTTGACTTTGGCTCCTATCCAATGAAATTAGATTTGCTCATCACGTGATTAGTGTTTGGTCAGAGATCATTTCAAAGGGACACAGACACATTGGATTAACCTATGGATTAACTTCAGCAGCGTTTTTATCATTTTAATGCCATTGAAGACCACTTTGGAGAGACTACAGAGCCAAGGTAAAAATGTTAGCATTTTTAGCTACCTAGCGTCCCCTGTTTTGATGTCTGTTTTTGTTTATAACGTCGCAAATTTGTATAATTCAGTGATAATGAGGGTACCCATCGATTCTGTGTCACCTCACAATGTGAAACGATGTCATGGATGTGCAGAAAATATAAATAATAAGGTTTTGAGAGTGATTTTCGGTGCAGTAATCTGTTAGCATTTTTCGCTCGTTGCTAATTCAGAGGCTCAGTGTTAGCATTGTGGGTTTTCTTTTGAAAAAAAAAAAAAAAAGATCAGTTAGATGAGTTTCTTGCCGTTACATGGATATAAAACATTCATAGTTTATTAACCTGTTACGCACCGCCCCCCCCGGTACCAGGCGGATAAACGCGTCATTTGCAGGAAACAACGTCTAAGGAATCTTAATATTTAATAAACTATGAATGTTTTATATCCATGTAACGGGAATAAACTCAGCTAACTGATCTTTTTAATTTTTTTTCCCAAAAAAACCCCACAATGCTAACACTCAGCCTCTGAATTAGCCACGAGCGAAAAAATGTAACCTATCTCTGCACCTAAACTCACTCATAACTCCCTTATTACTTATCCTAGATGCACAGCCAACCCCTCGTTTTGCATCAGCTGGAGACACAGAATCTGGGGGTGCCCACCTCAACACTCAGTGATAAACATTTGCGACGCTATAAACGAAAGCGTACATCATAACATGTGGAGCTAGGTAGCTAGAAACGCTAACATGGCTTACCTTGGTCAAAACTGGTCCTCAATGGCATTAAAACTATAAAAAAACGATGCTGCAGTTAATCCATAGGTTAATCCAATGTGTCTGTGTCCTCTTTGAAATGATTTCTGATAATCCATAAGCAATAAAACTGCTTTTTCGTTTCCAAATGTCAGAGCTAGAGATAGGTCCACTCTGCTGCAAAATTACATGCGCGCAGCCCCCACCTTTTCTCTTCACAACGTGTGTGTGTGGGGGCCTCCCCCTTCGATTCTATTGGCTCTAACGGTCAGAAAGAGGTGTCAACCATCAAAATCGACCAAGGGGGGCCAGAGATATGGAGGAAAAAAAACATTTTCACCCAAATCACCTCAGAGGTGGGGTGGTTTTGGCTAAACCTCTCTAAAAAGGTCAAATGTCACTTGTTTTGCATCAATCTTGATACAGGGTACTTATTATATGTTGTACTTTGGATTCCTAAAGCTTTTAGTCTACTAACCCATCTATAAGTCTTTTTTCTTTGTTTTAAAGGTCCCATGTCATGGCCATTTCTACTGATCATAATTCCATTGTTGAGGTATACTAAAATAGATTTATACTGTGCAATTTTCCTAACTCACATTGGTTTCTCATACAGCATCTCTGTAAAGTATGTGTATTCACCGGTATTCACTCTCTGTCCTAAACGGCTTGTTGGAGCTCCTGCCCCCCCCTCCCTGTGAGCCCAGTGTGCTCTGATTGGTCGAGAAGCTGACAGGCTCATTGCTGCTCGCACACACACACAGACACACACACTGCACACCAGATAATTTCATACAGTACACGTCATGGCGTTCGGGATGCGCAATGCGCCAGCAACTTTTCAACGGCTCATTAATATTGTGCTGTCGGGTCTGTCAGGGTGTGCAGCATACTTAGATTACATTGTTGTTTATTCAGAGTCATGGCAAAGTCACATGCAGCAGTTGGGGGAGGTGTTTGAGCGCTTGCGAAGGGCGAACTTAACTGTTAACCTAGCAAAATGTGACTTTGGTCAAGCAACCGTGGTCTATCTAGGGAAAATAGTTGGCAACGGGGAAGTGCGTCCGGTCCAGTCCAAGGTGGAGGCAATCCTGGCATTTCCTGCTCCGGGTTCCAGACGTGACCTGCGCTGCTTCCTTGGGATGACTGGGTACTACAGAGGGTTTTGTAAAAACTTCTCAGCTGTTGCTGCTCCGCTAACTGATCTGTTAAGCCCGAAAGTTCCCTTTGTGTGGTCTGAGCGCTGTCAACATGCTTTCCAGCTAATTAAATCGCTGATGACTGATGCTCCTGTGCTTGTAGCGCCAAACTTTGACCGGCCCTTTAAACTGGCAGTTGATGCGAGCGAGTTTGGGGCCGGAGCTGTCTTGCTGCAGGATAGTGATGATGGAGTGCAGCACCCTGTGTCATACTTCTCCAAGAAGGTGCACCTGGTCTGCCCCTGGCTCCGCCTCTGCCCAGGTGTTCCCAATTCCACTCAGTCGAGGATATATAAAGAGAAGCTGGAGGAGAAGGATGTCTCGCCTTTTTTGACGCCGGGAGACACTCTCCTCTGAAGACCCTTTTTTAATGTAGTGGGGCTTGAACTATACTGTGTCTTGTAGATTTGTTTATGTTTAGCCTGGAGGACCTGGTAGTCCAGTTTTCGCGGCTTTCTTTGTTTCCATAGGGTTTACGCCTGGCTTTTGGTTAGGGGGGGGGAGCTCTGGGTCCTACGGCCCATGGAGTGCCACAGGGCTCAGTGCTTGGACCTATTTTGTTCACATTATATATGACCCGCTCTATCGAAATCAGTCGGAAGTCGCTACGGCTTATTTCAAAGTAAACGTGGATTTGCGTAAAAAAATTGTTTTTCGGGGTTCGGGTGTTTTGTTTGATTTTAAATAAACAAAGTCTTGGCTTTCAGAATATGAAACTTTTATTTCCAAAATCACACGATAAATACATTTTTGAAGCTTGTAAAGGGAAGATGACAGGCACCTCTCAGTCGCACCCTGCTCTTCCGCAGCGCAGCTCCCCCTCCCTCCGGCTGAAATTATGAATGTAAGGCGTATAGTAATCATAGATAATACGGCAGGGTCCGTTACAGTTTGTTTTCATCTGATTTCAAATAAACAAAGTCTTGGCTTTCAGAATATTAAACTTGTTTCGGCAAATTCAGATGATAAATACAACTTTGAAGCTTGTAACGGCATAATTACAAGCGGAGAACGGAGTAACTTAACGTCACAGCAGGCATAACAACAGCCGATGTTTCTCGTGAGTGTTTTCCCCGGGAAACAAACACAATACACACACACACTCTCGCGAGCTTCCCCCAGACCAGTAATCCAAACGAAAATATTTTCCCCGCTTCAGTTGATTCAAAATGCTGCAGCACGTGTACTAACCAGAGTTCGGAAAAGGGACCACATTACTCCTGTTTTGGCTGCCTTACACTGGCTCCCTATAGAACACAGGATAGAATTTAAAATTCTTCTTCTCGCCTACAAAGCCCTTAATGGGCAGGCGCCATCTTACCTTAAAGAACTCATTATACCCCACTGTCCTACTAGGGCATTGCATTCCAAGAATGCAGGGTTGCTGGTTGTTCCTAGAGTCTCTAAAAGTACAATGGGAGCCAGAGCCTTTTCTTATCAAGCTCCACTTTTGTGGAATCAGCTTCCAGTTTGTGTTCGGGCGGCAGACACCCTATCCGTTTTTAAGAGTGCGCTTAAGACCTTCCTTTTTGATAAAGCTTATAGTTAGGGCTGATTAGATTCAGCCCCTAGTTTTGCTGCTATAGGCTTAGACTGTCGGGGGACACCTTACTTCTTCCTTCTCTCTGTCTGTACCTGTGTACTCTCATGTTCCGAATAACCCAGCTTCCCCCAAATTTCTTTTTGGTGTCTATCTACGCCGGGATCCTGAGTCGTGGCTGATCCTGTCGCTGTGGTCCTGAGTCCTGAGTCGTGGCTGTGCCTGTTGCTGTGGTCCTGGATCCTGAGTCCTGGATCCTGAGTCCTGGATCCTGAGTCCTGCATCCCGAGTCCTGCATCCTGAGTCCTGAATTTCGAGTCGTGGCTGAGCCGGTCTCTGCGGTCCTGCCTGACTCATCATACTACTTTCCTGATGGCTCCCATAGGATTGTTGACATCCTTGTGGATTCATCTTCTTATTATAGACACATGCATGTCCAAACATTTGGACTACTTATGTTGTAAATGTATTATCTTTTCAATTTACACACGGCATCTATTGCACGTCTGTCCGTCCTGGGAGAGGGATCCCTCCTCTGTTGCTCTCCCTGAGGTTTCTCCCATTTTCCCCATTAAACTGTGGGGTTTCTTTGGAGGTGTTTCCTTGTACGATGAGGGTCCAAGGACAGAGGGTGTCGTATTGTCATACTGATATTCTGTACAAACTGTGAAGTCCACTGAGACAAATGTAACATTTGTGATATTGGGCTATATAAATAAACATTGATTGAATTTGATTGATTGATTGATGGTGTGGCTGGCTCGGGCTCCCTCCTTCCTTTTGTTCTTTTTGGCCAGTCCTCCAGACCTTTTTAATTTCTCTTTTGGCTTTTGTAAGAAAACGGCTCAATAATAATAAATGTTCGTTAATAAGTAGGCCTACTGGTTGTTGCGTGTATTTTTCATGTTGCGGGTCTCAGCGCGAGCCACTACAGCGGAGTAGAGGCTGTGGCCGTAACATGCATCAATAAATTAATCATATTCTAGCAATTTTATATTTATGATTACGAAACGGGCCATTATGCTTAACGAATACTTTTGGTACTTTTTTATGCATTAAATCTGAGACTTTGTCCACCACTGCGAACGATGAGTCTAAAGGTAAAATAAAATATGTTACTAGTAGAACCTACGGTATATTCCCACACTTTAGGAACCTTTTACAAAATGTGTTGATGCAATAACTGAGAAAATTAATAAAATGGCTTAAGTCACAAAAACATATACTGATGTGCTTTTTTAAACATTTTTGAAAAAACGAAATTATGTGGACGTCTAGTCCAAAACAGAAAGAAAAAAATGCACATTTATATATACAGCTCTCAGAAAATGTTAAAGGAGAGGTGTCATGCTTTTCCGGTTATTACCCGTCCCCTTGTGTGTTATGAAGGTTTTTATGCATGTAAACGGTGTGCAGAGTCAAAACCCTCAAAGTACACCCTGTAGCGAGTAAAACTCTAACACAGAAAATACCTCCCCAAAACGCCTCGTTGGAGATACGTCACTGTCCATTTGATTCTTCCGGGTACGGCATGATGTCATGCGGTACCCGGAACAAAATGGACCAATCCGGAAGAGCTATGGCCACACCCAGCGGCGCTGGCCGCACCCTCTGCCAGCCTAACATTTACTGTTGGAAGCTCTGGTTCAGTTCACAATCGATCCAGTCATGCCAATGCCAAGGACCTGTTTCCTGAAATGTGAGGAGAAATCTGAGCTGTTTGTCCTACCGACGGAAGAACCACGACGAAGTCAGTGGTTGAAATGTCTGTTTAACACTGTTCCTTCAGAGGTTCGAAGAACGTTACTGTGTGCGAGGCATTTCACAGACGAAAGCTTCCAAAACATTGCCCAGTTTGAGGCCGGATATGCACAGCATTTGAAACTGAAGGACGATGCTATTCCTAGTTTGTTTGGACCGTTTGGAGCAGGGGAAGATTCGGGTACACAACCTGTAAGTTTGCATTGTTATTTGTGTATTTATCAAACAAGGTATCTACCACGACTGTTTAAATGTGTAAACGTGTGTCGGACTGCTAAGCCATTGACACAGTGCTAACTGTGCTAACTAAGTTGCTAGCGTTTCCATATATCAACTCTAATATCAGCAGATGGCCTTACATACATGTATCTCATAGCAGGAGAATGTCTGCATTCACACACAAAATACTCATAGACAGAATACTCCGGGTGATTTACCGTACGGTCAGTCGGGAAACGTAATTACATTATAGCTGGCGTTCCTAGCGTGTATGCTACCGAGCTAAATAATGGAGCGAGACATGAGTTTGCTCGGGAAAACATTGTTGTTATGCCAGCTACAATGAATGCAGCAGACTACCCGTATAAGATTGCAATTGTAAACATGTTCTTGATAGCCTAATATGAACCACTATCTGTTGTTCATAGTATAGTATAGTATAGTATAGTAGCCTATAGCATATTACACTGAACAACTAGCAAACGTAGGTTAGCATTGTAATCCAGCTGGCAAGCTGACGAACATAAAACGACTAAGTTTCAATAATATTTTGTGATTGGCACTTCATTTCGTTAGGAAGGTCTCCCAAACAAGGTATCTACCACGACTGTTTAAATGTGTAAACGTGTGTCGGACTGCTAAGCCATTGACACAGTGCTAACTGTGCTAACTAAGTTTCCAACTCTAACGGAACGTCTACACAGCAGCGTTAAAAAAATCTTGGAGGTGGACGTATCTGAAGCTTGAGGATTTTTTGCGAGCAACCAATCACATGAATCTCCCGCCCGCGACATACGAAGCAAAAAAGCCCGAAGTAAACTGAATATAAACTCCCCAAAACAGGCGAAAACCTACCACTGTCTCTGCCACCTCCCTCCATGCCTGGCTCCTCCGGTTTATATCCCGGTAGGTCTGGTCATAAAGCACCGGGTGATTGATTCGCTACCGCTAATTTCTCCTCCATTTTTTGGAATATGAGGAAATGACCTGCGGTATGTCTCTCCCAGCATACACGCCGTTTGATTGGCTAGAGCTTGAACTGTCAGATTTGCGTACACGGGATTTGATTGGCTGCCGCTTCCACCTCAGCCTCAAAAGTTGAACATTGTTCAACTTTGAATTCTCAAAATCCTGAAAATCTCCGCTCGCCTGCCCACAATCCATTTCGGCGAAAAGTGAGGGAAAGTGACGTCACCCCATTCAAAGTGAATGGGCAGAAGCGTTTCAAGATTTTTTTAACGCTGCTGTGTAGACGTTCCGTAATATCAGCAGATGGCCTTACATACATGTATCTCATAGCAGGAGAATGTCTGCATTCACACACGAAATACTCATAGACAGTATACTCCGGGTGATTTACCGTACGGTCAGTCGCGAAACGTAATTACATTATAGCTGGCGTTCCTAGCGTGTATGCTACCGAGCTAAAAAACGGAGCTAGACATTAGTTTGCTCGGGAAAACAAACTGTGTTGATTAGATAGATAGATTAGATACACACTCCTACCACAACTAGCCTACTACTAACGAATCTAAAACAACTAAGTTTCTCTAATATTTTGTGATTTGCATTTGATTTCGTCCAGCCAGATCAGGAAACTCCTGGCGTATCTGGCGGACAACACACACACGGGATGACCCACTCTGATGCCTCGTCCTAAAAAGCCCCGGCAGCCGCTTACAAAGCTGCGATAGGCAAGATGCCGAAAACGCCTATAAGGGGAGGAATGGATGATATACAGTGTATATATGTATATTTACTAGGGCTGTCAAGTTAACGCGTTAATAACGCGTTAACGCAAAAAAAAATTAACGCCACTAATTATTTTAACGCGATTAACGCATGTGTATTTTTTGTCCTCGGCCGCCCCGTAGTTTCAGAGCGCATCGAGTTTAAAATACCATCTACAAGCTGATGCTGACAGCCCCGCTCCTGTAGCCCGCTTGTGGCAGACCACACTTCCACGCTCACCGGCAGGCCCGGACTGGCCATCGGGAGGACCGGGAGGGAGTGTGTATGTGTGGCGCGACTCGCGCGAGCGAGGCACACCTTACGTGTTGTTGTTGTTAGCATCTGGTGCTAGCTAGCTGCGCTAACGGATATAAGGAGCTGTTTCAATGACATTTCGCCGACAACTGCGCCGAGCACTTGACTTTATGCAGGTAGCCAGACAGTGGGACATTGTACGAAAAGTCAGCGCACTCAGCACGGATAGTACGCGCTACATGATTGCAGCGTCCAGGCAGCACACGTTCGAGCATATATGCCTTGAGCGGCACATAGCTCCAACGATCCATCACAGTGTCTCCACACACACACACACACACACACACACACACACACACACACACACACACACACACACACACACACACACACACACAGTATTATTGTATGAGAGAGGTTCCAGGTTGAATTGAGGCGAATATTTGTAATGTTCAGAGGTTGTTGTGTTTAATATTCATGAGAATATTTGTCATTGTTCAAATGATAATAAACAAACATATAAAGCATATTTGTCCACTCATATGTTGATAAGAGTATTAAAAACTTGAAAAATATCCCTCTAAGGTACATTTAGAACAGATAAAAAATGTGCGATTAATTTGCGATTAATCGCGATTAACTATGGACAATCATGCGATTAATCGCGATTAAATATTTTAATCGACTGACAGCCCTAATATTTACGCATGTTCATTTTGTACATTTCTAAAAATAAAGTTTGATGGAAATACTTAGTAGGCCTATCCTTTCTTCCCTGAATTATTTGCTCCTATAACATATGTGACCTGCTCTATCGAAATCAGTCGCATTGACCCGAAGACACATTTTGAGTTGTATACACTGTTGGAAAGAGGAGATTCCTAGCTTTCTAATGATATCAAGATTTTTGTTGTACTCCAAATATTAAGCAAAATATGTCACATTATATAATGACTGTCACCGAGTCATCATTTTGAGAAAAAGGCCTTCAAAGTTTCCTCTTCTCTGGAATCCATCGATCTGATTGATTATTAGCGGAGCAAATGATCAAAATAGTCCGGAGGGAAAATATTTCCGTTTGGATTACTGGTCTGGGGGAAGCTCGCGAGTGTGTGAGTGTATGTGTGTGTGTGTGTTTGTGTATTTTTGCGTTTGTGTGTATTGTGTTTGTTTCCCGGGGAAAACACTCACGAGAAACACCGGCTGTTGTTATGCTTGCTGTGACGTTAAGTTACTCCGTTCTCCGCTTGTAAATATGCCGTTACAAGCTTCATAGTTGTATTTATCATCTAAATTTGCCGAAACAAGTTTAATATTCTGAAAGCCAAGACTTTGTTTAATTGAAATCAGATGAAAACAAACTGTAACGGACCCTGCCGTGTTATCTATGATTACTTATGCCTTACATTCATAATTTCAGCCGGAGGGAGGGGGGGCTGCGCTACGGAACAGCAGATTGCGATTGAGAGGTGCCTGTCATCTTCCCTTTACAAGCTTCACAAATGTATTTATCGTGTGATTTTGGAAATAAAAGTTTCATATTCTGAAAGCCAAGACTTTGTTTATTTAAAATCAAACAAAACACCCGAACCCCGAAAAAATAGTTTTTTCCGCAAATCCACGTTTATTTTGAAATGAGCCGTTGCGACATCCGACTGATTTCGATAGAGCGGGTCACATATCATTCATATAGCAAACCATGATTTGATTTCTCATCAAACAGTAGTAGTTTATTACAGGTAAAAAATAACTTACTCTTCTATAACAACAGTTGTAGGTACAGTTCGGTTAGTTAGCGTATAAAATATACGGCTGTACCGACGCCATTATAAGACTGATGTTCCGCTCAGATCGAGCCGAAAAAAGCACTGTTAGACATGGGCGGAGCCTCTCTGGTGGTTGACTAATCAGAACAGAGTGGCCGAGCTGACCAATCGGAGCACACTAGGCTCACAGGGAGGGGGGGCAAGAGCTCCAACGAGCCGTTTAGTGGACAGAGTGAATACTGCTGAATACACATACTTTACAGAGATGCTGTATGCGAAACCAATGTGAGTTTGGAAAATTGCACAGTATAAATCTATTTTAGTATACCTCAACAATGTAATTATGATCAGTGGAAATGGCCATGACACCTGTCCTTTAACAGACTCTCTGCTGACAACCAGTCAGACTTATATGCGTTAAGCCCCTCCCACAGGCCACTCAACTATCTATCAACTTAATTATTGTAATTATAAATAACTACAAATGTATTCAAATGTATCCCAAAATAATTAAAGACAATAAATCAAATAAGTCGAGATATACTACTATTTCTGATCGCTGAAGCCCTAAACAATTAAACAATTAAATCTTAGAACATATTGTCACCCATGCCCATGCACTACTTAACTTGGTACGGTCCAATTGAGCACAGTGTTAACTGATTGAGCCTCTACTTAATGCAGCAGTTATCTGTTGTTCTTTTGGAACTTCGGAACTGTGAACAAGAGGGTACGCAGGTTACTGTGGCACACTGGAAAAGCAGTTATGTTAAGTATGATTTAAAATAAAACTGTCTTGAATAAAATAATGATTTATTATTTTACAAATGTCCAGCAAAAAGTGTGCCTTTTACCATGTTCCTTATGCAAACAGTGACGACGTCTTGGTCACAGAACCAGAGTGAAATATTTAAATAGTAGCCTATAATTGGCTGGCAGTGAGCACCCGGCCCCCACCCCTGACCTGCCTAGAACGTCCCCGGATCCACTCCACGTTTTCAGTTTTTTTCCCTGCGTCCTTATTAAGCGCGGAACTGTAGAATCAGAGGAAATAACAGGCACAACAAACACGAAGGGCGTGCAGAATAACAGGAAAGCGCTGGTATGTGCTGAGGAATGAGGAGAACGTGTGAAGGAAAGCGAGGAATCAGGACGGAGCCTGTTCATTTTCTGCACTACTGCTGCGTTTCTGGAGCATCCGCAGCTCTACCGGAGGATGCTGCATCTCCATCCGCTGCTGTAATCTGTGCAGTCCCCTCGGCTGCCTCTCCCCGTGCATCCTGCAGCGGGTGACAGGTGCAGCATGATGCGCGGACAGGAAGGTTTTCCCTGAGCAAGGATTTCTCTGCCTCCCCCAGTCCGCATCACCGCTGACTCCTGTTAGCCGCAAAGCAGGGGGAAACACTGGATCATCTCTCCACTGTTTAATTATTTACCAGAATCTGTTCCTGAACATCAACATATGCTGGTGTCTTTGTTTTACACCCTCCTGTACATGATCTTAAACACGGGATTGAAGTGGCGTTGATACGGACTGATGGCCAGGCGTCCCGCATTTCCTCAGCAGGGGGATGCACCCTAAAATAACCCCGGTGCCAAATGTTAAGCGCGCACATTCATTTATGGTGCATATATTATTTACATTTGTTTTGACTATTTTATGCCGAATTATCCCTGCAGCTTTCAGCGCATCGCAAACCGAGGGAGCCCTGAATCTGTGACACGGATCTCCGGAAACCCCCCCCCCCCCCCCCCCCCCCACTCCTCCACCTGTCCCCCGGACTTTTTGATGGCTTATGTGTTCCGGAGATGGAGGGTGTTACTGGTGCTGAACGTGCTCACGGTGGCCGCGTTCATCACTTTCTGGGCCAAGTGCAACACCCGCAGCAGCGTCCCGACCGCCGCCGGCCCGGAGGCTGCTGCAGACGGGAGGAGGGCCCCGGGGAACGGGACCTCGCTGGGGCCCGGCATCAGCCATGAGGTGCTGCTGAAGAGGCTCAGCTCTCTGGAGGATGTGGTGTACCGGCAGTTAAACGGTAACCTTAATATTAATGTTCCTTGGCTCAGATTTCTAAATGTTTCCATGTCGGGATAAGAGGTTAACCACCAAAACAACATGGATAGTTTCACACTACACAACACATTCTCATGTCATTGTCAAGTATAGCCTACTGTATAGTTCATCAATTAGATTAATGTAATATTCTCGCTTTGAACTAACCTAAAACAATCACTCAAACATGTTAGCATGATACACTTAAAGTCATAGTTTCAATTTTGTTGTTGTTGAATTCTTCACAAGAAAAAAATATATTCACTAGCTTTCTGGGTGTTTTATTTGAACTTGAGCCTCCGGTGTCATTACGTGCTTCCCTTAAACATCTGAAATTATTTCAAAACAGAATCCTGACTAATTCTAAACTTCGACATATATACCAGTCAGTGAAAATACATATATTCCTCTAAAGTCATTCTACATGTTTGACTTTTTTAACTCAAAACTTAAAGGTGGGGTAGGT
The DNA here is from genome assembly GCF_902827165.1 of Trematomus bernacchii. Taxonomy (NCBI): domain Eukaryota; kingdom Metazoa; phylum Chordata; class Actinopteri; order Perciformes; family Nototheniidae; genus Trematomus; species Trematomus bernacchii. The sequence goes on from NW_022987966.1 coordinate 1,837,160, forward strand.
AAGTTTGAGAAACCGGCTCGAGATACACTTTTTGTTATATTCCATGGAATGCTCTTAACATCCCGATAGCAATGAATATCTTAAGTGCTTTGACAAAAAATCCATAAAAAAAATGTCATCTGTGGCAATCATTTTAGCCGACCCGGCTAAAATAACTGGATGGCCTACCTGCCTGTCAGCCTTCCATCTGGGCACAAACTTATCTCGTGCCCTCATTGGTCATGTTCGTGTGTGTTGGAGGAGGGGCTCTGTAAGGAAGTGGCAGATTTTTTCCGGCTGTGTATTTTCAAATCCGAGCGCACTCGAGCTGGTTTCTCCAAAATTACCTACCCCACCTTTAAGTTTAATTTTGTGTACTTAAAGTCTATTGAACCTAAATGCCCAAAAGATCATTAACACATCGGATAATGAGTTGGAATTAGGTTGGCTTTGAAGGTAACCCATTTTGGTGATATATGAACAGTCAAACCAGGACAAAAGCAGCACAGCTGACGGGAAGACAACACAAAGGTTACACTGTAGTGATCACTGATTCATACACTGGGGTTACATAATCCAATCATGGAACTACAGGTTGGGGGTACTGTTTCCACACGGACATACTTGGTTGGTACTTACTGCGTGCCCTCCCTTTCGCTTTCTCTTGTCTTCCCGGGCTGCGACCCGACAGCATGTGCATTTCTGCTGCTCATTAAAGCACCACTTTTCACCTTCACTGCACCGCCTCCGACTCCCTATCTCTCGGCACTACAACACTGAAATAACATGTCAAACTGGTTTTTCCTCAAGGGATCTGCAAGAGTTCTCCCCCTCGGGCCCCTGACATGAAGGCCCAATTCCAAACCACACCCTACCCACTCCCCCTCCGTGATGGAGTGAACTCCGGCTGTAGTCTCACTCTCAGCTAAATGAGGCTCCCTTCTTTCAGATGGAGGGTGTAAAAACAGCGTCTCTTGGATTAAAAATAACCAAATAAAACCCACAAATCTTTTATGGCATATATTTTTTGTAAACATATTTTTGTTTTAAAATCTGATGTTTATAAGCTGCTTAGTTTTTGCAAAAGTCAGTTTAAATATACACAACTTTTACCGTTTTCTAGACATGAGTAAATTATCCTAAATTTAAACAAATACGAGGTAACCATGAAGTTGTTAACATCTGTATGAAGATATTAAATGGCTCTTGTTGTGCAGTTTATCAGTGAATGTTTCCACGGAAATGTTTGTACACAGCGTGTTTCATGACGGACACACACAGCGTTGGTCGGTCAGGTAGGCCCAATCCCAAACCACGCCCTACACACTACCCCTCCGTTTGCGTGTTCGCGCGGAGGGTCCGCCACATTAAGTGCTGTTCCAAACCAACGAGTGTGGAGAGGTGTGGAGGGGGAGTGGGCTATCAAACCCTCAAACAGCGAGTCTGCATCGGTGCTGACTTGAGACTGGTCTACCTGACCGGAGTCACGCTGTGTGTGTCCGTCAGGAAACACGCTGTTTACAAGTAGTTCCAGCAAACATCCACTGATAAATTGCGATGTTAACAACCTCATGATAACCTCATATTTTTTTAACTTAGGATCATACCTGTGTTTAGTCTAGAAAAAGGTAAATGTGTGCATTTTATTATAAAGTTGTGTATATTTACAGACTGTTGCAAAAACTAAGAAGCTTATAAACATCAGGTTTAAAACTAAAAGAGCTTTACAAAAAAGTAACACAATGAAAGATGTTTGGAGTTTTATTTGAGTTCTTAATTTACATTTTTTGTCTAAGAGATGCTGATTTGAAACCGTTGTTACATACAGTTACGGCATTTCCTGTTTCTGCCGGAGAGAGGGGAGTTTGTCCCAAAGCTTGCCGCTGTATTTACTCCCTCCATCTGACAGGAGGGAGCCTCGTTGAGCTGCGAGTGTGGCTACAGACGGAGTTCACTCCGTCACGGAGGGTCGAGGGAGTGGTTTGGGATTGGGCCGTAGTGAAGCAGGTGAAGTCAGGTGATGCAGATTCTCTGTTGGAGGGCTTGATAATCCACTCCCCTTCCACACTCGTTGGTTTGGAACAGCACTTAATGTGGCGGACCCGCCGTGCGAATGCGCGAATAGAGGGGTAGTGTGTAGGGGGCGGTCTGGAATTGGGCCGAAAATGTCATACTGCAGAAGTAATGATATTTGTCCAACTTCTCACAGTACAAAGCAGATATCTGCTTTGACCCTTCTAGCATGTTTGATAAAATTGTCTGCTAAAATAGTCAACCTTGGTTTAATGTGGATGAGGCAAATGGATTTGTCTTCCTTTTTTTGCATTGAAAAAAATTAGAGGGTGTATAACATTTCTGAAAAGGATAATATTAATTATTCTTATATTTTTATAAGAGATGTTTGTTTTAAATTGACTAAAGTAAAATCCCCTATGCAGATAACTATCAAAACCTATTTTATTATCCTTAAGTATTGTAGCTAATGTTTTCCTGAAGAGCATCCTTCCTTTAGCGGGGAGATCAGGGTCGAAAGCAGAGCAGCTTTTCGGGATGCAGTGCCTTCAGCAGGATGTTTGCCAACAGGCATGATCACAGCTTATCACGTTGAACGATAGTCACTTTAATCACTTCCACCCACAAATACACTTAGTCACACTAGGAAGAATCATATTTATCCCTTATTGAAACGGTAGAACGTTTGAAGCTTTTTGAGCAGCATTCAGCCTAGAAATGGAAATGTTTTTCTCTTTAATCTTTAAAGAAAGTGAGTTTTCAACACTGAATATGGGAACTACTGACCTTAGTAAAAGTAAAAAAATAGCAATAGGCCTATTGTACAGTACACATTGCACAGTAGCTACAGTGTGGATATGGGAATTTATATTAACTCTTATTTGTTATGGTCAAAGTATGACTACAAGTAAGGAAGCTCAGTTTATTAAATGTTTGCTTTGTTCCCAACAGGAAGTAAACCTGATTAAATAATTGGGTTCTACAGGCTCAAACTATCAATTCTCCTGAAAAACACATTTTGAATCAGAATATTAAACATTGAAATTGAGTAAGTTTGAAAATATATATAAATATTATACAGTAAAATTTGATTCCAATGTACTTCATCTAAATGTTAACTTAAAAACTGGAGACTGAAGAGGTTTTTCACATACTGGCAAGATGTACTTACATTTAGAGAATAGAGATATTCATGTACAAACAGAACAGCAGACACATTTTAACACAAATCAAGCAGAACATTTACCTGGTTCTCTTTAATCAGCTCCTCTGCAGACTCTTCCAGAAGCCCCATCAGGCGGGAGTGCGGCTTCCCTCTAACTTCAGCTTGGTGCTGTTTAACAGACATGTCAATTATTGTAGCGAACACACATAACTGTAAGTACAAAAATAAATTGGAAACAAAGATTATGCCTTAACTTCAATTTAACGCGCTACAGAAGGAGGCACCAACAGTTCAACTTCCCAGTAGTCTTCCTGGATCACCCCTCGCCTTCTTTAGGCTGCAGTAAAATAGGCCGCATCACAGACTGGCCCACAGAGCAGTGTCCATGGCAGTGAATGTGTTTTTTAGGAATCTGGTGCCGCTATCTGTCTCAGTGTACACAGGAAATAAAAGCACACATGTGCATCACACACAGTCGGATGCATGTGAGTGAAATGACTTGACTCCCACAGTAAAGGAAAACTCAGTTTGGCGACACACTGCTTTACTACCGAGCAGCATTTGAAAATGTAGCGCGAATACCACCAACAAAAAAACTCTTCTGAACTACTAGTGCCCCACTGCCACATGTTTTATTCAAAACTGTGAATTTCGCCAGCTGTACCACTAAGTATTACATGTTATGTGTGCCTCGTCCATGACAGCAGGCTAAATTAGCTAGCACGCTAACTAGCTAAATTGCTAAGCTGAAACAGCTGTTTGTTTGATATCCACATTAAGCTTGCAAGCTAACTGGGATGTACAGAGTTAATAAAGTACAAAAATATACTTATATGATTCAAAATCCACGAGTATTCATATTAGATGAGGGTCCATGCTGGAACCGTCTGCTTTTTTTCAAATGTCTGTACTGTGCGCAAACTCCTCTGACGTCATCGTCGGCGTCACCCACCTTTACTCACATTGCTCAGGTACATTTTACTAACATTACTTTAGTTAACATTTACTTGGTGCTATGATTTAACCCCATTGGACCCCTCCCACCGTTTTTTTTTCGAGATAATGTCTCAGGGCTTCTTAACATTTATGAAACTATTAATGTGTAGCACCAGATTAACGGGAAGAATCTCAGCTAACTGAAGATATGAACCATTTTTACCAAAACAAAACACAAGTCTCATAAAAAGCGTCTAAATGACCCCTGAGCGAAAGAATTCTAACGCACTGCGGCACACAATTCAAGATAAAGATACCCTTATTACTTATTGTAGCTGCACATGCAATATAGCCGATTAAAGCTGAGACTTATTTAGGTATAGTATCATCACTGAGCGATCCGAACTTGCGACAGGGGAAGCAAACACAGACATCACAACACGTACCTTTACGGAGCATTTACGGCAGATCGTCTCACCGTAGCTGTCAATTAGGTCAAAAGACGTGTTCAATGGCATTAAAACGAAAAATAAAAATGCTACAACTGTTGATCCATAGGTTGATAATGTACCTGTGCCTTTGAAAAAATTCTTTATAATCCATAATTCCATTTTGTATGTAAAAATTGGAGCGGAAAAGTTAGCTGCTAATGGTAGCCACCAGAGTGTATGCAGCTTCCGGTTTTGGTAACGCGTCACTCTCACTCCTTATTTGTTAATGTTTTGGTGTGTATATAACTTTCCCTCGATTCCATTGGCCACCCAAATGACCCCAGAAGTGGGGTTTTTTGGCTAAATCTCTCTAAAAAGGTCAAATTTCACTTGTTTTGCATCAATCTTGATACAGGGTACTTATTATATGTTGTACTTTGGATTCCTAAAGCTTTTAGTCTACTAACCCATCATCCAAGGGTAGTTTTCACTATAAGTAAGAAAGAATTTTTGGATGGACACTATAATTTACAGTTTTTTACTATGTAAAATCTGAATTTTCTTTAAAATAAAAAACATCTATATTGACTCTGACTTTTCTACATCCAACTCACAGATTTATCATTACTTTGAGAATAAAGATTATTAATTTAACCCTTTTAGAAGGGAAGATATGGTCATTTGTTCTGGGAATGTCATTTTCGAGCCTGAGACCTGAAAAACAGGCTCAGGGCTTAAGAGGTTAAATGTACTTATCAAAATGAAGATACAAAATTACTTGCAAATTCAAGTAACACATTCAATAAAAGGAGAGATTTTGAGTAAAAGAAAAATTATTAGTAATTTCTTGTATAATTTAAATCGTTTTTATCAGTGTACCTGTACATGGAAGGTTTTCTATGTGAATCTGGGCCACTATTTGTCATAATGTGAATTCAGCTCAGATGTTCACGTGTTTGGACAGCCACTGTCGACATCCTGTATGTTCATGTGAAGCTGAGCTGTGATGAGGAGGCGATCAGCTGTGAGCCACAGAGAGCATTACTAAGAGAGTGACTCAGCCCGACTAAAGGATCCTGACATGTAATCTCCTCTCGTTTGCCTCCCCCAGGTCTGTCCAAGTCTCTGGGCCTGATAGAGGGCTTCGGGGGTCGGGGTAAGGGCGGCCTCCCCGCGACGCTGGCCACCGCTGAGGAGAGCGACGCCAAATACCTGTGGGAGAAGTATGGCTACAACGCATACCTCAGTGAAAGGATCTCTCTGGACCGGAACATACCGGATTACCGGCCTGCCAAGTGAGTAGATGTCAAGTAGATGCACGTTAAATTACACTTTTAAGGTTGTTTCACAGGAAGACAAGGACATATTTCAGTTTTAGGTCTGAAATACACACATGCATAAACACATACATTTTTTACGGAGCAGTGTCAGAGCAAAGTAAAGTGTGGTTGCTTATAGCCCATTCCACACTTCCTTACCTCTACTTCTGGGGCCCTTGCTTGGGCCATACTCATCTTCGAACATTGCCTTGATTGTGATCATTACTACACATTTAGAACGTTTTCTGATGCCAAATGGGCCAGTGGCATAGAGTGATAAGACTTATAGACCCTTCCAACTCCTTGCTTAGAGTACACCAATGTTCAAACTCAACCTTCATATTAAGCTCAACTGCACATCGTTATCGTGGCACCTTGCACTACGCTCTTTCAGCATGTTTGGTTGCCCATGACTGTTCTGAGATTTGAGTCTGATACCAGTGTCCCTCACCAGGAGTTCTGTGAAGATTCTTTTGAACCCTTGAAAGCTTTCGTAGGATGAGATCTAAAATGGAAACATTGGCTTTTAAATCCAGACCGCCAATGAATTAAACGTTTACTGAGACATGGGATCAGACAGGGCCGGCCCTAGACTTTTGGGGGCCCTAAGCGAGCTTTGGCTTGGGGGCCCCCCTCACTCTAGCGCGTTCTCACTTCACACAACACGGAACCAACTTTTGTCTTATGATGTTAGCATAAGCACACATATTGTATAAATAAGCATGTAAACAGCGTGGACCTAACATCCTCTAGGGGGGTCCTCACCTCCTCTAGGGGGGTCCGGGGGCATGCTCCACCGCAATATTTAAATATTGAAGTTAAAAGCATCAATCTGGTGCACTTTGAGAGCAAAATTAAGAGATCTATGGATACATCTCTCAACACCCATATGAAACAGAACTGTAAACAGATGTTTCTTTATGGATATTTTACAAATCACTCCCCTTTTAAACTGTATTCTTGTTTTGTCATATAGTATTTCATAACTGTTTTTCATTTATTCTCTCTGGCTGTCCATCTCATAATGTTCACATAAAAACTAGCTGTCAAGAGGAATATCATTCAGAAGAATTATAATTTCATGCAAAAATCTGTCACAAACAGAGGTTGCACATTTACATTCAGGTGTTGTTATGGCAACGTCAGTGGCCAAACAGCCACATTTACTGCTGCAAATACGTTCAATCATGCTGTCGACACGTAAAGCAGTGGCAACTATGCCACCATTTCAGCTGACTTTTTCTCAGAAATACTGTCACATAACATCCATATATTTCAGTGCTTGGTTGATGCTTAGCTAAGCTAACTATGAAACACTTTAACTGACAGGACTCAGGATCAACTGTGTACTGTAAGGTAGCTTCTAGCTTCATGTCGAACAGTAAGTCAACATTTCCCAGAGAGCTTTCTTTGAAATCACCAGGTAACGCTAAAAAACATTACATTTAGATTGTATGACAAAGTGTTTATTTAATATATCTGGCTAGCTATAGCTACTTGCTAACGGTTTAGCTTACCCCCGCGATTCAAAGTAACGTCAACGTAGCTGTAATTTCTCCTGGCTCAAGTGCTGGCTCTGGGGTTGTTGTGTGAACCACCACTTGAGAATTGTCGTGTTTTTCTTTTTTTTTTACAAATCTTTTTATTGCAAACAAGTCATAATCCAGCAAATGACAAGAAGTGAGAACAGTAATAAGCAATACTAAACAGTACAGATGTTACAATTAGCAAATGAAGACAATGGGGATCATTATAAAGGACCTCCTTGAAAATAAAATAAAGTGATGTATTGCATTCACTTCAGGGTTCGGAGAGAGTCCTTGTTTACAGTTTTTTTTTTCATTTAACCCCCCCACCCCCCACCCACAGGTATGGATGGCCCCAAATAGTAAAATAACTGAATAAATCAGATAAAATTATAAGTAAAACATAAATAATAATACTAATAAAAAGAAAAAAGAAAAAAAGAAAAGAAAAGTCGAGAGCGAAAACAGTCTGCTGGTATAAGGGAAGAAAATAATACTAAACATTGTCGTCTTGGTGAGGAAAAAGGGTTTAATTAAGAGCGAAAAGGAAATATAGATGAGTAGTCTAGGGCAAAAGACAAAGGGTCATGGCGGAAGAGCAGTAATATGAATGCTCCTAGCCGCCGACTCAGGTAGCCCAGCTGTCTTGGTGCTGTTAGACCTGACAGTTGCCTTCGACACTGTGGACCATAGCATCCTGTTGTCACGGCTTGAACAGTCCGCTGGCATCACAGGCTCTGCCCTTGCATGGTTCAGGTCCTACCTGACAGACCGTAGCTTCTCAGTGCAGCTAGGTGCCTTCTCCTCTGCCAAAGCCCCTCTTACCTGTGGGGTTCCCCAAGGCTCGATTCTGGGCCCCATCCTTTTTCTACTGTACATACTGCCCCTAGGTTCAATTCTCACAAAACACAACATCCCCTTCCACTGCTACGCCGATGATGTACAGATCTATCTGCCACTCAATTAAAATGTCAACTCATTACAGCTATTGATGGACTGCTTAGCAGAGATCAAATCTACTCTTAAAACACACTTCTTCTCCTTGGCCTTTTAGTCAGAGCGGAGCACGACTCCTGACTTTTCCCTGTGTTTTTTATATATCTGTTGTAATTTATTGTCTTTTATTGTGATTGTAGTAATGTGTTTTTATGTGATTGTAGTATTTATTACATGTACAGCACTTTGGCCCGACCAAAAATCGCTTTTCAATGTGCTTTACAAATAAACTTTGATTTGATTTGATTTGATTTGATTTGATTTGATTTGGTCACTTTTATTTTATTTATTTCCTTTCAGAGAGCTACCTGCGACTCAGCGTCAGAAGTGATAGGGAGTTCTTTGATAAGGCCTAATAGTGGGTTCCAGGTAGTACGGAAGGATTTCAGAGATCCTTTTAATGAGAATCTTAACTTCTCCATCTGAAGGCATAGTAAGACATCACATATCCACTGATCATGTGTTGGTGGGGAAGCATATATCCATTTTAAGAGAATAGAGCGTCTAGCTAATAGAGTGGTGAAGGCAATGACACGGCGTATACAGATGTAGCACTCCAGATAGGACTCCAGCTTACAGCTTCCTGCCTAAGACCTGCCTAAGACCAGCATCTGGGAATGTTAAGCCCTCCCACTATTTTCCAAGAGGGCGTTGCCAGATTTTCAATTTCAGGATTTAACCAGGAGATGGCGCTTCATTCACAAATACAGAAAGACAACTTTTCATGGACTTTCAGTTTTGTTTAGAAGAGCATTTGAACACATCAATATTTTAGATCAAATAAAGTATATCTAATATTGTAATTCAATAATATATAGTCTTTATATATTAAATAATCATAATAATAATGTAAATGTTTACATTACACTTCTTTATTTGTCATGCGGTCTACCTACGCTGTAAAATGTATTATCTCTTCGATTTACACACGGCATCTATTGCACTTCTGTCCGTCCTGGGAGAGGGATCCCTCCTCTGTTGCTCTCCCCGAGGTTTCTCCCATTTTTCCCTTTGAAATGTGGGTTTTTCTCTGGAAGTTTTTCCTTGTACGATGTGAGGGTCTAAGGACAGAGGGTGTCGTTTTCTCATACTGATATTCTGAACAAACTGTGCTGTTGTATTTGCTGTAAAGTGTCTTTACTGTAGGGTATTTGTATTATATGTACAGCACTTTGGCTCGACCAAAAATCGTTTAAAAATGTGCTATATAAATAAAACTTTATTTTATTTTATTTGATGCTCATACTTTTACCTTTACAATCGTTTGCTTTAATATGCAGTATATTTTTTGCATATTTTTGTGTTTGCTTCCTCCTGCTCCCTTTTGGACACATACTGTATGATTTATTATTATTATTAATATGAAGATATTATTAAGATAAGATAAGATAAGATGTTACTTTATTGATTGAACATTTTAGTTTAGAATGTGCTATCCCACGGTAATTCAGAAGGCTCACAGGTCACATTCCGACCATTATTTAAAACAATGGGTGCTTTCATAATAATGATGAGAAATAAGAAATGAATCAAATTAAAATGTAATTATCATATCATATATTATATAGTGTATTGTATTATTAAGTAATATCATACATTAACCCCATTATAGCAGATGCCACATTGAATGGATGAACACATTTATGCATCAATAATTACAACAGAGTATTTCTAAATACAAGTTGTAAAAATACTTATATGTATTTAATACTAATAACATAATGATTAATTTCAGATGATAATACTTTTCAGTGTCTGTCTCATGCAGCAGCTAATCCAGTAATGAGTGACCCGGCCGACAGTAAAAATAAACATTTATAACTAATTTAGGTACAGTAGTTTGAGAGGTAATTAAAATAGCTAAGGGTGATGATCTGACTTGAAGTGTGTGTTTTGCTCCTCCCACTGCATCACAGCATATACTGTGTATATCACCATTCTTTAATTAAATGTTTGATAAGTGCATGCAGATCACAGTACAGTAAAACATGTAAACAGATACATTATTTTGTATTTTTATTAAATTTGACAATGTCAATTTCACTTTCCACTATGTACAGGTATCTTGGGTCAGTCTTGTCTTCCAAAAATCAGGAAGTAAAGTCCCCTGGTTTGTGACAAGATGTGAAGTCAACAGATAGTCACTCAGAGGGGGGTACTATTTATTTTCAAATGCATGAAAAATAAATAGTAAATGCCACTCATTTACATGTAGGCTACACTGCTCTTCCAGTCAAGAATTTCAATTTGAATGGGATGGGGAGACGTGTGTGATTAAAAATGAGTGGCCAAACTAAGACTTAGTTTTTCAAAAGAGAAAATGCAGATATTACCCTCATAAAAGAAATGGTAGACATATCAGTACTCTTAGTGCCAAGTTGTCTCAGACAATCTGCATTTCCAGGGACAGTTCTGTGCAAAATGTGGGACACTGAACAGTCTATGTTAAAAAGCCTCAGTCACCTTAATTCATGTAATGAAAACATCTCAGGTCAGTAACACTCAAAGCTAAATGTGCAATACCATGTTCAGCTATGTTACTATTTATAATGTTATTGTTGTTACAACAGAAGATGTTTTTCTTTATATTGAAGTTAAATGCATCAATCTGGTGCACTTTGAGGGCAAAATTAAGAGATTTATGGATACAGCTCTCAACACTCATATGAAACAGAACTGTTATAATAATGATGAGAAACTATGAAATAAGAAATGAATCAAATTAAAATTTAATTATCATATCATATATTATATAGTGTATTGTATTATTAAGTAATATCATACATTAACCCCATTATAGCAGATGCCACATTGAATGGATGAACACATTTATGCATCAAAATTACAACAGAGTATTTCTAAATACAAGTTGTAAAAATACTTATATGTATTTAATACTAATAACATAATGATTAATTTCAGATGATAATACTTTTCAGGGTTAGGGTTAGGTCCGGTCTGACAGCGCTTAGCTCTCTGCTGCAGAGAGAAAGAGAATTCACTGCTCTAAACAAAGTCAAAAATCAACATACAGTAGGGGGGTGGGGGATGGTGAACGGTATGGTCAATGTTTGTAAACACAATCCCCAGGATGTAGCGCTGTAACTTCCTCCACAAAAGCAGCGAAGAAGCATGGTTGTCATGGTTGGCCTTCTGTTTATTCACCGTGGTGGGGGCCGAGGGAACCGGGCAGAGTTTTTCGCCGGTCAACGTGTGTTAAAGTTTAAATCTTCCGGACAAAATTATAAAAGTGCCGGTCAAAGGTCTTCTTTGTTATTTATTGAGCTTTAAAACAAATGAATAACGACTATATAATAATAAAATACAAGAGCCTGGCCTCTCTTTTTCCTCCCTCTCTTCTGACAGCATCAGTGTCTGTTAAATAATAGTGAAGTCACGTTGTAATAACAATAACTCATCTCTTGGTTTGAGTGTTCTTTTTCTGCTTTGCCAAAAGCCACTGTGTCAAGTGTCTAGTGACTATTTCTCTTAGCGGATGCATGTCAATTTAAATCAATACATACAACAATTTTTTAAATCAATAAAAACATTTTCTAAATCCATAAAAGCATTTCAATTAATATTGGGAGTCATGTCGTTACTTTGTTGAGAATGTGGCCATGTAATAAGCGGGATAATTTCCTCGACTTGGTCATTGTGGGGAAAAATAACACCCGTCGGGATCCTGATCTGCCTGACAAGGCTCCATTAAAATATAAATATTTTTAGTGAATTACTGAGTTTAGGCACGTTAATAACGTTTTAATGAAGTTGAATACAGTATATTCATATTTGTCAGTGATTTCATGTCAATTCGGCGAACATAAACATAAATGATCGTTTTTTCGACTAAACAACATTATTTTGTTAAATAACAACATGGTGATGTTTTGTAAATGATTACATGTCTCTTATTTAGCACAGACTATGATCCTATCCGTGACATATGGATCTTAACAAAGATCCGCTATACAGTAGTACCAAACATACTGTACTGTATCAAAGTTGATTTCACATGAGCTCCAGTGTGATCCATTGCAGCTGGCTTCATTATAATTAAATGTATTTATCACGGGGGCAGTCTCAAGTCAAGCTGGAGGTTGTCTCTTGATCGAGGACAGACCCCGTGCCGACCACGGCCGTCGCGTTTCAAACTGTCCTAAATGAGGTCGGCACGGGGTCTGTCCTCGATCAAGAGACACTGCTCAATGGTTCCAAATATGTCAGACCAAAATGTGTCCAGCCTCGGGCAAGTCCAGAACATGTGCAGATGGTCAGTTGGGGATTGATTGCATCTGTTACAGGCATCACTCCGATCCGGGAACATTTTAGCCAGCTTAGCATTAGTAAAGTGAGCTCTGTGGAGCACCTTGCACTGGAGTAGGCCATGTCTAGCACAGATAGATGATGTATGGACTAGGTTGAGAACGTCACTCCATTGATCATCGGAAATGTTGCTACCTAGATCACGCTCCCGAGCTCCTTAAGAGGCACCATAGGGTCCGGACTCAGGGAACCAATCTGACCATAGAGAACTGAAACCAAGCACTTTTGATCAGGGTCGAGTGTGAGAAATGTATCAATTGGCGATTCGGGGGGGCGGTTAGGAAAATTGCTTTTGAATGAAGTGCCTGATTTGGAAAAAACGGAAGAGATGACTGTTTGGCAGGTTGAATTTGACTGACAGGGACTCAAAGGATGAAAAGACTCCATCCTCGTAAAGGTCATTAAGCGTTGCCAGACCATTGTTCGACCAAACGCGGAAGGCCGGGTCAGTACACGATGGGGAGAATAGGTGATTGTTTGAAATTGGGGCGTGAACCGAAGCTCTATGTAACCCGTGCTGTTTCCTGAATTGGAGCCAAATGCTTAAGGTGCTAGTAACAATTGGGTTACTCAAATGTTTATGGGTCGCTACAGGGAGCTGAGAGCAGATTATAGAGTGCAAAGGAGCAGAAGATGACAGCTCGATATGTACCCAAGGTGGGCAGGGGTCTGAAAGTTTACAGTTAGCCCAATAGAGGAGTTTGTTAATATTAGAGGCCCAGTAATAGTGGCGAAAGTTGGGGAGCGCCAGGCCCCCTTCTGATTTAGGGAGTTGGAGACACAACCTTCTAATACGCGCAGGCTTGTTGTTCCAGATGAACGCATTCAACTGCTTATCAAGATCAGTGAAAAAAGATTTGTTGATGCGTACAGGGATGTGTTGGAAAAGGTAAAGAAACTTTGGCAGGATGACCATCTTTATAAGGTTGACGCGACCCGCAAGAGACAGGGGAAGGGAGGCCCACCTAGACATATCGGCTTTGCATTTATCTAGTAGAGGCTGAAAGTTTTTCGGGAACAGGTCTTTAAAAGAGTTTGCAACAAACACCCCCAAGCATTTGAACCCCTCCACAGCCCTTTTAAAGGGGAATAGGGATTGGGGAAGTGTCTCTGCCATTTTATTTACAAAAAATACTTCGCTCTTTTGAATGTTTAGTTTGTAACCTGATACACGGCCAAATTGATCTAAAATTGACAGTATGGGGGGGAGAGAGGATAAGGGGTTCGAGATCATAAGAAGAAGGTCATCAGCATATAGAGACAGTTTATGAACCAAGCCATGACGCGTAATGCCCTCAAACCTATCATGGCTTCTGAGCCAGATAGCGAGAGGTTCAATGGCTATATTGAACAACAGCGGCGAAAGAGGACACCCCTGGCGAGTACCACGTTGGAGAGAGAAAGGGGGAGATCGAATGCCATTAGTGTGTACAGAGGCAGATGGAGAGGCATATAGGAGTTTAATCCAGGAAATAAATTGGGAATCGAAACCAAATTTATCAAGACTAGAAAATAGGAAACCCCACTCAACCCTATCAAGTGTCACTATGACTTCGGGGGTGTTAGAGGAAGGAGAGAAAATTACATCAAGCAACCTCCTTGTGTTAAAAAAAGAGTGTCTCCCCACCATAAAGCCTGTTTGGTCCAGCGAAATTATATCTGGCAGTACGCGTTGGAGGCGGATAGCCAGTATTTTGGCCAGTATCTTACAGTCCACATTTAACAGTGAGATTGGTCTGTAACTGCCACATGAAGTAGGATCTTTGTCTTTCTTGAGAAGCAAGGAGATAGACGCAATGGACAACGTTTCTGGCAATCGGCCTGTCTGGAGAGAGTCATTGTACATCCTTGCCAAAATCGGGGCTAACTTGGAAGAATATGCCTTATAGAACTGTATAGCCGTCAGGCCCAGGAGACTTCCCACTTTGCATAGATTTTATTGCATCATGTATCTCAATGGTGGAGATGGGGCCGCCCAATTCGCCAGCGATGTTCTCGTTAATTTTGGGGTATGTTAAGTAGTCAAGAGGATTGGGGGTCGTGGCAGGGATCGGGGGACAATCCGAAGTGTAGAGATTGGTGTAAAATTCAGAGAAAGCCCTGTTAATATCAGCTGGGTTAGAAGTAAGGTTGCCATTGGACAATCTGATTTGGAGAATCAATCTGGACGCACTGGCCGCACGAGCTTGTTGAGCTAGGAGTCTACCAGCTTTGTCGCCCTGCTCAAAGTAATGCTGCCTACACTGTCTCAGTTGTCTCTCAACAATGCCTGTCATCAGAAGGTCGTGTTCTGAATGTAGCAGGAGGCGTTTTTTATAGAGAGAAGGAGAAGGAGAGGATGAGTACGTTTCATCGAGTAAGCGAAGCTCAACACAGACTTCTGAAAGCCTTTTCCTCTTTTCTCTTACGTGAAGTGTACGAAATGACCTGTCCCCGTACAGTGGCCTTAAGAGCCTCCCAGAGAATACCGCTACTAACGTCGGAAGTGTCATTCATTTCAATGTAGGAAGAAATCTGAGTGGAAAGATAGTCTCTAAATCCACTGTCTGACAGCAGGGGAGAATTGAATTTCCATAATGGAGGGGGGGACATACCAAGAGGGAAATTAATGTCAACCGAGGTGGGAGAATGATCTGAGATGGCTATCGGATGGTATTCGCATAAATTGACTAGATGAATCAAATTGTTATAGAGTAAAAAGAAATCAATTCGTGAAAAAGTGTGGTGCCTGTGCGAGAAGAAGGAAAATGCTCTACTTTGCGGGTTAATAAATCTCCAGGGGTCTGAGAGTCCTAATCGTGATGCATTGTGCAGTACTACCTTGGCCGAATTGGAGAGAGTAGCTTGTGTGAGCGATGACCTGTCGAGACTCACGTCCTGGACCAAATTCCAGTCACCAGCCATAATAATACGATGGTTGTCGGCGTTGGGAATTTGAGCGAAGAGGTTCACAAAAAAATGACCATCATCCCAATTGGGAGCGTAGATAGAAGCTAGTATCACTGGTGTGTTCTGTAGCGTGCCCGAAACTATGACATAACGACCATTAGGATCTGATATCGAATTTGTCAGTTCAAATCTGACATTCTTGTGAATAATAATTGCTGCCCCTCTGGCTTTGTGGGAGAATTTTGAGTGGAACAAGTGACTCATCCATGCCCTTTTAATACGAAGGGTATCAGAAGATTTAAGATGAGTTTCCTGCAGGAATATCATATCTCCATTCAGATGTTGCAGCCGTGTCATTACTTTACCAATTTTAGTAGCGTTGTTCATGCCCTTAGTATTCCAGGAAATCAGGCGCACTCCTCTACCTGTCGTTGTCATGGCAGACACCATCTAGGAAGTTCCTCGAAGACAAGTTGACCTGGACAAACACTGTCTTGCATACACAGGAGAAAGAGAAGAGAGGACGACTCCACATCAATGGAGCTGTTGCTCCCTCTAGAGGCAAAAGCGATACTCTGCGGATAACATGACGTGTGACCTATCAACAGGCATTCATAACGGCAAGGAACAACAAAAAGGAAAATATAAGAAGTCAATGAAAACAGGCCAAGAAAATAACTACTAGCCATGGAGAAACACACATGTCTGTCTGCGTGTTAACGCCATAATTAAAACCCATGTGAACTAATAGGTCAGACAAGTTACTGAGGTAGCCACGATGGGCTAGTAAACTGGGCTAACGTTACCAAACTGCAGCAGTCAGGTGGAGGAGGATGCATGAGAGCCGATACCAGATCGGTCAGCTGCAATAAAGTCCTTGGCCTCAGAAACGGAGGAAAGTCTCTTCCTGACCCCATCCTTCAGTGTGATGTTAAGCCTCGCAGGGCTAGGCTAGGGGTAGTGCGGGCTTGAAGCCCCGTTGGGAAAGTTCAGACATCACCTCTTGGTATTCCCTGCTCTGCTCCACTATCTCAGAAGGATAATCCTCGTAGATTGCAATGGGGGTCCCACGGTACCGCAGTTTGCCTCTCTTAGCTCTGGCCTCACAGATGATCTTATCTTTCTGCTGGAATCTGAGGAGTCTGACGACCACGGGTCTCGGTCTCTGACCCGGTCCTGGCTTGTTGGAGAGTGTACGGTGCGCTCTGTCGCACTCCGGTGGAGACTCAAAAACGCCGTCACCAAGGACCTCAGCCAGAAGTTCAGAAAAGAAGGTGGAGGGGTGAGGCCCTTCGATGGACTCAGGTAGACCAATGATCCTGATATTGTTACGGTGGCTGCGAGACTCGAGGTCCGTAGATTTAGCTTGTAGCTTGGTATTATTCTCAGCTAGCTTAGCACACATCGATTCCAAACTTTGTAAGCGTCCGTCTTGTTCGTTAGCGTTGGATTCAAGCGAATTAATTGAGTGGGTATGATCGGAGACTGTGGTTTGAATGCAGTCTAGCTTGGCTTCGAGCGTAGATAAAGTAGCCTTGAAGTCTGCAGAGATAGCATTCCGGTGTTGTTCCAGTTGGTTAGCCAAAACCGCCATGTTGAAGTCACTGCCATTTGCCGCCGGCACGGTAGACTGCTCCTTCTTGCCCGATTTCTGCTGCTTGGAAGCCATAATCCAGCACCAGAGTGTTTAGAATGGAATAATTATCCACCTGGCGATGGCCAAAGGCAAAACTATGGGGATTTAAAATAGTAAATGAATAAAAGTTACGGGAGCTAGATTCGACACTGCCTACTCCATCTTGCCCACCGGAAGTCCAATTGTCGTCTTTTTTAAGAACAAATGTTCTTATGTCCATCTTCAAAAACTCTGACAGTTTATTTTAAACATTGTCACAGCTCACAGGATAGGTACCTACCTGTCAGCCAATAAGACAGATGTTTATTTCCATTCAACTCTCTGGTTGGTCTGGTGCCTTGCCTCTGTTGCATTCACTTAACACGGGAAATTACAATCCTGCCGTCCTCTCTAGTGTCATGATGAGGTTCAGGTAAAGCACGGTTAATGTATTATATGATTGACTCAATAATATAATACATGACTTTGAGAGTAGGCAATCTAGGCATATTAACAAAATGAATTAAACATACTTATCACGGCGACGGTGTACTGAGATAAAAAACGGTGTACTGAGATAAAAAAAATAAAAATAATAATAATAATATTTTTTTTCTTTTTTTGCTAGGGGGCCCTTAGTGGCTGCGGGGCCCTAAGCGGCCACTTATGTCGCTTAATGGGTCGGGCCGGCTCTGGGATCACGTTAACTGAATATTTTCCGTCTATGACGGATTTTTTTTAACAATGACGGAAAAATCTGAAAGCAGTCCGTCATTTTGACAGATTAGAACAAACTCAGAACAGCGCCAAAGTTTCCCCGCAGCGAGGCTCTGGTGTTATGCATGCCCGCCAAAAAGGAAATGATACCGTTTCCAAACCTAACTTTGCCGTACAAATCATTGAAATGTCTGTGAGTTTTGGCTTTACGCTGTGCGCGCTCTCGCAAGGTGCAGTGGGCATGCATAACATGGCGCTAACAGTTCACGAGCATGTGCCCCGCCCCCCGTTGACAGTTCACGACTGTGCTCTCTCCCCCCCCCCCCCAATCAAATATTGGTTACTTAAATACTGGGTACAATACTGATCCACATCAAATCAGCATATCATTTGATTTAAAATGATGATGTAAAAAATGAGCTATGAGTTATATTTGCTTTCTAAATGTAGCGAAGTGGAGGTATATGCAGCATAAAATAGAAATTTGCAATGAAGGTTCAAGTGTCTGAAAATGGTTCTTAAGAAATGTACTTGAGTTGATCTCCTTACTTACAGATTCCACTACTGGAAATAAGATAATATATATTACACAGATAAATATGAACCAAAGGAAGTATAGTAGGTTGTTTCTTCTCCAACTCTTGCAGCTCAACCTTCCTCACCCTGGAGGCTGAGTGGAGCGTGCCGAGCTTCACTGGCATGGAAAGGTTTTTCTGAACAGATGGTGATCTGTGTTTGCGTGTCTTTGTGCAGATGCAGAAAGGCCAACTTCCCAAGAGATCTCCCCCAGATCTCCCTCATTTTCATCTTCATCAACGAGGCTCTGTCGGTGATCCTGCGCTCAGTCCACTCAGCTGTCAATCACACGCCGGCTCACCTGCTCAAAGAAATCATCCTGGTGGATGACAACAGCGATGACGGTCAGTGGAAATGTTTCTATCCCAAGAGCCAGCAGTGTGGCTTTTAATCGTTCTGATTATACCTGTTAGGGTAATCTGTAAGGAAAATACAGTATGTGCTAGTAGAGGCAGACGGGGAGACTTCAACACAACAGGAGTGGGAAATAAAGCTCCCAGCATGTCTTTTGGTTTCAAACATGGCCAGCACCAGAGTCAGAATCAGAATGCTTTATTTATCCTTGGGGAAATTGGGGTTTGTGACAGCTGCTTCATTTCAGATAGAGATAAAATAAAAAATAAATCCAAATGTAATAGAAATATTTATATAAAGTCAGTTCATTTAGAATATACAAGATCAAATGAAACAAAGATATTTTAATAAACATTAGAAGTCAAATCAAACCCATCCCCCGCTCCCCCCAAATGTTTCCAAGTTTTGTTAGCATTGCTTTTCCTTTATATCTGACGTCTAGCCACAGATGTAGCAACAGATTCAGATCTTCAGGGAATGAGCTTTACATTTAAATATTGCGATCTATTAAATTGTAGTGCATATATAATCCCATGCAGTTCACAGCCTCCCTACTAACAGCATGTGGTCTCTTCCAAGAGGCCCTTTCCCTTACCACAACAGACACAACCACTCAGCCTTTTTTTGGAAATGAACACGCAAAGACGTCAACACAAACTAATCGGTGGCTTAAAAGGAGTAGATTGCCATTTTGGGAGAAATACTTATTTTTCTTGCCAAGAGTTAAATAAGATCGATTCCACTCTGTCTTTACGGTCGACGTGAAAAAAATAGAAAAAAGAGATCTGCTGCTTCAGGCTGTCACAGAGACGATGAAAAACATATAAAATGGGACCCGGCCAGACAATACATGTCTGTCTGTGGGATACACTTCTAAATCATGGTGCTAATGAGGCTAACGTCAATCGTTGAGGTATACTGTTGGAATGTTACAAGTCAAGTAGTATATGTAGGTGCTACATTGAAATATATAATGCTGATAAACCAAGGAAATCCCAGTTTAAGTGATAGCCTGCTACCTGATGGGACATCGGTCCCTATTGGTCTTAATTCATCTGATATTGACGCTGTAGTCTGCTTGACATCATGTTTGGACTCCTTATAGATAAAGAAAATGCTTTTTTTTTTATCTGACTCGTGAAGACAATACAATTTGTATTTACCGCGATTCAAATGAAAGCAGATATTTTCACCCAATAAGGGGCGTGGCCATGTCGAAGAGGTAAATACTGGATGGGTTGCTCTCACGGCTCCTGTGGTTCATAACAAAGTAGCATTATTGTTGCATTTGTCGAGGTGACTGATGGTGTCGAATTTCTGCGGGGCAGACAGACAGATAGTGGCGGAGCACCACAATTGGATGTCACAGACGAGATGTCCCCGTCTTATTTATTGGGCTGGGCCTGCCAAACCTGGCTTTGTGAGATGAGGTGGGGAGAGACGATGGGAAGGGAAGGAGAGCCAGGCAGAGCGAGAAGGAGAGGGGGGGTACAGAAACGAAGAGCAAAGAAAAACTAGAGAATGCAATTCCTGAAGAAATTGCTAGTGGGAATGCTTTATGCTGAAAATCTGACACTAAACTGCTATGCTGAAATGTAATGTGTAAGAAGAAAGTGAAGAATTTAGATTGAAATGATACATGAACACTGGGGGCTTGAATGTGTGATGAGAGAAGAAAAGAGAGTAAAAAGGCTTGGAAAAGCAGCAAAATATTTGAACTGCAAACCTTTGAACTAACTTGATGGTGAATGATCTGTCGCCATGCCAACGGCATTTGAAGAAATCTCAATCTCATGTCTTCACGGCTGGACTGTTAGCACACATGTGAAGTTTTAGCACTTTTTGACAATTTTCATAGGAGTTATAGCAATATCGTGTTTTATTGCAAGGGATGCGTTGCCATGGCAACAGCTTTTGAGGAAAACTCACTAATGGTATATAGACATGTTGAGGGCTGGACCATTAACTGTCATCTGAAGTCTGGTGGTGTTTGGATCATTTGCATAGGTATCACGACAACATCGTGTTTTATGGCGAGGGATGCGTTTCCATGGAAACAGCCTATGGTGAGATCTCAGATTTGGCGTAGAGCTGTTGAGGCATGGACCGGTGATATACAAGCGAAGTTTGGGGACGATCGGACCGTGTCCATTGGAGTTACAGCGACATCGTGTTTCATGGCGAGCATTGTGTTGCCATGGCAACAGCATTTGAAGAAATCTCAAAACTGTCTCGTAGATGTCTTCACGGCTGGACTGTTAGCACACATGTGAAGTTTGAGCACTTTTTGAACATTTTCATAGGAGTTAAAGGGACACCGTGTTTTATGGCGAGGGATGCGCAGAGAGAGAGAGAGAGAGAGAGAGAGAGAGAGAGAGAGAGAGAGAGAGCGAGAGAGAGAGAGGAGAGAGAGAGAGAGAGAGAGAGAGAGAGAGAGAGAGAGAGAGAGAGATAGAGAGAGAGAGAGAGAGAGAGAGAGAGAGAGATAGAGAGAGAGAGAGAGAGAGAGAGAGAGAGAGATGTGATGTGTGAGTATGAAATGAACAGTTGGAGTGATGACATCATCGTGTTCCATTACACAGGTGTTTATAGTTGAGCTAACGAGCTATGAAGAGATCAAAGGTTTGCATTGTTCTGAATGACAGATACACCTCTTACATGTGAACGTTTTGTGGAAGAACGATAACAGATATTTGTGAAATTTCAAAACGTGAAGCATGTCAAGGAAGTTGAGTATCTGAAGTGTAATTTTTGTGTACTTTCGGGTTAATAATGTGGCCTTTTTGGCAGTTTAACTAAAGGTGTGCGGCTGCTGCTGTGAGGAAATATCTGCCTGAAATTACAATGGGCTTTAATGGAGACATGTTGAACGTTTTTGTCACTTCATGCCCTCAAGAGGCATTTTGTTTTATTATTTTTGCTTAATTATTTGTCATTTTTCAAGCTACGAGATGTTTTCCTACGTTTGTCATGACAAATTATGTCTCAAGAATGTAGGGTTTGGGAATTATGGCAGTTTTAAAAAAAAATATGAAGGCACATTTCAAGATTTCTTACCCTCTAGCTGTGACATCACGCACTCTAGTTAATGTTAAAATCTGAAGAAAACCTCTTTAACAAGGTCTGAACAATGTTTCATATCTCTAAAAGTAAGAATCAGATTTAAAAGTTGTGTTACACGAATAATGTCAGAAAGACGTGTAACATTTTAAAGTCGGAATGAGGTTTCTGAGTGAAAGTATGAATGCACAGTTAGCAGTTGAAGTCGCATGAAGATTTGTTGAAGTCTGAAGAATATCTCCATTGACTTCAATGTTAAAAATGTGATGTATTATGGGATGTATCTCTGGAATTATGAAAGTTATGAATGATAAAAGTAATAGCAGTCGATTCCCGACCGAGCTGAACGTTTTGATGTTTGAACGGAGTTTCTGCGATGTTGAATGTGGGAGGAGAAGACGGACAAAATAATTGGATGGAATAATAATAAATGTTTTGTCCGTAGCATAACATATAGTTGGAATGCTGTATCAGCATTCCCACTAAATTAGGGAAAAACGGATGAAACTAAAAGATGGAAAAGGTCAAGGAGTGAAAGTGTGAAAATGGGCAAAGGGAAAAGGAAGAAGAGAGAAAATGAGATGAAGAGGCATCAGAGAATGGGAGGAGAGGCTGAAAGAGCAAAGCAGGCTATTGGGGAGAGTGGAAGAGACAAAGACATGGAAAGGTTCAGAGACAGATACCCCATTCACACCAACGGTGTTTCGGGGCCGGTTTGGTGCTGGTGCTTGAAAAGCACCGGGTTTTCCTGTTCACACCGCAGCGGAGCAGCCTCTAAGCTCCGGAATCCGGTTCGTTTCGAGCACCAAAAAGTTGTCCGTGTAGAAGCAAGAACCGCATACGTCACGCTTACGTCGGAGGGGGGCGAGATTAACCTGAGCTAACAGTTAAGGCGAGTACGGCAAATAAAAGTTGTAACAAGCAGTAGTGCTGAGCAAAGTGACTAGAACGCAACCACACACTTGTTAAAAAAAAACACACTTTATAAAGTCAGGCAACACTAACCAGGCTTCGTGTGATTCTGTTTATTTGTACCTTACTTTGACCATCCGTTCGCTGTTATTGATCATTGTGGAGAGCAGGCAGACGTTTTGTTTGTTATTATAGCAGCTATCGGATGGAATCAATACATGGGCTGCACAGGTTGTCATGTCCGACTATCACAAGTAGAATCATAATGAAAAATACGTCGGTAAAAAGTGCCTGGAGAAAACGGCTTAGCAAGTAGTCAGTTTAGCTTCGGTTGCTATGCTAACATCACCCATGTTATACCAGAGAAACTTTCATAACAGCGTTGTGATGCCAAACAGCGTCAATTCAGACTGACACACATTCACTTAAAGGGAACTGGGGATATGTATCAGCTGCTTGTGTGACAGTCAGACAGTGAATACTTTAGAGCCGTGTGAGCTAACCCGGAGCTAACGGGAGAATACACTCGTGGAAGAGCAGCAGCACTGCAGCGGTCGGTAAATGCCGCTGAAACACATTAATAAACAATGAACCACGGCACTCTGGAGAAAAGTATAAGGTTGGAGAAGTCGTTATTTAATTTAATCTGGCTTCGTATGATTAAAAGCAACGCAGTCCCCGGCCCGTTGTTGTTGTGAGGTGAGCTCCGTTGGGGAGAAAATCAGCGACGTAAACTGTGACGTCATGACGCAGCAGCGGCAGCACCAGTCGGGCTCTGAGCGGTGTGAAAAGAGCCGGAGCTAAACCGAAGTACCGGTTCTGAACCTGAAAAGCTCTAGCACGGAGCTTGAACCGGAGTTGCGTTGGTGTGAAAGGGGTAAGAGAGGCTTTAAGATGAATGAGGACAGACAGAAAGGAGGGGAGGGAGTGTAAGGAGGTGGGATATCAGGAAGGGGATCAGACGGAACAAATAACAAGGAAATGTGAAGAGAGATAAGATTGGGGAAGCTTTAAAGGATTAGACTTTATTATATTCCTCTTTTTGTCAACAAATCTCTCCAGAAAACCAACAATGTCTAACTTAATCTGTCACTCAGGACTATTTTCCATATGCTGCCTCCTCCACTCACACCCAAGCCCTTTAGTTTTTATATATGGTTTTATTTTGTATTTAAAAAGGATAAACCATTACCTGAAAGAAATGTGAACTGTTGTTTTGGGGAAAATTGGGGACTAGTCTCAGCTGTGAGTCAGGTTTATTTCAACTTGGGATACTGGTGATCTAGCAACGTAGATTAAGAACAGACTGCTTCTAACACCAACAAAAAAATGCCAAGACTGGGGGGGGTTCCTGCGTTGGCTGAGCGGGTGGAAAATGATTCACTGTGTATTAATTTAAGTTGGTTTCAAACCACCTTTAGTTAGCTAACGTCGTCAGAAAGCTGTCTAGTAGTGTATGTAATGTTGCGCTTTAGTCCCTTTTTTAGCATGAGTTAAATCCAGAAACCTAAATACAGAGGGTTGGTTGATTAGTTATTTTGTAATCAATCTGTAAAGCATGAAAGCTTTCCATGATGACTGTTACAGTATAAACATTATGCTTTTGCCAACCAGTGCTGTGCCCAAACTTTTGTTTTAGAAACACAACGGTTACTATAGTAAGAGCAGCCTAAAAACATGTTGTAATTAAACACATTTTTCTTTAAACATTTGGTGCTTAAATAACCATTTTCAGTAGGATCTGGATGGTACACAGCAGAGATGGAGTACTCGAGTCCTGGACTCGGACTCGAGTGCCGATTTTCGGGACTCGTGACTCGACTCGGACTCGCGCACTGATTGACGCGACTCAGACTTGGACTCGTGAATTCTTGCGCACGATGACTTGGACTCGGACTCGGACTCGTGAATTATCGCGTACGCTGACTTGGACTCGGACTCGGACTCGTGAATTTTTCCGCCCATGATGACTCGGACTCGACTTGTACATTGACGCTCCGACTTGGACTCGGACTCGGACTCGAGCAAGTTTTCTATGGAGTCTGATCTATCCTGGCGTGTGCACCGGCTGCGAGGCGAGTTCACGTACTGGGCCCCGCTATTCCAGTCTAAAGATGTCTAGAGACACACCCCGCATCGTGCTGTATGCTTTCACACATTCTGCTTCCACATTGGAAAAGAGCAGCGCAAAATGCTCGTTATGTGGAAACAATATTGAAGAGAAGGCTCCGTAACACATTACTCTAAACATCGAGTTCAGACATATAGGCTGTCTTGAACACTATCATCAGAGTAACGTGATCTAATCAATACATAAAGATTCAGCCGATAACACGAAAGCACATGGCTACTTAACATGCAGAATGACGTCATTTTGCATGCTAAGTAGCCATGTGCTTTCTGGGGCTAAATCTTTATCAGTAAACCGATTTAACCGGTAAAAGTTCCTTCAAAATAAGAGTCCCGATCTTATTACTATCAAAATAAAAGTGCAAAACGAAAACTTTACCATAGGAAAATATTGGCATACAAATATAATCACTTCTCTAAAAGGTAACTCATTTTAAACATAGTTTATTTATATATAATAATAATAATATTAATATTAGTAATAAGCTTTATATTTGTATAGCACCTATTACAAGAATTGTAGCCAAACTGGCTTCACAGCAGTTCAATAGACAGATTAGTATAACATGACAGGATAAAAGCAATGTGGAGGAGCAGCTACATTTCAACACATATATCCACAAAGATTAATACATGAAGACTTGTGACTCGGACTTGACTTGGACTCTTCTTAGGTGACTCGGACTTGGACTCGGACTCGAACACAGGTAATGATGACTCGGACTCGGACTCGACTTGGACACTCCTTGGGTGACTCGGACTTGGACTCAGACTCGAACACAGGTAATGATGACTCGGACTCGGACTCGACTCGGACATTCCTTGGGTGACTCGGACTTGGACTCGGACTCGACTACGACTCTCCCTTGGTGACTTGGACTTGGACTCGGACTCGAAGAGTGGTGACTCGAGAGTGACTTGGACTCGTGAATTGGTGACTTGACTACAACACTGGTACACAGTATGTGGGATGTCTCAGTACCATTGTGATTATGACAGTCATTGCGGTGGGGCCAAGCCGTGAGCAGGGGGTTGAAGAACATTTCGTAGTGGCCCAACGGTAGTTCTACAGTTTCCTGTCAGTCATTGGGCCCAGAAATACTTTTTCCCATTGGAAATTGACAACAAAGATATTTATATAAACATCAGAAGTCAAATCAAAATGTCCAATAAATGGTAGAATAAATATAATATTAAAAGTACAAATGTGCACATTATACTAATATGTAACATGTCTATTACAATATAGTGGTTTTTCAGAATGTATAACATTGAATTGCACAATGTTAAAAGGGATAAAAGGCAGGGCTTTCGAAATTTTAATTTCAAAGTCCCCAGATGATCCAGGTATTATCAACTTGAGTCAGGCCTTCATGCACCACTGAGAAACTTTTATAGGAATACATCTGGCCAATGTTGATTCCAGTTCTCTTTATATATCCATGGGGCTCATTGATTGGTTTGAATAGGTTTTGGTCAACAATGGAGGTGTGTGACTTAAAGGAATAAGAACACAGGCTACTTGTAGCATCGATTTATTGTTGGTTTAGTCCTTACGATGGGGTCTGTCCAGAATAATAAAAAGAGTGTGTTTGATGTTGAACCCCACACCACCACTCCTCTCCTCCACTTGAAATGCTGCCTGGCTGAGAGCCAGCACTCCGTCAGAGGGGAGAGACACACACATGTCATGTCATGGTTTTGGATTTATGTTTTCATTTTCCACCTTTTATTTTTGAAATGTGTTCCTCCTTGTGTCTTGTCTGGTCCTACTTCCTGTGTTTGCCTTCCTGTCTTTAGTTTCCCTGGTGTGTCTAATTGTGTTCACCTGTTGCCCTTGTGTTTCTGCCTCCCCTGCCCAGCTGTGTCTTGTCCTGTGATTACCCTTCTGTGTATTTAGGCCCAATCCCAAACCACACCCTACCCCTACACACTCCCCCTCCGTGACGGAGTGAACTCCGTGGAGTGACACTCGCAGCTCAATGAGGCTCCCTCCTGTCAGATGGAGGGAGTAAATACAGCGGCAAGCTTTGGGACAAACTCCCCTCTCTCCGGCAGAAACAGGAAATGCCGTAACTGTATGTAACAACGGTTTCAAATCAGCATCTCTTGGACAAAAAATTAAAATGAATAACTCAAATAAAACTCCAAACATCTTTAACCTGTTAAGCACCAAGCCTGTTTTTCATGTTTCAGGCTCGAAAATGACATGCCCAAAACAAATGACTACAACTTAACTTCTAAAAGGGTTATATGAATAATTTCTTTTATCAAAGCAAGGTTACATCTGTGAGTTGGATGTAGAAGTGTCAGAATCAATATAGATGTTTTTTATTTTAAAGAAAATTCAGATTTTACATAGTAAAAAACTGTAAATTATAGTGTCCGTCCAAAAAGACTAAAAGCTTTAGGAATCCAAAGTACAACATATAATAAGTACCCTGTATCAAGATTGATGCAAAACAAGTGACATTTGACCTTTTTAGAGAGGTTTAGCCAAAACCACTCCACCTCTGAGAGGATTTGGGTGAAAATGTTTTTTTTCCCATATCTCTGGCCCCCCTTGCTCGATTTGGATGGTTGACACCTCTTTCTGACCGTTAGAGCCAATAGAATCGAAGGGGGAGGCCCCCACACACACTCGTTTTGAAAACAAACGGTGGGGGCTTCGCGCATGTAATTTCGCAGCAGAGTGGACCGATCTCTCGCTCTGACATTTGGAAACGAAAAAGCAGTTTTATTGCTTATGGATTATCAGAAATCATTTGAAAGAGGACACAGACACATTGGATTAACCTATGGATTAACTGCAGCATCGTTTTTTTATCGTTTTAATGCCATTGAAGACCAGTTTTGACCAAGGTAAGCCATGTTAGCGTTTCTAGCTACCTAGCTCCACATGTTCTGATATACGCTTTCGTTTATAGCGTCGCAAATGTTTATCACTGAGTGTTGAGGTGGGCACCAAACGATTCTGTGTCTCCAGGAGATGCTAATCGAGGGGTTGGCTGTGCATCTAGGATTAGTAATAAGGGAGTTATGAGTGAGTTTAGGTGCAGTTATAGGTTACATTTTTCGCTCGTGGCTAATTCAGAGGCTGAGTGTTAGCATTGTGTTTTTTTTTTTGAAAAAAAAATTAAAAAGATCAGTTAGCTGAGTTTCTTCCCGTTACATGGATATAAAACATTCATAGTTTATTAAATATTAAGATTCCTTAGACGTTGTTTCCTGCAAATGACGCGTTTATCCGCCCGGTACCGGGGGGGCGGTGCGTAACAGGTTAATTGTGTTACTTTTTTGTAAAGCTCTTTTAGTTTTAAACCTGATTTTTATAAGCTTCTTAGTTTTTGCAACAATCTGTAAATATACACAACTTTATAATAAAATGCACTCCATGTCTGGTCGTCGTCTCGTAATGTCTATGATACCTGCCTCGTCTATGCTCGTCTATGCTTGTCCATGTCACCTGCCTGTTCCCGTCTGTATGTTTGTTCTTGTCGTGCTCCCCGGTTTTGTTTTTGTTAAGTAGTTTCTTGTTTTTCCCTGTCTTCGGCTTTTCTGCCACAAAAGCAGCAAAGAAGACTTCCCGCGCATGGTTGCCATGGTTGCCCTTCTGTTTATTCTCCGCTGTGGACGCTCTGGCTCTTTTTCTCCCTCCCCGAGGCAAGTGTGTGCTCCTGCTGTAAATCTCTCCGGTTTGCCACCAGCAGATGAAAAACACCCACCTCTCCGCCTCTTCCAAGGGACGAGGGGACCGTGCGGCAGAGTTTCAGTTAGATTTTTTGTTTTTCGCCGGTCAACATGTCCGTTAAAGTTTAAATCTCCCGGACAAAATTAGAAAAGTGCCGGTCAAAGGTCTTCTTTGTTATTTATTGAGCTTTAAAACAAATGAATAACGACTCTATATAATAATATAAGAATAAAAAACGGAGCCTCTCTTTTCCTCCCCCTCTTCTGACAGCCCAGCAGCTGATCTCTGAGCAGGAGAGGTGGGGAGAGGCGGGGCTATTGCGTCATCGTTATCAGGACATGATCGTATAGGCGTAAACACGGAGCCGTTTGCCCCCCCAGAGCGTTTCGTTTGCAGATCTACCCACCTAGGGACCCGTTATCGTTATCGTTTTCTGCGTTTCGGTGTGGCCGAACCGTCTATCTGATAGAGAACTGTAGCAGATACGA
Organism: Trematomus bernacchii; assembly: GCF_902827165.1. Classification (NCBI taxonomy): domain Eukaryota; kingdom Metazoa; phylum Chordata; class Actinopteri; order Perciformes; family Nototheniidae; genus Trematomus; species Trematomus bernacchii. The sequence goes on from NW_022987966.1 coordinate 1,866,283, forward strand.
CCGTTATCGTCCTCGTGTGGCAAGCACCTTAGTGTGAAATAAATAAAAAGAGGCAGACAGAAAGAGATGGGAACCACAAAGAGAATGAGAAATGTGTTTTTTGTGTAAGGGAATTTTTAAGTGTGTGTCGGTGGAGCAGAGGAAGAAGGAGTGTGTTGATGGAGAGATCAAAGGTAGAGCAGGCTTCAGCTCGCAGGAAGCCACAGACTCTGTTTGGATTTATTTGGAGTCTGTTGAAGCTCAAACAGGGAGCAGAGCAGATTCATGTCATCTTTCTGTTTCATTTGTGTCTTTCCCTTTTTGAAGACTCATCACTGAGTGTTTGTAGTGGACCTTTTTAGTTGGGTTGTATGTCTGTGTTGAGCTTCAGGATGCAACCCAGTCTCACAGAAGTTCCTGAAATGGTGTTTTGATTGGTGTGGATGTACAGATGTTCAGTTTTTTTTAGGCAAGAATAACTATTTTCAAAATAATGTTTTTCAATTGGAAGAACCCCTATGCCTGCACTGTCTTTTTGTCACGAGAGTAGGGTCTCAGGAGACTGAAGCTGTTTTGTTTTTCCGGATTGCTGGATTCAAGTAATTTTGAGTGATTTGCACGGTGGCTCAGGGGATAGCGCGTGACAGCGACCTAAAACACTTCCATTAGGAGAAACGCGCTGCAGTTTCAAAAACAATGCAAATTTAAAAACACAAATGGGCCAAAAGACAAGAATCATCTTCACCAACTTGACCAAACATGCGCAGTGTTAACTAAAAATAGTGTTATATTATTTTAACAATGTGATCGCATGACTCCTCGCGGTATAATTGCAGATCAGCTGTAGGCTAGCTAAGGTGGCCAACCTAGTCATTTCAAATATACTGACAAAACACTTACTGTTATGAAACCGACAGTGACAGATTATGAACTTTATCATCAGCAAGTGCGCCTGTCCCAGTTGTGTGTGTCACCTTTTAATGTCCCCTGGTTACCGTTGTTTTGAGCTTCTTGCAGCGTTTATTATTTGCAGTGTTTTGTGTTGGCAGCGGTTTGTTCTCTCACTAAAACTTTGCAGCACTGTTAGAAGACGCTGCATATTTTTTTTCAGGTTGGTGAATGTTTTTAAACGCTGCCCATGTGTTAAGATGATGAAGATGTTTCTTCTTTGGCATATGTTTTGGCCCATTTGTGCTTTTATATATGAAACATTTCTGGAGCTGCAGTGCGTTTCTCCTATTGGAAGTGTTTGGGCCCTGTCAGCCACTGTAGATGTTTCTGTGTGTGTCCTTCTACAATGTTGGCTTTTTTAATAATTGTGATCAAGGTGTTATGGCATCTGTGGCGGTGGCTCCGACGTACACTTTTTGCAATGATATCAGACTACATCTGCATATTATTTATCATCCTACATGGCTGTAGTTGTTTTTAGGACAAGGGTTGAGAGGGAGCTGTAATTACATGCTACTGACTGTTGGAATAAACAATAACTATGTCAAATGATTTCCAGGGGGGAAAACTAGGCTGCAATTCAGTTTTTTTATCGTGGAAACAAATGACATTGCCCACTTGAGCAAGTTGTTATATTCATATGGTATGAGCTGTAATTTAGAATTTGCTACATTGTCATAAAGGTCAGAGGTTAGGATGATGAAAACTGGAAGTATAACGGGCCGTCTCCACGGCAGCGTTAAAAAATCTTGAAACGCTTCTGCCCATTCACTTTGAATGGGGTGACGTCACTTTTTTTCGCTTTCGCCGAAATGCATTGTGGGCAGGCGAGCGGAGATTCTCAGGATTTTCAAGATCCAAAGTTGAACAATGTTCAACTTTTGAGGCTGAGGTGGAAGCGTCAGCCAATCAAATCCCGTGTACGCAAATCTGACAGTTCAAGCTCTAGCCAATCAAACGGCGTGTATGCTGGGAGAGAAATACCGCAGGTCATTTCCTCATATTCCAAAAAATGGAGGAGAAATTAGCGGTAGCGAATCAATCACCCGGTGCTTTATGACCAGACCTACCGGGATATAAACCGGAGGAGCCAGGCATGGAGGGAGGTGGCAGAGACAGTGGTAGGTTTTCGCCTGTTTTGGGGAGTTTATATCCAGTTTACTTCGGGCTTTTTTGCTTCGTATGTCGCGGGCGGGAGATTCATGTGATTGGTTGCTCGCAAAAAATCCTCAAGCTTCAGATACGCCCACCTCCAAGATTTTTTTAACGCTGCCGTGGAGACGGCCCGTAAGAGCTTCATTCTGCTGTTCATGACAAATCTGATATACAGTAAGACCTAAGGGGAGACATCCCTTGTTATTGACTAATAGATTTTACCATGTAATTCCCTCAGTGACATTAAGGCAATTATTTTCAAACCAAATACCTGAACAATAGATAAAGCCAGGTCTTTGTGATTTAAATCAGTCATCCCATAAGTAAAAATAAATAAAACTGGTGAGGTTGGTGTAAGTGAAGATCTATGAAGATAAAAATAAACATCTTTTTAAACGGCATTCATGTACTGTAAAATTCTAAACAGTTTGTAAGACACTAACAGCCGATGGGGAAATAAAAATATGTTGCACATAAAAAAAAAAAAAAAGGTAATACAAAAAAAGGAAATATTTATTTATTTGAGTTCTTTGACTTGTCTAAAAGAGGACATTTGGAAGCTAAATAACTCAAAATCTCCAGAGCATGAACGTGTTTCCCCTGAGAGTGTCCCCCTAAGGACGGTGTGTCTCACCCTCACCTGGTGATGTTCTCTCTGGACTGCAGAGCAGCTGAAGGCTCCGCTGGAGGAATACGTCAACAAGCGCTACCCCGGCCTGGTGAAGATTGTCAGGAACCAGAAGAGGGAGGGTCTGATCCGGGCCCGGCTGGAGGGCTGGAAGGTGGCCACCGGAGAGGTGACCGGGTTCTTCGACGCACATGTGGAGTTCACCCCGTCCTGGTGAGTAATCTGGCATCCCCTTCTTCCTTTTCAGGGAAAATGAAGCAGACCCAATAGTGTACAACCTATTGGATTACACATCAGGATAACAGCAATAACAATCATACACTAAACGTATAAAACAGACACCGGCTTTAACAGAATCACGAAGGAGACGACAAGGTTTAGCAGGAGCAGCATGAAGCCAACACACAAAAAGCAATTTCACACCTGAGAGGTTTTAAGATAAGCAGAGAAGGGACCGTAGGACTTATATCCCATCAAATCAAAAACATAAAGCTAGCGATAAAAGAGGAAATTGCCCAGAAGCCTTATCATAAAAGTACATTATAAGGAATCATTTCAACACATTAAACAGACGTGAAGGCTAGACAACATTTGTGCAACCTCGCGCTGATAGTTGTTTCTAGGCCTCCTTGTTTTACAGCTCAGTGTGTACTTTCAAGTATATACACAACCCAGTTCACTGGGCATAGACAGACACGTGCCCTCCGGAGCTGCACTGAGCCCAATCACATGGAATTACTCATAAAGTCAATTTGAGGGAGCTTCTAACTGAAGTGGGTGAGAGAGGGGAGATCTGAGGAGAGGCTCAGCGCTGTCTGTCTTTTAGTGTGTGTGTATGATGTGTGTATGATGTGTGTATGATGTGTGTGTGTATGATGTGTGTATGATGTGTGTATGATGTGTGTGTGTATGATGTGTGTATGATGTGTGTATGATGTGTGTATGATGTGTGTACTCCGTCCTCAGGGCCGAGCCGGTTCTGGCCAGAATCAAAGAGGACCACACAAGGATTATCCTGCCGTCCATCGACAACATCAAGCACGACACGTTCGAGTTGGAGCGCTATGAGAACTCGGGCCACGGCTACAACTGGGAGCTGTGGTGCATGTACATCAACCCCCCCAAACAGTGGTGGGACGAGGGGGACACATCGGCTCCCATCAGGTAGGCAGAACACATTCATGTCAACATAAAGTGGATAAAGCCTTCACAAACAAACCGGAGAGAAATCTTTTGATTTACTCTTGATGATTTTCTTTTTTCTCTTAAATTCTTTCATTTGAGTTAGACAGAGTTTATATTAGTGTGTGCAGTTCCGTCTATGCAGTGATCCATGTTTTTCCCCCAGAATTATAACCACAAACTAATTCATTATGATTATCATAACAAAGATCCAGTGTTTGGAAGAATCTGATGATTGTATGCAGTTCATGTGTCTGGACATTATCATCCTATCATTCCCTTGGGATAAGTCAAGGAAATAAAAGGGGAAATTGTCCTTTAAACTGCGAATAGTATTTTTATAATCTCATATTTCACCCAGGTATTTGTTCAGTGTTGGATTCAGAATAACTTGAACTGTTAATAGATCTTTGTTTGTCGTCAGCCTCAAATGTTCTTTTATGTTTTTTCTTTTTCCTATCTATGGAAGTATTTCTATAATCTTTAAATAGGTATAAAGGCTTTTGTTTGTGGAAATCATGACAATGTTCATATCACACAATGTTTTAGCTTTTTTAAAGTTGATTTTCTTTTAAAAAGGTGTCCTTGATGATCATGAACTTTATTGGTTTTCTTGCCTTCTAACTTGGTTATGTCTAAACAAATATAGTAAAAAAGTAACTCCCATTCACACATGCAGAGAAACATGCAGATTCACACATTTAAACATGCGTGCAAACTGTTCAAACATCATGCAAAACTACATTCAAAAAGAAAGAATGCAGACAAAGGTTCAGAATTACATTCACAAAACCACATCTCATAAATGAGGTGTTAATGTTCACTTGTTTTCCTCATGGCAGGACTCCTGCCATGATTGGCTGCTCCTTCGTGGCCAATCGCAACTACTTTGGCGAGCTGGGCCTACTCGACTCCGGCATGGACATCTACGGAGGAGAGAACATCGAGCTGGGCATCAGGGTGAGTGTGTCGCCCAGTTTCCTCTTGTTCCAGCTCTCTGTACCCCAGAGTTCCCGTTAGAATATTTTTTTGCCGGTCAACATGTCCGTTAAAGTTGAAATCTTCCGGACAAAATTAGATAAGTGCCGGTTAAAGGTCTTCTTTGTTATTTATTGAGCTTTAAAACAAATTGATATGATTCGACATTAAACAAACTAATTATAGTAGATTAACTACATTATTCAAAAGTGTACAGTAATTTACAAAAACGCGGGAATAATAAACGGAGCGCTCTCTCCTTCTCCTGACAGCCCGTCAGTATCATGCAGCTCGCGGATCCAGTAATGAGTGACCCGACAGTAAAACTAAACATATCTATAACTAGTTTAGGTAGTTTGAGAGGTAATTAAAATAGCTACGTGTGATTTTCTAACCTGAAGTGTGTTTTGCTCTGCTCGCCGCTGCAGGGGATCATGCAGAGCTGCGTGTCGACTCGTCAGCAGCAGCCGATCTCTCTCTCCTGTCAGATTAGACTTTACTCGCATTTATGTCCATATCGATCAGATCTAGCTAGTTCTAGCTAATGATATGACTACCTGCTTGTTAAAAGACACCTAAACAATAAGCGTCGCTATGCAACCGGATGAGGCCACAAAGTATAGCGCAGCATTATGCATTTGTTTACATGCCCACCGGAACCCCGAGGCATTACCAACAGATCAACGCACAATCAACCCATACAGGACATCTCTTTCTCCACATTAAGTGTTAGACATTAGAATAGACTATTCTTGTCTGTCACATACTCTTTTGTCTGTCACATACTATTCTTGTCTGTCACATAAGTGGCGCAACTGATGCGGTATTGCGCTAAGGGAAAATTATTTTGACCGGACATTTTGACCGGAGAGATTTAGATTTGCCGGACTTCAGCATATTTTACCGGTCATTGTCCGGTAATTACCGGCTAACGGGAACTCTGCTACCCTGTAGGTTAGAGTGGAGCAGCGGCCTGTCGCGTGGCCCCGCTGATGAATGAGGTCCATTAGGAGTCCTGGAGGACCGGGCCCCTGTGTGCACCCCCCAGTAGGGCAATGCAGATAAATGGGTCACATAGAGGGAAGGTTGGACAGTTGTTGTACATTTTTAGAGATAGGCAGTGCAAAGACATGCATGATAATCTCTCCAATATTTAAAACCATCAAAATACATGTAGACATCGGGGGGTTCGTCCAACAATTTCATAATTTCTTTATTTTTATTTTACCAGGAGAAGTCTCATTTAGATTTGAGAAATCTCTTTTGCATGAGAGCCCTGGCCAAGATAGGCAGCAGCACAGTTCAGAACATGAACAACAAAGGCAAGGCTAGTTTATAGCACCTTTCAACACAAGGCAATTTAAAGTGCTTTACAAAAATGAAAGACATTAAGAGCATTAAGAAATAGTGCAGCGGAAACACATTGTAAAATGGCATTTAAAAACGGTCATTATCAAGCAAAGAAAATAAACATTAAAAAAGACATGAATAAAAGTTACAATGAAGTGTAAGATGTGAATAGTTCAATTAAAAGCAGCGACAAAAAGAAAAGCCTTCAGCCTGGATTTAAAAGTAGTAACGGACCGTCTACACAGCAGCGTTAAAAAAATCTTGGAGGTGGGCGTATCTGAAGCTTGAGGATTTTTTGCGAGCAAGGCACGAACAACCAATCACATGAATCTCCCGCCCGCGACATACGAAGCAAAAAAGTTTGAAGTAAACTGGATATAAACTCCCCAAACAGGCGAAAACCTACCACTGTCTCTGCCACCTCCCTCCATGCCTGGCTCCTCCGGTTTATATCCCGGTAGGTAAATAGGGACTGGTCATAAAGCACCGGGTGATTCCCTACCGCTAATTTCTCCTCCATTTTTTGGAATATGAGGAAATGACCTGTGGTATGTCTCTCCCAGCATACACGCCGTTTGATTGGCTAGAGCTTGAACTGTCAGATTTGCGTACACGGGATTTGATTGGCTGACGCTTCCACTTCAGCCTCAAAAGTTGAACATTGTTCAACTTTGAATCCTGAAAATCCTGAAAATCTCCGCTCGCCTGCCCACAATGCAATTCGGCGAAAAGTGAGGGAAAGTGACGTCACCCCATTCAAAGTGAATGGGCAGAAGCGTTCCAAGATTTTTTTAACGCTGCTGTGTAGACGGTCTTATTGTAAAGTGGTACCCAGCTTTCTAATAGATGTTTTAGTGAGACCTGTAAAGACACCACTACAGTAGTCGAGTCTACTGAAGATAAAAGCATGGACACGTTTTTCCAAGTCCTGCTGTGACATTAGTCTTTTAAACCTAGATATATTCATAGTAGGCTGACTTGGTAACTGTTTTAATGTGACTGTTGAAACTCAGGTCAGAGTCCATGACTACACCTAGAGTTCTGGCTTCATCTGTTGTTTTGAACATTGCAGACTGAAGGTCAGCGCTGACTTTTATTCGTTCTGCCTTGGCTCCAAAAACCATTACCTCAGTTTTATCTTTGTTTAATTGGAGAAAGTTCTGACACATCCAGTCATTGATTTGTTCAATGCACTTACTCAGTGTTTGAATTGGAGCATAGTCTCCTGGTGAAATGGTTATGTAAATGTGGGTGTCATCCGCATAGCTTTGGTAACTTGTTTTGTTGCTTTTCATTATCTGAGCCAGTGGTAGCACGTCATCATTTTCCCAATATGGCGGCAGGCAGTTCTGGCGCAGTGGCAGTAATCTATCTCTGTATGATTGCCATAAATCTCAAACCTCTGTGTAGCTACACCACTCATCTTGCCCCCATGGTAAAACAACATGTTGAGGATACATCATTATCTGCACCAGCAACATCGTTGAATATCAAGCACTTCGGCCATGGTCGGCATATTATCTACAGTTCATTCATCTGGCACTCCTGGCAGACTCTCTCAAACAAAAAAAGGGTCTAAAACGAAAAGAGGAGAATATTGGGCTATTGGCTGTGTCTCTTGCTCTCGGGAGATATCCACCCGTGTCCGGGTCCCGGCGTCGTTTCCATCAACCTGACGGCTGCCGACCTAGCAGCAGGACCTCTACCCACACCGTCGGAGGACTACGGGTCCACGCCGAGGGCTAGCGGCCTAGCAGCGGAGATTCTCGCACCACCGGACACCACCGGACACCCCCGGACACCACCGGACACCACCGGACTGGCTTCAGAAGAGGCCGGCTAGCTGAACAGCTAGCTCTGCCGGCGGGTCTCTGTGGTTTCGCGCTGACGGCTGCTGGCCTAGCAGCAGGACCAACATCCACACCATCGGAGGACTGGGGGCCCGCACCGAGGGCTAAAAGCACAGCAGCGGAGAACCATGCATCACCGGCTGGCTGCACACAAGGCCGGCTAGCAAAACAGCTAGCTCGGCCGGAGGATCTCTGTGGGCCTAGCATCTGGACCAACATCCACACCATCGGAGGACTGCGGGACCGCGCCGATGGCTAGCAGCCTAGCGGCAGAGATCCATAAAACACCAGCTAGCTTTGACTGCTCCACTGTCAACAACTGCACCGAGGTAAAGCCTAGAAATCCTGTATTTAAAAAACACTGTTGCACAAAAATGTTTCAAACAGTGAATCAAGCTAAAATAGTGTGGGATCCTCGGTGCAAGCCGAAGGGACTATTCAGTGGACATTTACATTTCCGCAGCATCTGCAATAAACATGAACAGCTAGAACATCTCCTCCTTGAGTCCAATATTGACTGTTTGGAAATATCGGAATCTTGGCTAAAACAGTCGTCACCATCTTCTATTGTATCTATGTCAGGATATAATGTGTTTAGGAAGGACAGACTGAAGGGAAAAGGAGGGGGGGGTGTTGCTTTATGTGAGGAATACCTTTACTTGTAGGGAGATTGCTCTTCCAGCTAATATTGAGTTTGATTGTGTTGGTGTGGAAATCACAGGAAATGTCCCTCACCATGATTTGCCTGTATCGACAACCCACCGCTAAGGTGGATTTCTATGACCAGGTCAAACTCATGCTGAATTCCTGTGACTCCAACAAAGAGCTAATTATTCTAGGAGACTTTAATATCAACTGGAATGACAAACAAAATAGAAAGAGCTTAAAACGGATCACGGATAAACACAACTTAATACAACTAATGGATCAACCGACTAGAATAACCAAAACCTCAAAGACTATGATAGATTTATTATTTACAAACAAAGCTGACAGAATAGTTAAAACCTACAACTTCCTGACTGGTCTTTCTGACCATAATCTTGTTCTTTTTACCAGGAAACTCACAAAAAAAAGGTTAATGGCCACACCTAAAACCCCTGCCTTCGGTTCTCGCTTCATCCCCAAAAACCTGCAACAACATTTTATGGATGCAGTGAAAATGATTGATTGGGGAGACACTCTGTCCTCTGAAGGCATTGGTGAAAACAGTAATCTGTTTATATCTAAAATTAACGATGCAATGTCTTCCTTCTCAAGGAGAGGGTGCCTTAGGGACAGGAAGGAACATCATCTTCCCTGGCTGAATCTACAATGCAGGAATCTAATGAAATCTAGAGACCAACTATTAAAGCAGAGCTTGAAATCCGGACTATCCACTGATGGACAGAAATTCACTCATGCTCGTAACAAGGTAACACAAACAATAAGACAGGCCAAAGCTAACTTTTTCATCAACATAATTGAAGGTGCGAAAGGTAACGGTAAAAAAGTTTGGCAAATCCTAAATAAACTATTAGGTAAACATACCAAACAGGAAAATAATGTACTAGAATAAAAAATCAATGATGCCCTGATAAAAGACCCTGCAGTGTTGGCCAGCTCTCTCAATGAGTATTTCATAAATAGTGCTCTGGACATTACAAAGCTCTTCCCGCCATCTGAGGTCTCACCTAGCCCGACTGTGGATACACCCCCCGGTTTTGACCTGGAGGAAATCACAGAGGTGGAGGTAAAAAATATAATCTTAGGGTTAAGAGGTTCTAAGGCTAGGGATGCAGATGATTTCGACACCAACTTCATAAAGACAAATATTGACAGTCTAATAAAACCAATTAGTATGCTTGTAAATCTATCTATTAGCACGAGGGAAGTTCTATCATCCTGGAAGGTGGCCACGGTGACACCGATTTTTAAATCTGGGGATAAGGCAATAATGTCCAATTATAGACCAATCAGCATCCTCCCCTGTGTCTCTAAGATAGCTGAGAAATGGGTGTCAAAACTAATCACCAACCATTTAGATAAAGGCTTCGCTCCACTCCACCCAATGCAGTTTGGTTTTCGTGCTCCACTGAGACAGCTAACTGTGTCTTTGTGGAAAAGGTTAAATCTATGTTGGACACGAGCCCATATGTAGGTGCTGTCTTCCTTGATCTCAGGAAGGCATTTGACACTGTTGACCACCAAGTGCTCCTTACAAAGCTGACGTATTTCAATTTTTCGGCAGATTCAATACAGTGGGTTGAGTCTTACTTATTGAACAGAAAACAGTGTGTTTTGGTCAACGGAGCCAAATCCCCCTACCTTGTGAACCCTGTTGGGGTTCCACAAGGTTCCATTCTTGGACCATTACTGTTTTCACTGTACATTAATGACTTGCCTAATGTATGTCCTGAGTTGAATGTGCAAATGTATGCCGATGATGCGGTCATCTTTGTATGGGAAAAACACTGAAATTATCTCATCTTGTCTCTTTAATGCTTTGGACAAAGTTCAACACTGGCTGAACAACATTTGCTTACAGTTAAATGCAAAAAAAACAGTATGCATGATGTTCAGTAAACGACCAGTCAAAATCGAAGGATCCAATGGGTTCTTAAACGGAGCAGAAATAGAACTAGTCCCCCACTTCAAGTATCTTGGAGTCATAATGGACTCAAACTTGACTTTTAAGAAACATATTAAGAAAGTATCCAATACCATTCAATTCAACTTGCAAAATGTTAAACAAATTAGACCTCTCTTAACTGTCAATGCTGCAAAGTCATACCTCCACTGTATGATTCTATCCCACATTGAATACTGTTTGACAAACTGGTCGTTTGCTTGTGCCACAAACCTGAAACCCATAGAACAGCTGTACAAGAGAGCTATCAAGGTTTTTGACAGAAAGCCTTATTCATACCACCACTGTACCATCCTTGAGAAACACCATTTCTTGAGTTTTGACAATTTAAAGTCTTTTAAAAGTATGTGTTTTTTTTATAAATGTTTACATGGACTGCCCCCCCCCCCTTAGGGGAATTCATCCACAAAAAACACACTGTACGCTGCACTAGGTCAGAAACCAGAGGAGACTGTGAAGTCCACCACAGACGGACCACTTTCTGTCAAAATGTTCTATCAATTAAGGGCAGCTCTTTGTGGAACAGCCTCCCTACTGAGATACGGGATTGTCCCACTTTGAACAGTTTTAAAGGTCAACTAAAAGAATGGTTGAGAAACAAACAAACGTGCAATCACCGCTAAATGCACTTTAACACAGGGGTATCTCCTCTGGCACTTTATGTAGCTCTTTTATCTTCTCCTGCACTTTATATGGTAGCTGCTACATTTTACTGCCATGTGGTAAATGCTTGTATATGCTGCTCATGCTCTTTCTGCACATCATGTATTTATTTTGCTATGTATATAAATGTCATGTTCTTAAATATTGTGTGTGAGGGACTACGGATGGAAATTAGCTCAAAGCTAAAATCCGGCATGTTTACGTTTTAAAGCATTATTTGTTTTAAATGTTCATCAATGTGCACTGTCCCTCTTCAAATAAACAATTAAATGAAATGAAATGTAGATGTTAAAGAGAAGAGGCCCCAAGATGGAGCCTTGAGGAACCCCAAATGTCATATTTGTCAACTCGGATGTGAAGTTACCTATAGAAACAATGTTGTTCTTGTACTTTAAGTAGGATTCAAACCCATTTAGAACTGTTGCCGAAAGTCAAATCTGACCCCGAGTCACCCACAACAATGCTGCTGGGTCTTCCCAGACCCGAACACCAAATTATACACTTTTTTTTAGAGACCTTCAGACTTGGCTAAAATTGTAAAAAATCAGTTTTGTAGTATTTATATAGCTGTTGTGGAGGATATCATGAAGCCTTGTTCCGATAAAAAAAACTAGAGGGTAGTTATTATATCATTTTAACTTGAAACGGGTCACGGGAGACCCGAACACAACATAAGGGTCTCGATTTGAACTGACAATTTTAGGGTTTGTGTTATAAATGTTCTTTCTTGGATTAGTGAAGTGCAATACTTTAATCATTAATTTATTATGAACATTAAATAAAATGTCTCTGTAAATGGGCCCTGATCATAAAATGAATACCCAGCTCTGCACCTCAACGGCACATTAAAGCCTCTTTCAGCACTTTGTTTTAGTTTATGGCATAATTACTGTGTGGTTCAGTCTCCTCAACTACCAGCAAAAATCTCTGATATACGCTGTATACTTCCTGCCATGCACCAAACAGCAGACAGACAGAACCTAGCTGGATATATAAGCTAGATATATACCACACTGCTAATGTTGCTCCACGCATGCTGTTAGTGTTACACACATAAGGTTTTGGATTGAAAGATTCACACAAAAGCTACAGTGTAGTTGTTGGCAATGCAAATCTTAAATCCCGGACCCCGCCAACAGTGTAAGAAAAAATGAGATAAGATAAGTCTTTATTTATCCATTTGGGGACATTTCATTGTCATAGCAGTAACAGATTCAGAGTGAAGCATAGGCCATTACAGAATATATAAGTAAATATGTTAGTAAAACTAAGAATATAAATAACAAAAAATAAACAGTAAAACACCAAGTAGCTGAATTGATATACACACAGATATGAGTGAAGATCATTCTGGATAAATATATTCACATGGCTATGTTCAGGTATAAGTAGCAGTCCCAATATATGAAGAAATAAAGTAATGTTTTACGCTGGTGTTATTTACATTGCATCACGGAAATGAACAAACTGGACCTTTACACATGCATTAGTGGAGAGGTGTCAGAGCAAGAAGGCTCTGCATTTTAGTCGGATCAGGACTTGAACCGGCGACCCTTCAGTTGCCAAGCCAAGTCCCTACAGATTGACCTACTACCCTACCACCCTCTATAAGTAAACACTGTCCATGTAATATACTGTAGATGTACTGTAGTAGTTCATCAGGTCAGCCTGTTTTGAAATTGTATGCCCCCTTGTGGCCAAACACATATAACTGCTAGCTTTAAGTTGACTTCCCTGTTCTCTAACACCCCCTCCCTGCAGGTGTGGCTATGTGGAGGCAGTATGGAGGTGCTGCCTTGCTCCAGGGTGGCTCACATCGCCCGGATGAAGAAACCCTACCTCAGTAACATCGCTCTGCACACACGGCGGAACGCTCTGCGAGTGGCCGAGGTCTGGCTGGACGAGTACAAGTCCAACGTGTACCTGGCCTGGAACATCCCCATGGAGGTGAGGGCTGCTGGGCCTGTGGATGAAGCTAACCATGGTGGCTGCTAATGCTCTTTTATTTTAACATAAGCAGGACTTCGCTACAACTTGTTATAAACTGGGAATTGGTTGAATACTTTTTTTAAACCTCTAATCACCCTGAACAATTTGTAGATGTTGTACTCAAAATGTACCCCATTTCAATAAATTAAACTACTGCACACTTTATAATGTATTGATATATCATATTTTCATAGTTGATTTACGATCAACTTATTGTTTATATTTGTACATTGTGTCTTTATATTGTGTGCTCTATAGATATATCTTTCTATTCTTAATAAGCATATATTTACTGTCTTTTACATTTTTAATTATGTATTTTTTATGTTGCTGTTACAAGAACAAATCTTAATCCGGGATCAATTTAAGTATCTGTTATCTAATCTAATGAAATCGGATTTATCAAAATATTGTGCTAGTAATCAGTAGACAATAGCAACATTTCTGTTAAATGTTCTGGATCGTTATTACAACTGTTCATGTGGTAAACTGGTAAGTCCTCTGTAAAGCAGAGACATCCCATAATGACTGCTGTGCTCTTGCAGAACCACGGTATTGATTACGGAGACATCTCTCAGAGGGTGGCTCTCAGGAAGAGGCTGCAGTGTAAGAGCTTCGAGTGGTACCTGGACAATGTTTACCCAGAGATGAGGAGGTACAACAACACGGTGTTCTACGGAGAGGTGAGTCAGCACAAACAGGAAGGAGAAGCTTGGATGAAACAACCGAGAACAGATGAGTCCGAGATAGATTAGACAAATACATCCTAAGGGCTATTTAAAAGAACACCTCATAGATTATGTCCCTACATGCTGTCTGAGCTGTGCCATTTTAAAACTGTAAAGCAGTGTACAATGTTTTAAAATGTTTAATCTGCATTTGGATTCAGGTGTTTTTATCTTACTGATATGTACACAACATGCTGACTGACCTTACCTAATACTGTATCTCACACACAAGATTGATAATAAAGTTGACTTTTGACTTTGATTAGGAATTTAAACAAAGAATTGTGCCAAATTAGATAAAGTGGTGCAGTAATGACAAATTGATGTACTCCAAACAGGAAGTTAGCATCACAAGGGCACCCTCAACAAAAAGCAATGATTTTGGAATATTGCAGAACATTAGCTCTGTAGCAAACCAACTTATTTAGTTTATGATAATTACACATTTTGGAAGTGGTAAAATGCAGACTCATTATCGGTTGTTAAGACTTGTTCACCCATTACTCTATTGAGCATGATTTTCAAAGATGCTTTTTATTTTAGATTCGTAACTCCAACGCCAGCCACCTGTGTATGGATCAGGGTATAAAGGAGAACCACACGGCCACCCTGCACCCTTGCCACGGCACGGGGCCTCAGGTAACAGCGGACCCTCGACCTAATTGCCTCAGAGTGCCTCTCTCACCATGTCTCTGCTTCCTCTTCAAAACCTACACCACTCATTAGTGTCTTCCACACAGTGACATGATTTACAGCTGTGTCTCTCACACAGGCTGCAATGGAATCCTCTTAGGAGAGAGTTCTGCCGTCAGGAAGAAAATGTTCCCATGTTGCACTTTTTGTGCTGAAGTCAGCCAATGTCAGTGCTTCAGCCTGCGGGGCATCTGCTTTTAGCTCACAGTGGTCAACAAGTGCTAAAACTAGCAGACTATCAATATCACCCTGAAGACGCACTTAAGTAGGCAATTTCAAGTTTTCCATCTGAAAAAAGAGGTCCCTAGAGTATAACGTCTTATAAAACATGAGGTTAGACGTAAAATGTAACAGTTCAATCAGGAGAGACATGTTTTGATTTACCAAAATAAATGTATTACCAAGAATGCACAGATAAATGTAATGGTGTTTGGCGATTAGACCCCATGTGCGGCAGTGGGAGGGAGGGGAAGAACAGAGCCGATAAACACCCAAAATCCCTTTGAAAGTGTGCAACTTTAACATACGTTAAATAATTTTTTTTTATTTGATTGCACATTTTTACTTTTACTTACGCTTATATACATATTTAAATGATATTTGATTCATCTTTGACGTTTTACTCTAACATGCTAGTCTATATACATTTATTTTATTTGTTTTATCCTTATTAGCACATTTGTACTTTACATTTCATATTTGTATTCAATTTCAATGCACTTAATCTTTTATTGTGCATCTTACTTTAACTTGTTTCTTTAATTATGTTTATTTTGTTTTGCATATTCTTACTTGAATTTTTTTTATTTAACATAAAAATAAATTCTGTAAATATAATTGTATCTTTTATTGGACATTTTACTTTAACTTGTTGTGTCCTTTTACATTTTTTGAATTGAATCTGCATTTTGATTGCATGTTGTTACTTTACCATATGATTGTGTGTCCCCTCAGATAGGGCGGTTCACCAGGGAGGGCCAGCTGTTCCTGGGGCCCCTGGGCAGCACGGGGGACGAGACCCGCTGCGTGGTGGATGACCAGACCAGCAGTCTGCCTCAGCTGCTCAACTGTGACAAGGTGACCAACGTCAGGCAGAAGACCTGGCACTTCTCTCAGGTGAGGGGGAGAGGAAATAATGAAACAACAGATTGTTCTCCAAAAAGTTACATTTCAGTGATTTGTGCTCAAAAAGTTACACCGTAGAGAAAATACACAGAGCTGTTTTTGATGTATGAAATCAGATTAAATGTTTACCTTGTGGTCATGTTGTTGACACACCGACAACAGTTGGTAATAAATCAGCTCTCATGTTCATTTGTTTTCCTTAAAAAAACAAAACTGTAAAATTAAGAAATATGTGAATTACATTAGAATACTGTTTTTGTCAAGAAAATGTATCAACAGTTTTTTAACCATAACTGTGAAATTAGGCTATTTAGGGAAGCTGCTTTTTCTTTGAAGTTTTAACAATGACGTTTCATTCCTTAGTATATTTAGTTGATATTCCAGAAGTGCTAACCCTAGACTACCTTTCTGTTTCTACTGTGAATAGATTTGCTAAAGCCACATGTTACTGTTAGTTCAGCTTGTAAGAGACATTAGTGTGCACTTCACACTGAAACAGGAAGCTGTTCTTATTTCAATCTACACATTTGATTCTAAGCTACATTTACCTGCATAGCATTTTACCAATGACTGCTGCCTTCTTCCTTTCTTTTTGAACTGTTGCTCAAAGGATCTTTGTCTCTTACTGCTTTTTACATTGTCAGTCTGGGTAAACTGCATTTGTTCTCAATGTACAAAAGAACGACCTAAAAGCATTCTAGAGCGGTCATAAATAGAGCGGTCCTCTCAGACGTCTGACTGGATCAAGATTGGTGGCAGGAGATTATTATGTTATATTATAAATCAAATGTCTTTTTTTAAATAGCCTAATATCATGAAGTACATTTGTTTTGGCCTTTACAGTTTATACAGATTAACAACAGTGTGGAAAAAGAAGAAGAACAAAACCGGAATAAAATTACAACCTAGACAATCCAAAGGAACAAAGTGAATGTAAAATACAAAATAAAACATAAAATACAGTAAAATATAAAAAAACCATAGTATGACTTTAATTCATTAGAAAGTTTGTATGTGTACTGTGTACAGGTATACTGTATATGGTAGGTAGGACTAGGAATAAATATAAGTTGTATCGTAGGGTATGCCTTTAAAATGTAATGCTTTGAAAGTGTGATCGTATTTGGTAAATGTCATTCAGAAATGTTAGTGCAATTAAAAAATATAATGCAGATAAGAAATGTAATCACAAAAATAATAGCATAGTAGGCATAAACATTTCATTTAAATAGTCATAGTATATTATGTTTTAAAAAATATCACAATAGTATGTCGTATAAAACATAATGTTCATTTCATACATTTGATACATTAGCTGAGGAAATGAAATGAGGCATGGATGGGGTCACTTTCTTTCTCAGTCACATGGTACACTGATGAACGTCCTCCCTCTCCTCCACCACAGAATGACACCATCATAAACCGAGCGTCAGGGCGCTGTCTGGAGGTGGCCAGCAGCCGCCTGGTGCTGGGGCCCTGCTCCGGACAGAGGTGGCTCATCAAGAACACCATGAAGCAGTAGGGGCCAATACCCCCGGGACCCCTGACCCCAGGGGCCGTTAAGAGGCCCCTGAGATCTGCCTCTGCCAAGGCACAGCAGGCATCTCAATAAGTGACAGAGGAGACCTCTCAGTGATGCAAGGCTTGTGAAAAATTACGTTTCTTTACAAAGCGGACATTAAAAATAATGCAAGTTCAGAATGAGGACTGTATCTCTCCACCTGACCGACTTCTGATGTGACGTTGCCATAATTCCTGTGCCACGTTTTGTCTTATGTGGAGGAGAAATAAGGTTTTCTGCGTCTTCAAAATATGTGTGCATTGTTCCATTCTGTATCATGTAACGTCTTGGAGATATGTAAAAGAATAAAACCCCTGAAATTACATTTTCAGAAATGATCAGAATCCATCGTAGTTTGTAATGGGCTTCGTTAGTGGTTTTAATCTCAAGTTACCTTGAAATGAGGGACGCTGCATTACATTTTGAACATAAATGCCCCATAGTGATTTTTATAATCTTCTGAAGGGAGTATTGACCCGGTAAATATCTATAATTTGAAGAAAAAGGCATTAACAATTAATAATGCTTGTTCTATCAGAGCCTTATTGTTTTGCAGTTATTGTGAATCATAAAAAAAACTGGGCTGGATCATGGTTTAATATGTCGTGGATGTTTTTTTTTATTGTAATTTTTCCATTGGATAGCACCAAATGCAGTACATCTTGTAGCATGATTGTACGTACTGCACACGGGAAGAGGGCTGAAAACAGGCTGCAGACAGGAGGACTGCAGGACAATTATCTTCCAATAAACTACTGAATTCCAGTTTTTGCATGGTTACTGTTTCCCATAATAGAATGCTTTAATAAAATTCTAATATGGAGAAAAAAAGAGTTTCTGATAATGATACAATATTATTCAGTTAAAATAAAATAAACTGTTCTAAGCCTTGTTTTGGAGGTGACTTTAAGAGAACCTATTCTGCTTCTTGGGGTTCTCCCTTTCCTGTAGTGTGTTCTATAGGTTTTAGTGCATGTAAATGGTCTGCAAAGGATAAAATCTCTGTGTTCCCTCCTGAGGGAGTTTCTCTCCCACACACTCCCCCCCCCTGCCTCAAACGCCTCGATTGGACTCCTGTTTACTTCCATAACATAGTGACATCACTATTTAACACTTGCACTACTATTGGCTAGTACGGGGCGGGACATCTCTAAGTGGTTGACCAATCACAACAGAGCCAGCCAGCTAACCAATCAGAGCAGACTGGGCTCTGGTTTCAGACAGAGGGTGAAAAGAGGTGCTGCAGCACAGGCTGTATGAGAAAAATAAAGAGCTTTTTGAACATTAAAGCATGGAGACAGTGGCGTAACAAGGTTGTGATTGGCCCCCCCCATCGCCACAAACATAAGCGCACGCTGATAAGCTCACACATGCACGGACATACACTCTCTCTTGTCCTTTCTTTTTTGAGCGCCGCCCTTGTTCGTCATGCAAGGTATCACATGACATGAAAGGGAGCAAGGTCATTGGACAGACAAATTACAAATTAATTTAGGTTGCTTGGTTACTTTGAAGACTGCATGAACCGGTCAATGCATTGCACCGGCTGCACCGTCGATAGTTACGCCACTGCATGGAGACATGTCACAGTAGAGGGACAGAATCAACCCGGTATCACAGCAAGACGTGAACATGTGACGATCTACCATGCTGGGAGACGTGAATATGTCACGGTTTCGTCCCTTCAAACGTGACAGTTACACGGTATTGTTAACATGGCCCAGCCAGTGGAGAAATATCCGGAGGTGCCAAGCAAATGGTCTACCAAGACTATTGGTCGGTTTTTATTGTCAAAATTAGATGTTTTTAATTTATTTTTTAATCGTCACACTCGATTGCGCAGATTTTCTTGTTGCCCTAGCTGGTCGACACCTCTTTTTGTCACGGTTGAGTGCAGCAGGCAGGACCCAAATGCAGATTTCCAAGAATAATTCCTTTAATCCGGTACAAAGTAGAACACAGAACACTACCATGTGACACACAGTCAAATACAAACAATGAACCAACAATGACAGACAGAAAAACCAGAACTAAAATACACACAAGACCAATCACACAAACAAGACACAGGTGAGGGGGGAGGAGAAAACACAGGGGCACCAGGTGAACACAATCGGGCAATCAGGCAGGACAGGGGTGAACACTTTTCAAAACAAAACAGGAAACCAAAGACAGAAAAAGACAAGACAAAACCCAACACAGACAGATCGTAACAGTACCCCCCCCTCAAGGGACGGATCCCAGACGTCCCAAAAAGTCCCAAAAAGTCCAAAACATTCCAGCAGGGTGGGTGGAGGGGGTCTGGAGGAGGGACGCACAACCAGGACCAACAGGGTGGGTGGAGGGGGTCTGGAGGAGGGACGCACAACCAGGACCAACAGGGTGGGTGGAGGGGGTCCGGAGGACGGGCCCGGAAGGGGTCCCGGGCGGACGGCCCGGGAGCAAGGCAGAGTCCAAAAAGGGGCGAAGGCCACAGCGGGCGAACTCAGGGACCCGGGCATGAGAGCGAAGGCAGTGGTTGGGAGAGTCAGGAGGCCGGGCTCGAGGGCGAAGACCACGGCTGGGGTACTCAGGAGACCGGGCTTGAGGGCGAAGACCGCGGCACTCAGGGAGCCGGGCTCGAGGGCGAACAAGAAGACGTCTACGGGACAGCTCCGGAGAACGGGCAGGAAGGCGCCGACGGGACAGCTCCGGAGGCCGGGCAGGAAGGTGCCGACGGGACAACTCCGGAGGACGAGCAGGAAGACGCCGACGGGACAGCTCCGGAGGCCGGGCAGGAAGGCGCCGACGGGACAGCTCCGGAGGCCGGGCAGGAAGGCGCCGACGGGACAGCTCCGGAGGCCGGGCAGGAAGGCGCCGACGGGACAGCTCCGGAGGCCGGGCAGGAAGGCGCCGACGGGACAGCTCCGGAGGCCGGGCAGGAAGGCGCCGACGGGACAGCTCCGGAGGCCGGGCAGGAAGGTGCCGACGGGACAGCTCCGGAGGCCGGGCAGGACCCAGTATCGGCCGGACAGGAACCGGAGCCGACGGGACAGGCGTAGACGGGATCCTGAACATGACAAGGGCTGGTGTCAATGGGACCCCGGATGGAGCAAGGGCTGGTGTCGACTGGACCCCCAACGGAACAGGACACAGAGTTGGCAGGACCCCCGGCGGGACAGGTGTCGGCGGGACCCCCAACAGGACAGGATCTGGTGTTGGCAGGAAATCCGGCGTAGCAGGTGTCGGCGGGGCCCCCAACAGGACAGGACATGGGGTTGGCAGGACCCACAGCGGAACAGGTGTCGACAGGAAACCCGGCGGAGCAGCAGTCGGCGGGACCCCCAACAGGACAGAATCTGGGGTTGGCAGGGCCCACAGCGGAACAGGTGTTGGCAGGATCTCCAACGATACTGGACGTGGAGTTGGCAGGACCCTCGGCAGGAGAGTTGTCGGCGGGACCCCCAACGGGACAGGACATGGAGTTGGCAAGACCCCCGGCAGGAGAGTAGTCGGCGGGACCTCCAACAGCACAGGACATAGGGTTGGCAGGACCCCCGGCAGGAGAGTAGTCGGCGGGACCTCCAACATCACAGGACATAGGGTTGGCAAGACCCCCGGCAGAAGAGTAGTCGGCGAGATCCCCAACGGAACAGGACATGGAGTTGGCAAGACCCCCGGCAGAAGAGTTGTCTGCGGGACCCCCAACGGGACAGGACATAGGATTGGCAAGACCCCCGGCAGAAGAGTAGTCGGCGGGACCCCCAATGGGACAGGACACGGAGTTGGCAAGACCCCCGGCAGGAGAGTAGTCGGCGGGACCTCCAACAGCACAGGACATAGGGTTGGCAGGACCCCCGGCAGGAGAGTAGTCGGCGGGACCTCCAACATCACAGGACATAGGGTTGGCAAGACCCCCGGCAGGAGAGTATTCGGCGGGACCTCCAACGGTACAGGACATGGGGTAGGCGTCGGCCGTAGAGCCAACAGGACACGGGGGGCTGGCGTCGGCCGGAGAGCCAACAGGAGACGGGGTGCTGGAGTCGGCCGGACCACTGACAAAACACGGGGTGCTGGAGTCGGCCGGACCACCGACAGGACACGAGGTGCTGGAGTCGGCCGGACCACCGACAGGACACGAGGTGCTGGAGTCGGCCGGACCACCGACAGGACACGAGGTGCTGGAGTCGGCCGGACCACCGACAGGACACGGGGTGCTGGAGTCGGCCGGACCACCGACAGGACACGGGGTGCTGGAGTCGGCCGGACCACCGACAGGACACGAGGTGCTGGAGTCGGTCGGACCACCGACAGGACACGAGGTGCTGGAGTCGGCCGGACCACCGACAGGACACGGGGTGCTGGAGTGGAATCCACAGGTGGACTGGAGGAGGCAGGAAATGCAGCAGAAGACGTCAAAGTCGAGACCCGAGCAGCGAGGCCCGGGAAGCATAGAGCCAAGGACCGCTGGCTTTCCTCAAAGTCTCGCCACGCCTGCTCATGTTCCTGAGAAATGGCGTGCTGGAACGGAACAGAGGGCGGAACCATGGCTGCCGGGGCCAGAACTGGGGCTGGAACCATGGCTGCATGGGCCGGTTCTGGAGCCGGAACCATGGCTGTTGGGGCCAGAACTGGGGCTGGAACCATGGCTGTGTGGGCCGGTTCTGGAGACGGAACCATGGCTGCTGGGGCCTGTACTGGAGCCCAAAGCATGGCTTCTGGGGGTTGGGCTGCTAGCCTGGACTTGCGACTCCTTCTCCTAGGAGCCTTTTGGAGGCTCCGTGGACCTCCAAAAGCCAGACGAGTGCCCGCGAACAGCTCCTGGACAGGAGCAGGAAATGGGGAAGAAGCAGGGGTTGACTTCAGACGGAACACACCGAGATGTATGGTGTTAGGTTGGGAGTTGGGAGGCAGGGGGCTAGCATGCCTGGGGCTAGCAGGCCGGGAATCACACGTCGACAGGAAATCCAAAATCCAGTCAGGTAAGAACTTAACTAAAGATGGATCACCTGCTGCCACCTGGTGAGCCTCTGCCAGAGCAGCCTCTCTCTGCTGAACACTGGACGCTCCCCTCCACCTACTATAGCAGCAAGCCAAAGAAAAGGTAAAATGTTGTAATTCCACCTCAAATGGATCTGCTGGGCCCATTTCTGGTTGGTTCATTCTGTCACGGTTGAGTGCAGCAGGCAGGACCCAAATGCAGATTTCCAAGAATAATTCCTTTAATCCGGTACAAAGTAGAACACAGAACACTACCATGTGACACACAGTCAAATACAAACAATGAACCAACAATGACAGACAGAAAAACCAGAACTAAAATACACACAAGACCAATCACACAAACAAGACACAGGTGAGGAGGGAGGAGAAAACACAGGGGCACCAGGTGAACACAATCGGGCAATCAGGCAGGACAGGGGTGAACACTTTTCAAAACAAAACAGGAAACCAAAGACAGAAAAAGACAAGACAAAACCCAACACAGACAAATCGTAACACTTTTAGCAGAAACAAAGGCTACATTAATGTATTAAATCGATGTTAATCCATGTGTGTGGATCATAGACTGTGGCCCAGGCTCCAAGGGAACGCATACGGCAAAACGCATAGGATTAACGCAAACGCAAACGCCAAAAAGCTTCCGCCCACACGCAATATACACCGGATTGTGTCTTGCTACACGAGACAGCTCCGTTTAGATCCAACCGCTGGAAAAGCTGCAGTACATATGCCGAGCCTGTACGTGGCGCTGTAACTTCCTCCACAAAAGCAGCAACTTCCTCCACAAAAGCAGCGAAGAAGAATGGTTGTCATGGCTGCACTTCTGTTTATTCTCCGCGGTGGGGGCGGAGGGAACCGCGCAGAGTTTTTCGCCGGTCAACGTGTGTTAAAGTTTAAATCTTCATGCTTCCTCATGCAGCAGCTGATCCAGTAAGTAAACCCGACAGTAAAAATAAACATATTTATAACTAGTTTAGGTAGTTTGAGAGGTAATTAAAATAGCTAAGGGTGATGATCTGACTTGAAGTGTGTGTTTTGCTCCCGCTGCATCACAGCGGGAGGAGCTGCGTGTCTCCGTCCTGTCAGATTAGACTTCACTCGCGTTTATGTCCATATCGAGATAAAGATAAATAATCTGAATTCAGTGTGCAGTGTACTTTTGCGGGGGTGAGCAGCAGAGGCGGGGAGAGGCGGGGCTATTGCGTCGTCATTATCAGAAATGGATGACCGTATAGGCTACCCCACGGCCCCGTTGGACCCCCCAGAGCGCTCCGTTCCCAGATCTATCCACCTTTGGACCCGTTGTCGTTTACAGGGTCCGTTTCTACCGTTCCGTTACGGTGTCGTCGAGCTTAAAGGACTATACGCAAGAGAAATATGCGGACACAACCCGTTTTCGTTCCCGTGGAGCCTAGGCCTGTATAACAAGTCTGACAAACAGGAAGCACTGCCGCCAAAACTGAAAACGTGACGTGGATCATAAATATATCAGCAATTAAACAACATCTTACATTTCTTTTCACACAATACGTCTCCTTGCAGTATCAATACTAATTCAGCTGACTTTTATATTTGATCCAATTGGTAGATAGGTTATATTTACACCATAACGGTGCACAGCTGATATAAAAGGACTTGTCGTTCTTAAAGATATTACTGATTTTCTTTGAATATAAGAATGTAAATACTGAGTTGAGAGAATAGTCAGGGGATTTGGGTGATGGGAGACACATCTATGGAATCAGAATTGCAATAGCTTACTGTTAAATGACGGATATACCTTTCTGTCTGTGATGTTTTACAAATCAGATATTAGAAGTAAAACATGTGAAATAATATAGCAATATCCTGTACAATTATGTGAAAACATGAATAAAACTACACATCTTCAGATGTTATACATACACAAGTGTCCTACACTAATAATACAAAGATATTATGGCTGTGTGTACCTTGTGTGCACCGCCTAGTGGTTAAAGCACGTTATTGAATTAGTTGTGTATATGATATGTCAATGAACCTTAGAAAATCTTGAAAGGGATATGCAAAATAGCCATTATATACAGTCTTTAATGAACTATTAGTAGAGAATAACGAGTAATGAATATACTTTATAGGGATCTGCAGATAAATGTTTAGTCTTCTCAAGCACCAACTATCAAATATCTCTCCTGATTGTTGGCACTTGACAATCACCTTCCCTGAATTTTACTCAGGTGTAACTAAAGCCTGATTTAAGGGTTGTTTATATTTCACATCATTAATCAGAATCTGCAAAGTAACTAAAATAAATGTAGTGGAGTAAAAATACCAGGTTAACCTCTGAATTGTAGTGGAGTAGAATTGGTGTTTTGTTTAGTAATTGGATATTGAATAATGGAATAAAGGTTTTGACAAGACCTGGTGTAACAATAATCAAAAAGGACATTAAAAGAGCTCCAGATGTTAATGATCTAAACAAAACAGCACACCTGAAATGTATATGTAAATACTTTATTAAGGGCAGTGAATTCGTTTTTTCTGTATGTTTTTCAAATCAGTGTTATAAGTGTCATAGACAGTGTTACATTGCTATTATTATCCTTAAAATATATGTAAAACAAAACCACTTATAATCTTTTTATTTGAGTGGTTTACTAATGACAGTTAATTCTGTTTCTGCTATTGATGGTTTCATTTTTGTGAAAAATAATAAAATAATAAAATTCAATAACGTGCTTTAACCAGTAGATGTGCCTTTCTATCAGCTGTGCACGGTTATGGTGTAAATACAGCCTATCTACCAATTGGATCAAATATAAAAGTCAGCTGAATTAGTATTGATACTGCAAGGAGACGTATTGTGTGAAAATAAATGTAAGATGTTGTTTAATTGCTGATATATTTATGATCCACGTCACGTTTTCAGTTTTGGCGGCAGTGCTTCCTGTTTGTCCAGAAGTCTTCTCATCAGGGCTCTATAAATACAGAACTACGGCAGATGTGTAATATTTAATGCAGCCGAACCGTGTATAGGCTAGTTGCACGGGATGACGTATTTCCATTTCCGGTTCATTGAGTGGGCGCTTGTAAACATCCGGTCTACGGTAGAGCGGTAGAGCGGGTAGATAGCGAAGCGATATAGATAGCGATAGAGAGATAGATAGAGATATAGATAGAGAGATAGATAGAGAGATAGATAGATAGATAGAGAGAGAGAGATAGATAGAGAGCGAGAGAGATAGATATAGATAGAGAGATAGAGAGACAGATAGCAAGATAGCAAGATAGCAAGATAGCATACAGATAGCATACAGCAAAGTGAGAAGGCTAACGTTAACGTGATGGCACTATTTTACACTCGATGTCTCCAAGACCTACCGAAGGTTAACATCAGTGACGTACATCGGCTGGTACAAGCGGCAAGCTCAGCCCCGAAGAGCAAAAGAGAAAAGGGGTTCAAGATGTACATATCCAGTTACATCGACAACTATGAAGGTAAGTGACAAACAAAGCTGTAGTTACTGGCTACTTTCAAAGAGAAAAGCAAGCAAACTCGGAATAATGTATTATTTTATTTTTAAAAAATGTTTTCGGATTTCACATCAACAGGAGTCCGGTTAACTAAAATGTCCGTGCGGAACAATACCCCCAACCCATAGATCCGTGGGTGAATAATGTCAATCACCACATTACACACATCCCTTCACATTTACATTTGAATTTACATTAAAGTATTTCGTGAGGCCTTCTAAAATGTTTTTAAATATAATTAGGGTTGTAGTTGAAGAGTTTGTTGCCTGGCAACGCAATCACACAACGTCACGTCCGTTAATTCCACATCCACACCTTTATATACAGTATACAGTATATGATCCACACACATGGATTAACATCGATTTAATACATTAATGTAGCCTTTGTTTCTGCTAACAGAGGTGTCGACCAGCTAGGGCAACAAGAAAATCGGCGAAATCGAGTGTGACGATTAAAAAATAAATTAAAAACATCTAATTTTGACAATAAAAAACGACCAATAGGCGCGGTAGACCATTTGCTTGGCACTTCCGGGTATTTCTCCACTGGTTGGGCCATGTTAACAATACCGTGTAACTGTCACGTTCGAAGGGACGAAACCGTGACATATTCACGTCTCCCAGCATGGTAGATCGTCACATGTTCACGTCTTGCCGTGATACCGGGTTGGACAGAATACAAAGGGAGGCTGTGGCTCAGTGGGCTAGTGAGTTCTTCGGATCAGAGGAGCACTGGTTCAATCCCCACTGCAGTCATCATGTTGTGTCCCTGGGCAAGGCCCCCATATTGCTTCTGTGGGGACTTCTCACAGTATTAAAATAACTGAAACAAGTGTGAAGTAACTGCTTTGGACTTCTATTTGTAACTCAAATAGAAGAACAGAAGTTTTATCAGTTAAATGTACTTCAAGTATCAAAAGTATATAATCAATGTGCAGAGTACTCATTTTTTTTTTTATCACCAATAAATACAAAGCATTTTGAACATGTAGTTTTTCCAAGTGGAGCCAATTGTAGATACTTTTTTAAATACTTTGTATATTAGTAACACTGCATCATATCATATAAGCATAGTCTGTAACTAGTGTGTTACTACTAGTGTTCTATACATCGAAAAGTACAATATTTTCCTCCAAAATGTAGTGGAGTAGAAGTATCTGTGACACAAAATCCAAATAATATGGAATTAGTTTTGTGTCATTAAGATAAAGCAACACTTTCTCAGAATCAAGCAAAACTAAGAGTTTAAGAGAAGAAAAAAACTGAGTCAAGCAAAATAAATGTAATTTCAAAATGAAACTATAAATTGCAAACAAATCATTTGTGTAATCATGTAAACTATAAGTCTTTTTTCTTTGTTTTAACATATCTTTTAGTTTGCAGTTCTCTTTGCTTCTTTCTCAATGATCAGACTTTTGCTCTCGCTGCAGCTACTCGTTTGCGCTCCTTCAATTTTTGTTTTCGATTCTGACTCAGGTGGGCGGGACTTTCAGGGATGCGTCCCCATTGGCTACTCAGTTTTTGAGTGACAGCCCAGTACTCCGACGATTGTACAATGCAGCTGCGGTAGCTGAGCATGGACAGAAGACCCCCAGAAGAACCTGCATTGCAAATATTATAATACTACAAGTGAAAATATATGTAAGTATTGATCATTTGTGTTGTTTGTGCTGTACTATAGGTTCTGTTTCTTTCTTGTGTTAAGTGAGAAGTAAAGAAAAGCTGTGCTATGAACGTTAGCTTTTGCTAACACAACTAATTCCATATTCGGGTGGGTAAAGGACATTAATGCATAACCTTTACTTACAATTTGGTCCAAATCCACAATACTAAAAAAACAACTTGTATGTAAATAACCCCTCCCATTTCCATGTTAAAGTATTTATCTTGTGCCAATATCAATAGAAATAAAGCTGAACAAATTAAGAAATACATTTGAAATTATACATATGTCAAAACAACTGCATCGCCACACTGACACAGGAAATGATGCAAGTAATAGGTTTATAAAAGATCTTTGTGAAAATGAATGGGGAGTGACATGGAGGAAGAGGAGGAATTTATAAATGTATGTCCTAACCAGTGGCGTTTTTATATGTACAAAAGTGGTGGGGCACAAAAAACGTAGATGTCTATATATAAGCTTCTGCAGTGACGTGCAGTGAGGTTCATGGCTGAGGCACTGGCACTGACTCTTCAGGTTTACAAATATTATATTTTGACCTAAACCAAAATATAATATTATTTTCAAAAGCTTTTTTTGTCTGATGCTTCGATTAATTTTAAACAGACAGTTCAACAAAAGGATACCCAAAAAATGTAATTTTATCATTTAAATATTGAATTGTTCTCTCTTAGTAAGATCCCATTTTCAATCAAATTGCGGTCTTACCTTGACTTGAAGATGAAGTCCATTTGCCTATCCTTCTGGACAAAAATGTCTATAACTTTTTGTAAAAGTCCTCCTTATGTTCTTGTAGTTTCAAAAGTCTATCATAAATCTAATCCATAGATTTATGATAAAAAAATTATAAAAGTAGGGTAGACATGTGGATGTTATCCGGCTGATCAAAACGTGCATTTATCTAACAGGTACGTTTCCCACAGATCTTATTTCCAGCTATTTTCTAAAATCCTCTGGAGAAATCTCATTGCTTTTTTGTCGAGGGAAGCCATGCGCAGCTTACTTCCTGGTTTTAGGACGCGTCACTGCAGCTCTCTCGTCTCCTCTTCACACACCACACTTTTCGCGGCACACGTACTTACAGCCAATCAGCTCTGAATGATTTGAGATGACGTATGGTGGGGATGGTAGCTCCATGCCCCTCTGGTCATTATTTTTTTGCCACACACATTTCATTACAAAATACTCTGAGCATGCGCAGTGTAGTTTTTACAGTCACCGTTGACTTCACAGCGAGAGGGAGGGGCATAATCAGGTTTTGTCCCACATGGCTCTAAACAGCTCAATAGGCACACACTGTGACTGTAGACACACTAATTAGAAGAACACAGACTAAAACAGCAATGTACAGACGAATCAGATGATTAAACATGATCTTAAAATATATTTTATATATTTTTTTATTTTTTTTTTTGCATTTTTGTAATCATTATTTGTAATACTTTCTGCTGACACTAGGTGGGGCTGTGCCCCACCTGCCCCTAATGACCAGTCGCCACTGGTCCTAACACATAGTATTTACATGATGCATGTTGGTTGCAACCCGGTATCACGGCAAGACGTGAACATGTGACGATTTACCACGCTGGGAGACGTGAAGATGTTACGATTTCGTCCCTTCAAAGTGACAGTTACACGGTATTGTTAACATGGCCCACCAGTGCAGAAATACCCGGCGTGAAAACAGAATTTCCCGCCCTCCACGGCTTTATTAAATGTAGCCTAAATAAATAAATAAAGCAAGTGAAGTAAGCTACATTTAATAAAGCCGTGGAGATGGCGGGAGTTTATAAACCTGGTTAAAGAGTAGCTGCCCTTACGGGACGCTGTAATAAGTAAAGCGAACGCGCCAGCAAGCAAGTAGAAGACACTTCACCTGTTCTCCTATTGGTTGAGGGATTTTGAAATGGTTGTTGCACAGAAAAAATCCAAGTGCAGAGCAGAAATCTGAGAGCAGACATTTGACGAGCGCAGTCAGCGTACAGAAGCAGCCTGAGTGCGAGGAGAAGGTTTTAAACTGGAAAACAGGAAATCTGTGCAAGCGTACAGTTTGAGCAGGAGCAGAGCAAATCTAAGTGCAAGCAGGAGCTATTTGAGTGCGAGGACAGGGTTTGACTGAAAGAAATACAAAATCTGAAAGTGAAATCAATAAATGATGCTCTCAAATTGAAAGAACACGCTCTTGAATAAAGATAGGGAATAACCTCTGTGGGGGAAACTTCTGAAGCAATTGGAGTCAGGACTCAAAGAGAGACACGATGGAGAGCTGGAGCTTTGATGGCAAACACTGACGGTTTATTTGGAGCTTCGGCCGGAGAATTCACAAGACATATCACAGGCCACGAGTTGACCACAGTTTGAGATGCCACAATCAATTCTGAAGAGCCCTCCTGTAGCTCCAGGTTTTAACTAGTTCAGAGTGTAATAATCAACATTCTTCAATAGATAGACTAAACAGCTGAGGACACTGAATCACATTTGTTGTTGCTTATGGCTCGGGGTCATCTACACCCCGAGAAGGATGTGTTCCAGATGTCCCACAACAATAACTATCTCTGACCGACAGTTGCCCGGTCATAAACTGGTAACAACAACAACTTGCTAGGGCAGCCCCTCCTTAAGGGAGATAGCGGCTGCTCAAGGTTGGTCAGCGGCGTCAGAGGGATGTCATGTAGGGCGAAATGATTCCCTGACAACCTCCATAACACGGCAAATACTGTTTTCACGCCGGGTATTTCTGCACTGGTGGGCCATTTTAACAATACCGTGTAACTGTCACTTTGAAGGGACGAAATCGTAACATCTTCACGTCTCCCAGCGTGGTAAATCGTCACATGTTCACGTCTTGCCGTGATACCGGGTTGCAACCAACATGCATCATGTAAATACTATGTGTTAGGACATACATTTATAAATTCCTCCTCTTCCTCCATGTCACTCCCCATTCATTTTCACAAAGATCTTTTATAAACCTATTACTTGCATAATTTCCTGTGTCAGTGTGGCGATGCAGTTGTTTTGACATATGTATAATTTCAAATGTATTTCTTAATTTGTTCAGCTTTATTTCTATTGATATTGGCACAAGATAAATACTTTAACATGGAAATGGGAGGGGTTATTTACATACAAGTTGTTTTTTTAGTATTGTGGATTTGGACCAAATTGTAAGTAAAGGTTATGCATTAATGTCCTTTACCCACCCGAATATGGAATTAGTTGTGTTGGCAAAAGCTAACGTTCATAGCACAGCTTTTCTTTACTTCTCACTTAACACAAGAAAGAAACAGAACCTATAGTACAGCACAAACAACACAAATGATCAATACTTACATATATTTTCACTTGTAGTATTATAATATTTGCAATGCAGGTTCTTCTGGGGGTCTTCTGTCCATGCTCAGCTACCGCAGCTGCACTGTACAATCGTCGGAGGACTGGGCTGTCACTCAAAAACTGAGTAGCCAATGGGGACGCATCCCTGAAAGTCCCGCCCACCTGAGATGTTTGTGTCAGAATCGAAAACAAAAAATGAAGGAGCGCAAACGAGTAGCTGCAGCGAGAGCAAAAGTCTGATCATTGAGAAAGAAGCAAAGAGAACTGCAAACTAAAAGATATGTTAAAACAAAGAAAATATACTTATAGTTTACATGATTACACAAATGATTTGTTTGCAATTTATAGTTTCCTTTTTAAAATTAAATTAATTTTTGCTTGACTCAGTTTTTTTCTTCTCTTAAACTCTCTTAGATTCTGAGAAAGTGTTGCTTTATCTTAATGGCACAAAACTAATTCCATAAATACTCAAGTAAAGTACAAGTATGTTAAAGGTCCCATGTCATGCTTTTCCGGTTATTACCCCCCCTGTGTTATGTAGCTTTTTATGCATGTAAACGGTCTGCAAAGTCACAAACCTTCAAAGTACACCCTGTAGCGAGTAAAACTCTAACACAGAAAATACGTGTCTATGCTGCCCCAGAACGCCTCGTTGGAGATTTTCTTTTTCCATTTTTTTCTTCTGGGAACTAAGTGACGTAACGACGATCCAAATGGACCAATTGGTCCAAATGGACCAATCTGCGGAGCTCCTCACACACACACACTCAGCCAGCCTTATTTTTCTCAGCTGCAGCTCCGCGGACTCAGCCTGAGACGGCGGGACATGGCGAGGCCCGGGCCGGGCCCGGTCCGAGCACACACACAGACCCACAGCCAGGCCTCGCCGTGTCCCGCTGTCCCGCAGACCCCGCGCAGCAAGCAGGAAACAACACCAGCAAGCCAGCTCACACTGTCCGCTCCAGCAGCGAGCCCCGCTACGTCCCGCCAACACGGCACCCAGACCCCACGCAGCATTCTCATCTGTTTGTCATTACTGGTGTCATTTTCTGGTTGCTAACAAACGCCATTGAAACACATAATCACTGATGTTCCGCTGTAACGGTGGTGGACTCATCAGAACAGAGTGGGCGAGCTGACCAATCAGAGCACAGTGGGCTCACAGGGAGGGGGGGGGGCAGGAGCTCCAACAAGCCGTTTACGACAGAGAGTGAATACACATACTATACAGAGATGCTGTATGAGAAACCAATGTGAGTTTGGAACATTGAACAATGTAAATCTATTCTAGTAGACCTCAACAATGGAATTATGATCAGTAGAAATGGCCATGTCATGGGACCTTTAAATTAGTACAAGTGCAATGCAAGATTTAATGTACTTAGTAACATTCCACATGTTATTTCTGAAAAAGGTTAACTTAATCCGGGTATAATCCTTTCTGCTAAATGTATGATATTAACCAAAATTCATATTTCCAGCAGATACATTTGCAAATGGGACATTACTTTATTTAGTTTTTCTGGAATATTAAATAACAGCTACCCTGCTGGGGCTCTTCCTGAGAAACTGCTCCACTCTGCATACATCTGGCCCTATTGTGTCTCATGCTGTGAGATTTGCCCTTTTAGTCCTCTCCAAAAATAGACTACTTCAAAAGAGATTTTACCCTCAGCTCCGCTCGTGCAACTTAGGTTATGAATAGTTTAATCACACATCCTTTATTAAAGTAGTTCAACAATATATTCAATCCTGTCACAAAGTGTCCCTGAAATGCTTCCTCTCTGCGAGCTGCTCTGGATGGAGCGTCAGCTGAAAGCTTAAGATGTAAATTAAACAGAGGAGGCTGCTGGGAGCACAAGGCTCTGTGTCTCACTGAGCAGGAGAGGGGGGGGGGGGGCTCTGCAGGACACAGAGTCTGCATGCTGATCACTCTCATTCACCACAGACCTTCTCATCTGCTCCTGGCATGAAACAGGATTACAAATGTTGGTTAGAATCCTGCATAATGTCAGTCAACAGCTAAATAACACCAAGGACGGTCTGAGGAAACACTCTTGGTACGTTCCTCAAGTATAAGGTGGATCCTACAGGGATAGAAAATGGTCTAGTTAGTATATTTTAACACGGGGAACCGATTTGAAAAGGACCCAAAAGCTTTATTATACAAGAGTCTCATTTTTTGTCATGAAAATCTGAGTTCTAAAGCTCCTCCAACAACTTCATAAAAATACATGTCATAGTGAAATAGATAAAATGGTTTAAATAACTTGCAGCAGTAGGAAATACGTATACATATAAAATAGAATAAGATTGAATAAAATGTCAAATTAGAAAATAGATAGAGTAGAATCAGAATGAATACTGTTTACTTTAATAATAAATTAATATGAGGACTATAAACATTAACAGTATATTCTGGACATACAGTATGTGAATGCTGACCTTCACTGAGGAGTTTAACAGCTGTCTGAAGAATGCTTTCAGATAATGATTCAATATTATTCATTATTCAATACATTCTTTACCTTATTTTGGAGGCGGGGTGTTAATTAGGTTACAAGCAGAGGTGAGAAGTAACTAAGTACATTTACTCAAGTACTGTAATTAAGTAAAATGTTGAGATACTTGTATTTTACTTATGTATTTTGAGGTTTTGCTACTTTGTACTTTTACTCCACTACATTTATTTAATACCTTTAGTTACTTTACAGATGTGGATGAATGATGTGAAATATAATCAAGTGTTAAATCAGACTTTAGTTCCACCTGGAGTAAATTCACAAGCTACCCTGCAGTATACAAAGTCATTCAAACTAGCTGCACCTTTACCAGCTTTGAGAACACTTTCATGATCAATCATTATAAAACATATCATATATATTATTCTGAAATGGACCAATCTGCACAATCACTACTTTTACTTTTGGCACTTGAAATATATTTTGAAACTTATACTTTAGTACTTTTACTTGAGTAAAAACATTTGAATGCAGGAATTGTACAGAGTATTCCTACACTTCTACTTTTACTCAAGTACACAATCTGAGTACTTCTCCCACCTCTGGTTACAAGACTGTCATTTTCTGGGAGTAGAACCATTGTCAGTTTGCATAATGACAATGTTCTTGAATTCCCTGTGAGCAGGTATATCATCTGGTTTTGTCACTGTTATTTTTTACATTTTCATTGATTTCTCAGTGTCCCAGCAGCAGAGTTGTGTTTCTGGACAAGGTGTTGCAATATTCTGGGTAAAATAAAGAACTCAACATTAACACCATAACTATTATTGGCCAGACATTGAACAGTAACAGCAACACCAAGGTTTTAATACATATCGTTTGCTCATTCTGCTGCAGACTTTCTGTACATACTTAGAATGTTAAATATCAGAACAAATGGGATAGCATAGTATGTTAAAAATATCAGAAAAAGATAACGTAGAATGTTGAAAAATAAAAAGTATAATAATGTCAAAGTATTTTAAGGGTTAGGGGGTTATAGTCCGGGAGCCGTGGGGTTGAACCTTGTTTCATCTGATAACGTTTTTTTCTCTGCTGTTTCTTGTAGCTTGGGGGTACCTCTTCAAAATCCAAGAGGGTGCCCAGTGATATCCCTTGAGCATTTTCAGATATTAACCCCTTTATGCCCAAAATGGCCAAATCCCTGAAAAATAAGGATTTATGAGATTTCATGCAAAATTCTCAAATGAAATGCACCAAATTTGCTTTCTCCAATGTTTATCCATAAAGGAAGTCATGTGTTCCAAATGAATGAATATTAACCCTTTTATGCCAAGCCAGCAAAACAGGTCGCTGGATGAACCTTCCTACACCCATTGAGCTTTTGAGATCCAGAACAATGGATTTAAAAAAAAAAAATGTATATGCTTTTCATGTCAACACATGTTGTAACCATTTAATCTAAAGTGTAATATACCCTGTGATTATGTAATCAAACCATAATTGCAAGATTTTGTTGTCATACGTATTCTGCCTCCAGATTGTATTTGGTATGTGGCGCCCCCTATGGTGCAGTTCCTGTATTATTCCTAGCTATTTGAGTTTGCTAGTCAAGAGGGCGCCGTTCATAATGGCAGCCCACTGCTCCTAACACTAGGATGGGTCAAATGCAGATAAACCATTTTGTTACATACAGTAGTAAGTAGGCCTACTGTGTAATGACAATAAAAGACAAAAACACACTGGGGAATGCAACTCTTTGGATCATCCATCCACTTATTTTATGCCCTTGATGAAGCATAATCTGTAAGTATTTTATTTATAAGATTATTGTGGACACTATTATATCTTATATTGACTATTATTTCACATCATTATACATTTATTTTTCTTTCTCATGATGCTATTGATAGTCTACTGTTAGCGTGGCTATCATTCCATGTAAATCAGTCAAGAATAACACTGGAAATGGGTAGGCTATTAGAATAAAGTATTAGCATAGATGGACATGTATTAACCTTTTTTTTTTATTATATATTTTCTTTACAGGGTTTACATTGGTTATGGATCCAGTGCCTGATGAGTGCTACTTCAGTTGGAGGTTTAACTGCCAAGCGAAGAAGGAACCGTTGATCTCAGGAGCAGTCAGATTAGCAAACATTATCCAGTGTAGCAAGATATATGGTGATGAAAAACACTTTGAGCTTCAAGAAACATTGGACAAGAACAACGAATTCACATTGAAATGCCATAAAAGTTGTGTTTCATGTTACACCTTAAAGACTCACTGTGAACGGCACAAACGTCAGAGGGCTGGAGAAACGGCAAGGTGACCAGGCGCTCATAGTCAGGGGACTCAGATGAATGTTTCAATTTTCAAAAGCATTGTGTTTTCTGTGGTGAGTTTTGCAATCTTAAAATGGACAAGAAGAACCCGTCCAGATGGAGGGCTGCATTCTTATTCCGAGAATTGGAGACCAAGAAGTCTCTATTAGAAGTTTGTGGAAAACGAAAGGATGCTGTTTCGAAAAGTGTCCAACATTGTCTTCAGGGGACAATTAGTGATCTGCATGGTGCAGATGCCCGGTACCATGTTGAATGTCGACAAAGACTTTTCCAATTTAGGTCACTCCCAGGGCAGGCCGGTAGAAGTTCAGAGGACACTGACGAAGATCCTCCCTTTACATCAGTTGTAGAGAAGATGACACCTGACCGGTCAAAAATGTGGAATTCTGTTGAACTGTTTGCACTCTATACAGACCTTAATGGGAATACACTTTCTAGGAGGACCCTCATCCGGCAACTCCAGCAGACATTTGGCAGTGATCTTCTGGTACTATCCTCACCTGGGATAGCTGACATCATTGCTTTTCGTAGTTGTGCCTCGCAGACTCTTCGACTTGTGAATGATGACGAGGATGACATGGAGAGCATTGCAGTGAAAGCTATCAAGCAAATCATTCAGGATGTGAAAAACAGTGATATGGACAAAGGACACTATAACATCAGCATTAATAAGGACATAATCAAAGAGTCAGTGAGTGACTTTCTGTTGATATTGTTAGCAAAGGTTTCTCCAAAGCTAGATAATACCCTTCCTGCTCATAGGTTCAATTGTCACTAGTACTCTCAAGTCTCAGGCAACTTGTTTGCAAGTAGACCTAACAGGAAAAATGGTAGAGTCCAAGAAGCTTATCAATAGCATGTATTGTATAGTATGTTGTTCATACAAAGAGTATCGCAGGTTCAAGAAATCAGCATCTCAGGCAGCAGTAGCAGATTTTAAGTTGTCTGGCATATTTAATGCTAACGATGGTCTAGTTCAGGCTATTGTGGATAATTTTGATGCTGATATAGCCTCTCAGAATGGTAAGCAGTCCACACATTCACTAGCTGTCCTTCTCACACAATACTCGCAGAACCCTGAAGAGGGTGAGGAGCAAACCAATCCAAAGATCAACAGGATCCCTAAAGATTCACCAGACATTCCATACGACATAGACATCCACAGATACCAGGGACCCAAACAGCCTCCAATGCCACCACAAAGGCTGTCTGCTCCCTGAAGTCACTTGCTCACCAAGTAGTTGTGGTTACGAGAGCTTCAGAGGCTGACCTTAGTTTTCTATAGGAAGTTCTTACTCAGGACAACTGCCCAGAATACCATAGATACAACACGAAACATAGCAG
This sequence comes from Trematomus bernacchii, assembly GCF_902827165.1. NCBI lineage: Eukaryota > Metazoa > Chordata > Actinopteri > Perciformes > Nototheniidae > Trematomus > Trematomus bernacchii. The sequence continues at coordinate 1,903,414 of NW_022987966.1, forward strand.
GGAGCAGGGCACTCTCCCCCAGGCCAAGACAAAAGCGCTCTACTTACCCCTGATCGACATGAAGCCATCTGATCCCGATACAATGATGACAGCCATGGCCAGAGTACAACAGCACACATCTGAAACTGGTCAGAATTTCAGTGTGCTGACATGTGACCAACAGCTCTACCGGGTTGCAGTGCAAGTGTTATAGTACAGGATTCATATAGAATCTGGAAACTTGTGTTTTTTTACTTTCTAGGATCACACAAAACAACCTGTTTCCAATTTTTTCATTTGTGGCCAGTGGAGAAATCCAAGATGGCAGACAACATATACTAAAAAAATCAAAAAATCGTTACATTTGAACTTTTTTGTTCCTTAAATGTATACCTATGAGCTTATCATAGTAATAATCTAACCTTGTCAAAACAGACAGATTTCAAAATGTTTACTTCCATTGACAAAAACAAAGATGGTGTCCACCATATCAGGACATTAGGTGCGTTCACACCGGAGTACTTTGGTGTACTTTTCCACAATAGTTCATCAGAACTACGATATATTTGCGTTCACACCAAAAAGCCCCAGGAACTAAAGTAGCTCAAATGAGTTCGTCCGACCCGCTTTTCAGTCCTTGCTAGAGAGCAGGGACTGTCGTGGGAGAAAATAGTTCGTACGTCTGATTGGCTGTGCGGAATGCAAACCACGCCCGTTTGACTCTGAATTTTTTTTTGGAAGTGGCCATTGTATTTGCTCGCTTACCCGAAGAGATTACTTTTGTGAAAGCAGTTATTATAGCAACACTAAATAAATCATCGGAGCGGTGGAATTGATGAGGATGTCTCGGCGCTTCTGGCGATTTACTCGGAGGACGCGAAGCGCGGCATTCAGAAGCTTCTACTGAATGCAGTTTCCGTGGATCAGCAAAGTTAGCAGACCTGGCAAAGTCATGTCGGGACGACTACGAAGGTAAAATAAAATACATGCACTGCACTGTTTTAATCTGCACAATACTGGTCTTAGATGTACTTTTATTTGCTCAGTAGATCGAGCTAGCCATGCTAGAACTTGCTAACGTTAGGTCCAAGCAGGCTAACAACATCTAGCTAGCTAGCTATTCTCAGCCATGCCCGCTATGAACACGTTTTGACTTGTGAATAAGTGTGCAATGTTCTGTAATTTGCTTCACTAACTCATGGCACTAATCGTGTGTTTCAGGCGAGGTGTTTCTCTCAGGATTAGAAACTAGTTTTCCCCTCCGGGATAAAACGATAATATAACGTTAGCAATTAGCATGCTAGCTGGACATAATGCTACCTCTGTATTCTTACCTCTAACAATACATTGTAGTTGCTATAATTTCAAGTAATTTGCAACATTCATTCTACATGTTAATGGTAAAAGCTTAAACAGTTGATTACCTGCATGCCACAAAGACTGATGTTCTAATATTTTTGCACATTTAAGTAGAAATGTAATTGAAATTCTATTTATTTTTCCTTTTTTTTATTGATTGTTATAATTGTACTCAGCCATGTTATGTTAGATGTCAATCCACTTACACTGTAACTACTCTGGCCTTGAAAGAAGGTTACACATCTAACTGATGTCCACTAATCCCTATAAAACAAAGTTCAAGCATACATTAAGCACAAAACAATAAATAAGGGCACTTTGATATTTATTTTTTATTTGATATTATTTGATCCTATCTTATACTTTACACCTGCATTTTGTACAGGCGATGGACCGCCGTGCCATGGTCAGCAAGGAGAATGAGGACCTGCGTGCCAAGGAGATGCACGACGAACGGCTGCTGCATTCACACAAGGCCCAGGAATCGAGGTGGAGCAACAAAATACCTTTCAGGCTGGGCTTCTGGCAGTGCTAAGCGAGCTGATTAAATCCAACAGGCCTTCAATACAAAAATTAAGAAAAACTTGTCGTCGTTGATAAACTGTACAATGACTTGTTGGGAGGCGTGTGGTGCAGTGGTCTGGTGCGTTGGTGTTCGGATCAGGGGAGCACAGGTTCAAACCCCACTGCAGTCAGGATGTCGTTGTGTCCCTGGGCAAGACACTTCACCCCAAATTGCCTACACCTGGGACAGTTAATTTTGTATTATTGTGATTATATATATATATGCCACTGTTATTAATACTGACACTAACTTTGCACTAAGGTGGGTCTGCTGCTGAGCCTACCTATTGTTATTATATATATATATATATATATATATATCTATATCTATCTATATATATATATATATATATATATCTATGCCACTGTTATTATATTGTTTTGATACTACTGACACTTATTGATCTGCTGCTGATAAATAAAAGAGAACCTACATGCACGGCACTAGCATCATGACTGTCTTTGTTTAAACCAGCAGCAGTGCAGCGGTACACAGACTAACCTGTGTGTGTGTAACGTAGTTCTTCCGGTGTGTATGCTTAACATGTATGTATTTATCACAGTAAAGATGGTATACAACAGTTTTTAAAGAGCTTTCAACCTCATCCCATTGTCTTTAACACACATTTAACATAATAATATACTCATTAATATACAAATATACAGTATGAGTACTGTTTTGATACTGACATTTAATCTTTGCACTAAGGTGTGTCTGCACTATTGTAATTGTGTCTGTTGACTGGTAAATAAAAGAGAGAACCAAATGCACTGTACAAAAGATCAGCTTTATTGTCAATTTACAATTTCCATGCTGTTCAGATGTGTCTCCCCAACGTTGCTTCCAGGCGAATACAGAGGAGTTGAAAAGAGCCCTTGGACATTCGGAAATCTTTGATCCACTGCACATTGGTGTACGTTGGCACCACCTCCCACCAAGCCGATGTTCTATTGTTCACCCAGAGAGAGCGCGGGACACGACGCGTTCCGTAGTATTCGCATATCTGGAAACACATACAAAGACACAAATTAGCCCTACATAACTCCATAAATCCAACATTAGATAGTATTAAGTAAGGGATAATATGCAGCGACGCGGTCATTATGGGTAAAAGAACACCGACAGGCTGATCAGGAGCCCGACGCGAAGCGGAGGGATCTAGATCGGCATGAAGGTTGGCTTAAATAACTCAGTTACGAAGCTGTATAACACGACCACCAACACGTCAACTCCATACCGTGCCTGAGGTCGGAAGGTAAACAGAAGCATACAGCAGAAGCGGAAGTTTTTTTTCTTCTTCTTCTCTCGGTTTTTTGGCGAATTGCAACTTTAAGGTGCATACCGCCACCTACTGTACTCGCCGTGAAGTTGTTTGCGGCCTGCCAGTAAACCCAAAGCAGAAGAAGAAGAAGTGACGTCAGTGGCTCATTTGCCTAATCCACCCCCAGGAACTCATTTTGGTGTGAACACGATCTGCTTTAGTTCATCAGAACTAAAGAGCTCTCATGAACTAAAGTTCTCATGAACTACTGTGGGAAAAGTACTTGGTGTGAACGCCCCTCTTGTTATACAACCAGTTGAACCAGATTGGCCTACCTATGAAATATTTCGGGAACAAACTCTCTTCATTGTTATACATTAATAAGCAATGACTACATCTAATGATCTCAGTCTCCTCATTTGCAATATTATTGCATGACTCATCAGTGCCTTCACACTTACAAAGCTCTGTGCATGGCAGATTATTGGTCTTGCAAGAACACCGTCCACTGCATTTGCTGGCAATACATTAACACTTTACGACAGGGGTTCCCAACCTTTATTGTGCCAAGGACTGGCAGATACATTAAAAAAAAATCGCGGACCGGTTGTCAATTTTAACTGATTTTAATATTTACTCACCACCAGCAACAGAGGCTAATTGTATGTAACAGTCTGAACAAATACTAGAACAATATGCATCCAAAACATATTAACAAAGTTTAAAAAAGAACCGGTAATCATGTGTTGCACAGCCACCATCTTGGATTTAGTGCTTGTCCATCCTGAACAAATTGGAAACTGGTGGTTTTGAGTCCTATATGATCTATAGAAGTGAAAAAGCACAAGTTGCAAGATTCTATATGAAACATTCACTCCCCTGTTAATTGCAACATAACCACATACACTATTATGGGCCCATCCAGATAAGTTCATAGACATGCACTTACGTCTTGCGGGTATGCATGCATTGATGAGTTGGCGGTGACAGGGGAGGACTCATGCCCCATCGGGATCAGGATGGAAGAAAGAAGGAGCCGATATGAGCTAGAAAATCAGTAGGAAGAAGCTGACACCATCATTGTTCGACAAGTCCTGGGGTGTGCTGGAGAGGCCCATCAAATCTATGTGGTTTCTGATGACACAGATGTGTTCGTCCTACTCCTTCACCATTACCATCAGGCAGGACTGGATGTACCACTCATCATGAAATCCCCCCGCAATGAAAGAGCAATAGTGGACATCAAGGCGACACTGTCCAAGCATTCAGAAATAGTTGAGAACCTTTTACCAGCCCATGCCATATCGGGATGTGACACTGTAGCGCAGGGGTACTCAAACTTTTTGATTAAAGGTCCACTTGTGAATTGTATACAAGGTCACTGGTCTGGAACAATGCCAGTAAAGTGCGTGACATAAATCAACATCCATAACATATACACACACACATTCAATACATACATACAGTATGGTGGCTTGAGCTAGTGGGAGTAATGGCACTGTTTGCCTGTAGCCAATGCCTTGAACCTCGGCACAAAAGGTGTGATAGCCAGGCGGAGGCACTGACCCAAGTGTTCATTTGTCAAAATGTATGAGTTTTTCACAATGTTCATTGTGGAAAATCCAGACTCACAGCAATATGTTGAACCGAACATGGTGAGCAAATGAATGGCCACCTTCTGAAGGTGGGGGACATTTGCTGCAGTAGCCATCTTTGTCCAGAATGTCACAGGGTCACAGTCCACTTCCTTCAGAGCAACATTCTCCTGGAGATCTATGAGCTCAGTTTGCAGAGATGAAACATTTGCCCACGGGACGATGCTCTGTGCCTCTCTTGAGAATTCTTGAACATTCTTCACCAGAAATGGAGATCCAATACAGAGCAGGACTTGCTTAGCAAGACTGAAATCATCAAAACTGTTTTGAAAATTCTCAGCCAGCCTCTCCAGGAATGCAACATGAGTGTGATGGTGATTACCATTAGTTTGCTCCAATAGAGTTGGAAAGTGGAGATGTGCCTCTGTTATGTCACTCCTGAAGATCTCCAACTTTCTTTGGAAAGAACGTACTGCTGACATAAGGTCACACACTGTGTTGCCTTGGCCTTGGAGTTTGAGGTTGAGCTTATTTAGATGAGATGTCACATCCACCAAAAAGGCCACACATTCCATCTTTTCATCATCCTGCAGAAAATCAAGGTACTGTTTGGCTTTGGCATTTTTCTGCTCAGACAAAAACATCTGCAGGTCTTTCCTGATGGCCCAAAATCGCTCCAGAACCCTTCCCTTACTCAGCCACCTCACGTTGTTATGAAGGAGAATGTCATCATAAGCTGCATTGACCTGGTGAGAGAGAGAGAGGGAGAGACAGAGAATGAGAGAGAGAGAATGACACACAGTGACAGACACACACACACTTTTCTTTACTATGAACTAAAAATAATATATGTTTTCATTTTTGATTTAGCCAAATGTCAACTACTCCTTATTTTAACAAAGTAAACCTCAGTCTGTTTAATACAGATGACTGGCCATCATACAATCAAGAGTAATACACTTACCTCTGTCAGAAATGCACGCAAAAGGCGGTGCTGAAGGGCTTCGGAGGCTCTCAGGTAGTTCACACGCTTCATAATGTAATTGTCTCCATGACATCTGAGTATTCTTTTCCAAGATTGGAACACAGCACTGACTGGTGAATGATGCAGTGGTATGACAGCAGGTCTGGATGGTGCTCTTTCAGGCGCTGAACAGCTCCCTTTTCTCTCCCAATCATGGCTGGAGCTCCATCAGTTGCAATGGACACCACAGTCTTGCGGTCAATTCCCATTTCATTCAGCATCTGCATGATGGCTTCATAAATGTCCTCTCCCCTGGTGTGGCCATGGAGGGTTTTGAGGCCTAATATGTCCTCACAAAATGTTCCCTTTGCCTCACTGTAATACCTAACGAAGACGCTTAGCTGGGCGTTGTCAGTGCTGTCAGTTGATTCATCAACAGCCAATGAAATGCACTCTGCATTTTTGATGTCATCCGTCAGCTGTGTCACCAGATCTTTAGCAAGTAATTCAGTTCTCCTGGTTGTAGTGGAGTTTGATAAGGGTACCTGCTTAATTTTCTCAGACATCTCCTGTTTCTCCTTACCCTCCAACAAAGCCTCAGTTACTTCAGTCATGCACTCCTTCACTACTTCTGAATCAGAAAAGGGCTTTTTGTGCTTGCCCAAAACCCAGGCCACTCTGAGTGAGGCTTCATTTACTCTCTCTTGCATTGTTTCTGGGATTTTGGCCATGAAGGGGTTAATATCCAAAAATGCTCAAGGGATATCACCGGGCAGCCTCCTGTATTTTGAAGAGGTACCTCCAAGCTACAAGATACAGCAGAACAAAAATACTTTATCAGACGAAACAAGGTTCATCCAAAAATCAGGCTTTGGCTCCCGGACTATTAGGGTTAGGGTTAGGGGTAAAATATACTTTGTTATATTTTATAACAAAGTATCAAATATCAGAAAAAAAAGGAAATAGTATCGCATTTAAAAAAAGTCATTGTAAATGATGTCTAAAATATCAGATAAAAACAATATTTATATGTTGGAAAGTATTAGTGTGGTGTGTTGAAGTAGTATAATTGGCTATAACTCACTCTGCTGCTACCAGCACATTTCCAGAGATGATACTATATGATAATATATATATATTTTTAAATGTTATTGTACAATATTCATTTCAAACAATGATGGCTCAAATAAGTTGTCCAAAAACGTCTAATAACGTTGATGCAGTAAATAAAATAAATAACCTGCATCAAACAAAAATCAAACTTTAAACAAATGACTTATGAAACAAAGATAAATAATTGTCTATTGCAGCACCATGAACATGTCTAATAATGACAACATTTCCAGATATTTTCCATCATGTGTTTCATGTATTAAGTGATTTTGTATACACTTTGAGATTATACTTCCGAGCGTCGCCTTTTAAAAAACAAATTAAAATGTGTCTTTGATTGAAAAGTGTTAATAATTTCAACTATGCATCGCCTGTATGTTTTAGTATTGATGAAATGACATCACAGTGTCAGTGTATCAGGGTCAGCCCTTCTGTTCAGATATCAGCGCCTGATGCCCCCCGTGTTAACTGAGCTCACATATGTACAGTGCATCCGGGAAGTATTCATACCCCTTAACGTTTTTGACATTTTGTTATTTTACAGCCTTATTTCAAAATTCTCAACAGTGAAAACGTTTTAAAATAATTGTTTGCAAATGTGTTAAAAATAATACAATGAAATATCACATGTACATAAGTATTCACACCCTTTGTTATGACACTGAAAATTGAGCTCAGGTGCATCCCGTTTCCACTGATCATCCTTGAGATGTTTCAATAACTTGATTGGAGTCCACTTGGGAGTTTTTAATTAATTTGCAAATATTCTTTAAAAACTTTTTTCACTTTGTCATTATGGGGTATTGTGTGTAGAATGTTGAGAAAATAAATGAATTTAATCAATTTTGAAATAAGGCTGTAACATAACGAAATGTGGAAAAAGTGAAGGGGTATGAATACTTTCCGGATGCACTGTATAACACACACTCTGGCTACTGTGATGGTACACAGTCTGATGAAACTATAACCTATATGTTGATGTGAAGGATATCAATTTAAAAAAACACTCAATATAATATAGTCCTGTAACTCCTCCTTTAACTATCACAGTTGCCTGTTTCCTGGCCCCTACATTGGGATCCAGTTATCAAAACATTGAGACCCCCTGGTTTAGTATGTATAAGAAATGTAATAGTGTAGTATGGCATAATAAATCATAATATAGTATGGTAGAAAAAGTCATTTAAAAAATCATAGTATAATATTGCAACACAACTTGCTGGTTGAATTCCATACAAATGTTGTAAACATTCATAATAAACAGTATGTCATCAAAAGTAATAATATTACTTTTGATGACATACTGTTTATTATGTGTTTGTTATATTAAAGTATGCCATACAAATGTAATAGTATATTAAGATAGTATAAAACTCATACTAGAGTGTGATATTATATCATGTCATAAATTATAAAAAATAGAATATATTTTCCAATTAAAAGTTATAACAAAATATAGTACAGTATAACATTCATGATATATTATGCTATAAAATAGCCCCAAAAATGATTTACCTATAGTATATACAAGTCTAGTATGTCATAATAAAGAAACTACTTAGTGTACTATGTTGAAAATGAAAAAAATGAAATTGTAAAGCATGTCAAATAAGTCATAACAAATAAATAACTACAAGGAAGTAGTTAAATACGCCGAAAATGCGAAACAAAACTCACAAAATAGTATGTCAAATATAATCTGAAAACATATTGTTAAAGTATAGTATGACATTATTTTTTGGTTTAACATAAAGACGTAATAGTTTAGTATGTCATAAAATGTTATAAAAAGTAATGGTATAGTTAGTATACAAAAGTCAATGTGGTATACAGAATAAATATTGGTACAAATAAAAATAACTATTAAAAAGGTTAGAAAAAAACATATATATATAGAATACTAAGCCATTCAAATGTCTAACAGAATCCATACAAAAGTAATAGTTTACTATCAATAGAAAAACCAAATAAAGTAATAATAGGACAATAGAAATGACATTCAAACATCAAAGTAAAGCATGCAACAATTTGTTATAAAAATGTCAAGAAATCTGTTTTGTTATAGTTTGCATTAATATATATAAAGCAATTGAAAAGTTATATTATTACATTAAGTCAACTCAATGGAGTGAGCGGAATTCAAAAAGCCATAATAGATTTCATAATAAAGTATAGGCAATGGTAAGGTATAACATTGAAAAAAGAAAAATCTTAATTAAATATATCTTTTAAAAAGTCAAGTATGGCTTCAAAAAGTCATAACAAGTGATAGTAGCCTATAGCCAAGATTGTCAGCGTACTCTTTGGAAAAATACATACTGAGATCTAATTTGATTCATTATTTGAATACCTTTAAGACCCTGCAGACCCCCTGGAATAGATCATGGCTGCTAATGACCACACAGTAAAATAAACCATAAAGCACTATTTAAAAAAACACAGTTTTATTGCATCAATGTTTAATCATTTGACTTTTGTACAGATCTCCATATTTACAATCACATAATTAATATGCCTCTAATAAATAGTACAACTGAAAGTATTTCTATAGTCTACATGTTTAAATATTACACATGCAAAGTATGTATAGGGTGTGCTTGTCTAATACATATGCTATGTTATTAGCTATGTACAAAGTCACATAACGATAACACCATGCTACTGAAGAGACACTGTGCGTTTCCCCTCCAAAATAAAAGCCTTTACACATGCAACTGTCCTGCAGGGGCGAGGACAGTTTACAGTAACATTAACTCAAATAAAACACAAAAACAAATACAAATGAAATCTACATTACAATGCTTTTTTTCAAAGAAAAATGAATGTTTTTCTAGTTAACATGCTAGCAGTGACTAGCTGTGAATTTGGCGGGACATTTTCACCACTGCTGCAAAATTGACAGATTTAAAACAATAATATTACATTTGAATCAGTGTTACCTTTTCATATATAAAAAAGGCCCAAACCAGTGTGACCTACAGTGATATGTAGACTGTCTTTGCACAAAGTGCTCTTTACTCAGTCTTCAAAATGTAATATTAGTCATTTATTTGTGATTTTTCTTCCATAGGCAAGAATATATATATATTCTGTTTCAAATACAAGTAATGCTCTACCCACAGTGTTGATAGATCAAAGTCAACATTTACGTACATACATAAAAATCCTCATATTTTAACATTTAACATCAACAGTTGTCAGACATTGTGAATATAAAGCCTGGCTTTGCCAAAGTGCTTTCAGCTACACATCTCACTTCCCCTCTAGATGGCAGTCTTTCACCACCCTACCCTCTTCATCATTGCCCTGGAATGGATGTCAGGTACAGTGCAAACACATTACAGGAACAGATCAAATGTAACAGGACAGACATGTTTCTGCCAAACAATGCCAGGTTGATCCTGTGTTTCCACATTGGAACACGTTAAAGAGTCTATATTGTGTCTGGGTCACCTCTGCAGAGTTCTATGGCTTTGGCAAGAGGGTTGAGGGGGGGGGGGGAAGAGGGGGTCTTCACCTCCTGACCTGTTTGTAATGGGGCAGCCACCTCTCTCTCTGCTGGTCCCCCTCCCCTCTCTGAACCCGAGAGAGCAGAGAGCACCGACAGGCAGGCGCACACACACACACACACACACACACACACACACACACACACACACACACACACACCACACACACACACACACACACACACACACACACACACACACACACACACACACACACACACACACACACACACACAGCAGAACCAGACAGTGTATTTACAAAAGACGCGTACTTGATCTCATGCACTTGATAACAGGTGTTTGTACATACATGTGACGTGATGATGTCAGAGCAGGAGTTTAGAGCACACCTCAGTCAGAATCAACCTGTTAGGAAGTCACTCAAAGTTTGACAAGACCCTTATTTTACAGAAATTGTTGTGATTCACAGTTCTTTATCTGTGGTCTTCACACAATAGGGACAATTAAAAAATGAAAAAATGTTGAATGCTAAATATATTTTTTTGTTCATATATAGATCTTTGCAGACTTAATTTAAATGATGGATTCAAATTAATAAAATGTGCAACAGTGATAGGGTCATAGATGGATAAATTATAATTCCTTTTCATTTTAACATGACATACTGTATAGATTTGAATGGAAAAAATCCACCCTTACATCTACAGTATATATACTGTACACCTATCTGTAAACCTTACAGCATTTACAAACTGCATGTTTTCATATTACCAAGTTTGAACCCAACTTCCTTCCATAATTCCAGCGTGTTATCCAGGTAAAATAAAAGACCTACCCTTTCATATGAAAGGGTGGATCTTTTATTTGAACAGGACAAAGACAACTTTTCTTAGCACCTTAACAGTGTTCAACCAACAGTGAAGGAGGAGATCTAAAAACCACGTTTCTGAGCTAGTGTGTTCTAAAATGAATATCACAGGGCCAAAACACAGGCCAGGAGTTACCATTCAACATTTTGACTGCACGCTTGACTGCTTGGTGTGGGTGGATGATCTGATGCCAGCACTTTATACCAGCCACAGACGCAGGAGATGGAGATGGAAATAGAAGGTTGGAGAGCTGGAGCACTGTGAACTGTGACGTACGGCTCTTTCTGCTTGAGTGGCGGCCGGGTCTATCATTATACTTCCAGGAAGCATAAGAAAATAACTATTCTTCCCTTTCCGTGGTTCCATTTCAGTCCTGGTGGCTCATCAGACTCCTGCTGGGTGACAGATCTGCAGCTCTGAACTCCTGCACTCAAGCTTCTTTTTTTGTTACTTTTTTTTATTGCATCAAGGAAACATACACGACAGAGTATTATGTGTAATGTCAGCCCTTGAGTGTCCCTGTCAGAGTAAAGGGGGAGGAGCCTCCATGACTCCTCATGCTGGCTTCAGGTGGAGAGGTGCCACTTGTTCGAAAAAAAACGAAGAAAACATTCAAAAATGTATTTTCTCGATGATTCGTGTTCTTCCTTTAGTTATTTTCCTATCAGCAGGGATATGATCTCACCGCCTGGCATGCACATGCAGGCTGCTCCCTGCTCATTGGGCGGAGCTACTCCATGCCGTTCCTCAGCATCTGGTTGGCTGCGATGAGCATCACGCTGATGATGAACGCCATGGCGAAGGCGCAGATCAGGCTCTTCCTCACGCACGTCTGACGGTTCTTCTTTGAAGGGTGGACTGAGAGAGAAATGAGAAGAGACACAGGAAAGTGACAGCTTAAAAGATGGTTACACTTCTGTTTCTGACATGTTTGAATTTATCACCAGAGAAAGAAGATAATGAAGACAATTATATGTCATAAAAAAGCAATATAAAAAAGAATTGTTCATCATTAAAAATATCAAAATCATCAAATATTATGCAACAAATGTCATACATAATATCATAGAAATGAATATTATAGTTTCCAATCAATAATAATAAAAAATGGGATACTACAGTAAGACATAACATTCTCACAATAAAGTCAGTACTATACTATGTCATCAAAATACTTAAAAAAGCATAGTATTTTATAAAAAATACCATACAAATATCCAGTTATAAAAAGTCATAGTATAGTATGTCATAAAAAATGACATAAAGCATCATGGTATATGCCACAAAATGTCATCATATAAAGTGGCAGTATAGTTTGATAACAAATAATTTACTACTATGGAATGTCCTAAAAGAGTGATATGGTAACGTATGTAACAGAAAGTTATTTTATAGTTAGCCACAGAAATGTCACGTATAACAGTAAAGTATGTAAAAAAAAAGTTCTCAAAATGATATATACAATATAGTATAACATGACAAAACGTCATAGTATAGTATGCAATAACAAGTCATGGTATAAAAACACTCAATGTGGTTTACAGTATAACAAATAACCAAAAGTCAGAAAGAAAGTGTTTACTTCTTTAGTCTGTGTCAAATGCTCTGCCCTAGGGGAGAATAATGCCATTCAAACTTAAATAAAACAGATGTCTTCAAATGCAAGTCTTGCTTCTGTCAAAATGCTTTTTGGTTTGTTTGGAAAAGCAATGGAATATAGACCTAAGGCAGAATATGACTATAAGAGGCTGGACATTGACAGGTAATGCTCGGAAAGCCTAGCATAATAAAGATGACATGAAGAGGCTCCAACAGGTCTGTACTAAAAACCTGTTTACTAATAAAAGTGTCCCTAATATCAAACTGGGACGCTCCATCTACCCCTATTGCTTCATTCTGCATTAGGAAATGTTCTAGTGGTTGTAGTATTTATGATGGCAGTAAAGGATTAAAGGAAGACAAAGTCTGTGAGAACTCTGCAGTCGATGGGTGAATACAAACCTTCCCCCTGGAGACTGGGGTCTGTTACCTCTGTGAATCCAATGTGTCCAATGTTAACTTACGTCACATACTCAACTAACAGATTTAATTAACGTTTCTACAAACATACTTATTTTTTACCAGAATAAAGCTAACCAAGTAGTTTAATTTGAATTGATATCTTTATCTACATGTTGAAGTCTCAAGGACTACCCAGGACAAAAGCGTTCCTTATTGAGTGAGTGTATTACGGGTTGGGAGTGAGGGTGTGTTGGAGGATGTTGGGACTAAAGCTCATTTTAATTTGTATCTTTATATATTTATAACTGGCAGAGAAAGTAGGCTATAATCAAGCAATGACTGAATATACTGTTTGCATATATCATTTCACAACTGAAGAAGGCTCGAATATGATTGACAGTAAACATGTCAGTGATGCGTTCAGATGAATTGCTAATTGAGCCATTCAACACAAAGATGTGCATAGTGTCATTCTCCACTGTGGCTTGGACCACAGGAAATAAACTAGAGGTGTGATCTCACATCAGTGTTGCCGGGCGACACTGACAGCTCTGCTCTGGATACCATCTGAATGAGCAGCGGGAAACTGTGCAGTGATCAGAGAGGGACACTGAGCGTCACAGCTCTCAGGAGACGACTGAGTGTACCGCACACATCAGACAGGAAGACCAAGGCTTAGTCTGAAAGATTTACCATACACCGCGTCATTGGCCTGTTTGAACTATGGAGTAATAAATGAACCAAATGTAGATACTGTTACTTCCTTATTTGAATTCACACATAACGTTTATTTACTTGTTAAGATGAGTCCTATCCAGTAAAACATTTCTTGTGAATCTCTAGAAAATGCTTTCAATTGTCTGAAAAATGCAACTGAAGATGTCATACCTGCTTAACAAACTGAAGGTGTGAGGATTGAAGAAATGGGAAGTTAAGGTACATGCAGCTTAGACTAAATTCTTCATGAAGGCTTTAATGAGCAGTCTTTGTTTAGTGCTGATTCACTATTGTGGTCCATTTGAATGTGTTTTTTGGTGCTATAGAACTGCAATCAGTTTTATTTATGCCCCTTTCACACCAACGCAACTCCGGTTCAAGCTCCGTGCTAGAGCTTTTCTGGTTCAGAACCGGTTCTTCGGTTTAGCGCCGGCTCTTTTCACACCGCTCAGAGCCCGACTGGTGCTGCCGCTGCTGCGTCATGACGTCACCGTTTACGTCGCTGAGTTTCTCCCCAACGCCGGAGCTCACTTCACAACAACAACGGGCCGGGGACTGCGTTGCTTTTAATCATACGAAGCCAGATTAAATTAAATAACGACTTCTCCAACCTTATACTTTTCTCCAGAGTGCCGTGGTTCATTGTTTATTAATGTGTTTCAGCGGCATTTACCGACCGCTGCAGTGCTGGCTGCTCTTCCACGGGAGTGTATTCTCCCGTTAGCTCCGGGTTAGCTGACACGGCTCTAAAGTATTCACTGTCTGACTGTCACACAAGCAGCTGATACATATCCCCAGTTCCCCTTAAGTGAATGTGTGTCAGTCTGAATTGACGCTGTTTGGTGTCAGTCTGAATTGACGCTGTTTGGCATCACAACGCTGTTATGAAAGTTTCTCTGGTATAACATGGGTGATGTTAGCATAGCAACCGAAGCTAAACTGACTACTTGCTAAGCAGTTTTCTACAGGCACTTTTTACCGACGTATTTTTCATTATGATTCTACTTGTGATAGTCGGACATGACAACCTGTGCAGCCCATGTATTGATTCCATCCGATAGCTGCTATAATAACAAACGTCTGCCTGCTCTCCACAATGATCAATAACAGCGAACGGATGGTCAAAGTAAGGTACAAATAAACAGAATCACACGAAGCCTGGTTAGTGTTGCCTGACTTTATAAAGTGTGTTTTTTTTTAACAAGTGTGTGGTTGCGTTCTAGTCACTTTGCTCAGCACTACTGCTTGTTACAACTTTTATTTGCCGTACTCGCCTTAAGTGTTAGCTCAGGTTAATCTCGCCCCCCTCCGACGTAAGCGTGACGTATGCGGTTCTTGCTTCTAGACGGACAACTTTTTGGTGCTCGAAACGAACCGGATTCCGGAGCTATGACGCTGCTCCGCTGCGGTGTGAACAGGAAAACCCGGTGCTTTTCAAGCACCAGCACCGAACCGGCCCTGAAACACCGTTGGTGTGAAAGGGGTATTAGAGGTGTTTTTAACGTTTCCACAATACATTTAAGTATGAAGAGTTCAGACTAAATATCAGTAATTGTGGGAAAAAAGGGGGGGAAAGCAGTATCATCTTAATGCTAAAACCTTTAAAGACAAAAGAACTTGAGTGCAATCAAATGAAATAGATATTCAAGTAGAGACAAAGATTCACACAACCAGACTTGGGGAGTAACAGAGCTCATGTAAAGGGATTATGTCATTAGATTACAACAAAAGGAACTGTAATCCTAACAAAGAAATGACTTGCATGATTACAATGTTACAATACATTTTCAAATGGAAATGGGTTCTTCACTTATTTTTGTATGCAATATATTGATGCCTTATCTGTTGGACAACTTAACAAAAAAAAAAAAATTAACATGTAGAAAACTAAAAGCAGCATTTTTAAAGGTGGGGTATGTAATTTATTTCAGAAACACTTTTTGTTATATTCCATGGAATGCTCTTAACATCCCGATAGCAATGAATATCTTAAGTGCTTTGACAAAAAATCCATAAAAAAAATGTCATCTGTGGCAATCATTTTAGCCGACCCGGCTAAAATAACTGGATGGCCTACCTGCCTGTCAGCCTTCCATCTGTGCACAAACTTATCTCGTGCCCTCATTGGTCATGTGCGCGTTCGTGTGTGTTGGAGGAGGGGCTCTGTAAGGAAGTGGCAGATTTTTTCCGGTTGTGTATTTTCAAATTCTAGCGCACTCGAGCTGGTTTCTCCAAAATGACCTACCCCACCTTTAAGCTGTTCTGTTCTGTAGGCTAATACTTTAAGTGTGAATCTATACACCTATTTCCTGAATCTGCTTTATGGTTTTCACTTTCTTTGCTTCATTTGTTCTGTTTTTAATTCAGCAGGTGAACCTATATGTTCATAAAATAGTGTGTGTGAGCTTAACTGTGTGTATTCAACTAAAACGGAGCATTTTCTGATTGCTGGTGTATTACTGCCTGAATATGCTGAATGAAAGGCAGGTTTTCCTATCAATACAATCTCTGAGCAGAGGACACATTTCTGAACCTGAACATCTTGGTCACACAAATTGTTCTGTTGTCTTACATAATAGACTTAATTAAAAAACATCTTATTGATATTTATTTTCTCTTTTATTTATGTGCATTGCATTTAGTATGCAGGTAATCCAAAAGCGGAAAGTAATGACGTTACATTACATTTATATTGTGATACTTAGATTAGGTTTCTAATTACATTTTTGTACAGGTAACTAGTAACTTGTAATTGTTACTGAGTACATGTTTAAAGCACCCCTCCCAACCCTGCACACAGCAGCATTATCTCTCTGCTATAGTCCTTCTGGTCTGATCTGCCTCCCCCCCAGCCGGTACCTCCCCTCTCCTCCCCCCTGCAGCGGGTTGTCGGACTGCCAGCGGCTGAAATGATTTTACCGGGTCGAGGTAATTAGAGACGCTGGGCCAATGATCCGCAGCTACATGGCTCACACTCTCACACACTCTATTTTGAACTCTCAAGAAGCACTAAAGTAATCAAAAATGCCTCTTGACTGCTCCAGAGAAAGTGCACTGTGGAAAGTGAGACGGCTTCATCTTACTTGGCCAAGGCATCAAGGCAGTGTCATAAACTGGCAAACTCTCAGTGAAAAATGCTATTCAGACTCTCACGCCATGTAAAACGTGATGGGACTGCATTTTGAGCCAAATGGATTATCTGAGAGTGAGCTTTTAGCCAATGGGAAGACTACGTAACTAAACAGTTGAGGAAGCATCTTGGCTATAGTGTTTGTACACAAGCCATTATGGAAATATGTTCTAATAAACACAACCCACACCTTGTTGTGTATTACAACCGCAAGTTTCAATCTAATGGCCATTGGCAGAAACGGTTGATAATTCAGTCGCATTCACATATTATTATGATTATAGTTAATTTGCTTCATTAGTTGTGCTGTTGTTATGAAACTACACTAACAATTACCCATATGCTGAGCCATTTAATTATTTATTAACACCTACATCTTCTTTTTTTGTAAATAAATCCAAACTGATAGATGATTATGCAACTGATTTATGGCTCAACTGTTTTAACAAAGTAAAAAGCCAATCAGAATGCAGGTCCAGCAGCTCCGTAGACGGGATAGTCTACAGACTAGTCAGACTCAAGGTGACAGAGAGGTATCTGCTGCTGAACGGTAAATACATAACCCAGATATAACAGTAATAACTTTATATATTGTTGTCAAATCAAAACAGTAAAAATGTACACTCTGGCCTAAAGTTGTAGGTGTGTCAGTGACATCAGGAGACTGACACTGAAGAACTCCCGACTTGGTTACAGAAATAATTAAACCAGTGCAAAGTGCCTTTAGGTAACTGTTGAAGAGCAAAGCACATTTTGCACAGTTAATTTTGCATCATTAATTGTGCTTCTGCTGTGAAACAACACTAACATCTTCCCATATACTGAGCCATTTAGTCCCTTTATTATGACCTAAAATCTTATTTCTTTAAATCAAGCCAAACTATATGAGAAAATAAGATGCAACTGATTTAAAATAAAGTATTATAATTGTGTGTCTTTTCCAATACTACAGCAGCTAGTTTCTAGAGATGGCAAATCCGGATCCTTTTACGGACTCAGGGTCTTCTGAGTCAGTCATTGAAGAGATCCGGATCATACGTGTCATTTGAGTCATATGAGTCAGCATCAAGAGGGTAGAAATCCTATCGGTGAAACCGAAAAGTTGTTGCATTTCACGAGCATATTAAACTGACGTTATATTAACCTCCGCTACACAGTGTATTTTGCTTTAATAAAAAATGTTGATCACAAAAAAAAGGGTTATTTTGCGATTTGGCAAATCTGAGTCTGCTGTTGACTCGTGCATGAGGACGAGTCTGCTGGATCTCTGGATCTGCTGCTATATGGCTACGGCTCTGAGTCCGCACGAGTCTGCTCTGCTGTGTCTTGCACAGTGAGTCAGGATTTGCGAATCTGAGTCTGCTGTTGACTCGTGCATGACGACGAGTCTGCTGGATCTGCTGCTATATGGTTACGGCTCTGAGTCCGCACGAGTCTGCTCTGCTGTGTGTTGCACAGCGAGTCAGGATTTGCGAATCTGCGAATCTGCGAGTCTGCTGTTGACTCGTGCATAATATAGCCGCGGGAGCCGGGTGCTGGAGGAGGGGCTATGCTCGTGCACATGACGAGTATGGATCTCTGGATCTGCTATGCTATTACGGTTAGGAGCCGTCGGCTCCTCTGAGTTAGTGATGGGAATTCCGGCTCTTCTTGGTGAGCCGGATCATTTGGCTCGGCTCACCAAGAAGAGCCGGCTCTTTCGGCTCCCAAACGGCTCTTCAGTTTACCACATATTCAGTGGCGGCGCCAGAGCATTTTTGTTGGGTAATCTATGGTAGGGCTAACCCATACAGTGGTGGTGCTCAAGTCAGTATTTGCAATGTAATTACATACACGCTATATCGCCCCCTTGACAGTGAAACGCCACGCGTGAGGTTTAGATTATTTCCCTGTCTCAATCAAAATGGAACTGTATGAAATAAAACGGCACATTTGTCTTGTAGTAAATAAAAAGGGATCACTGTGAACGTGACGTATGATAGTACACGTTGAAGATCCAATGGGGATACTGAATGGCGGTTTCGATTGATCTCAATCAATAAGGCATGACCAGAGCCGTATATATAAAGGGCATGACGCAGATCCAACGTTGCGTTGCTCTGATTGGCTGTAGGTCTATTCAAATTGCATTCGGAGGCATTTTGATCTGACCGCGGCCCGCGCTGATATTATAACGCCAGAGAATTTCCACACCTTTAGTGTATAAAACTCCCCCACTACTTAGACTATTCCTTGCACCCCTCTTACGGGCCGTCTCCACGGCAGCGTTAAAAAATCTTGAAACGCTTCTGCCCATTCACTTTGAATGGGGTGACGTCACTTTTTTTCGCTTTCGCCGAAATGCATTGTGGGCAGGCGAGCGGAGATTCTCAGGATTTTCAAGATCCAAAGTTGAACAATGTTCAACTTTTGAAGCTGAGGAGGAAGCGTCAGCCAATCAAATCCCGTGTACGCAAATCTGACAGTTCAAGCTCTAGCCAATCAAACGGCGTGTATGCTGGGAGAGCCAGACCGCAGGTCATTTCCTCATATTCCAAAAAATGGAGGAGAAATTAGCGGTAGGGAATCAATCACCCGGTGCTTTATGACCAGACCTACCGGGATATAAACCGGAGGAGCCAGGCATGGAGGGAGGTGGCAGAGACAGTGGTATGTTTTCGCCTGTTTTGGGGAGTTTATATCCAGTTTACTTCGGGCTTTTTGGCTTCGTATGTCGCGGGCGGGAGATTCATGTGATTGGTTGATCGCAAAAAAATCCCCAAGCCTCAGATACGCCCACCTCCAAGATTTTTTTAACGCTGCTGTGGAGACGGTCCGTTATAGCATAAGCCCGAATGGTCTCAACCATATTGCATCAGTAACGTCGTGCACTTGTTGTTACAGCAGGATCAGTTTGTGTGCTGTGGACACGACCCGTATATTTTCGCAATCCGTGTTCTCAACATTTAGCATTTCGCTTATTATTTAATTGAATTTGCATCACTTTTCATGGTGGGGCTAAGGTGGGGCTAAGCCATTTCTTGGTATGGCTGTAGCCTACCCCAGCCATACCCTGGCGCCGCCACTGCACATATTATACCTTTTATAATTCAATCAAATGTAGCCCTGTTTTGACTAATGATTTATATGTGTACACATATCACTTAAATTATTCAATACATCCTTTGTACTGAAGTATTCAAAAGTAAAAATTACATGTTTAATATCAATTATTTGCTGTGGCCAATTGTTTTCATTGCATTTACAGACCCTTGTATCTCTCTGATACCATCCAATTAATGCACAGACTTGCTTGTAAACCACGCTACACAAAGCAGATAGCAACACAAAAACTTAAGCATAGACATTTAAAAAAAGGGGCTACTGTATCGACATTTTAAAATTATATTTAAAGAAAGGGCCCTGACAAAACAGCAGGGCTCTATTTCAGTATTAACTATAGAAAAAAAGACAGCAACAGCTGACATCAAATCTTTGCTGAGCCCAAGGATAATCATAAATAAATAACATAGTGAAAATAAATATATTGCAATGCTCAGTACAGCAGCATCCAACCGTCTCTAATCATAAAAAAACATAATAAAAATAAATGTATTGCAATGCTCAAAACAGCAGCATCCAACAGTCTCTAATCCTTGGATATTACATGTAACTGCATGCATGCACGGAGCAGCTGTAGCGCGGAGATCATCATATCATTCTGTCTTGTATTACTTAAATTAAAAAAAAAAAAAAAAAAAACGGCTCGTTCGCGGGCGCGAGCCGGCTCCCGTCGTTCACTTAAAAGAGCCGGCTCTTTGAGCCGGCTCGTTCGCGACCGACACATCACTACTCTGAGTCCCCACGAGTCTGCAGGAAGTTTCACTGATCCGCGTCCCCTCCCCTGAGCCAAACGATCACTTCTGGCAGCTATCCTACTTGCTAAAGGGTAGGCAGATGGACTGGGGTACGTTGTAATGTGGTTTTACATGTTATAAAGAGAGTAGCGAGTGATGCAATTTATAGTTTTAATTTGTACGTCACACCAAGTGTGGGACTCAAGGACTCGGGTTAATGGAGAGGGGAGACTCGTCACGACCAGCTCATTTCTAGGATCCGGGTTAATGATCCGGATGAATCAAGACTCGCCCATCTCTACTAGTTTCCAGTATCGAGCTGTTGGAGTCAGAGTTGAACGGGGTGGGAGCAAGCCCCCAGGAAGTGCGCCGGACTCTGATGAGAATATTCGTTGTGGCCAAACGGCGGTACTACACTTCTGTTAGGTTGCTGGGCTTGTACTTGAGTAAAAGTAGAAGTACTCAGATATTGTACTTGAGTAAAACAGAAGTACTCAGATATTGCACTTGAGTAGAAGTACTCAGATCTTGTACTTGAGTAAAAGTAGAAGTACTCAGATCTTGTACTAGAGTAAAAATAGAAATACCAGAGTGTAGGAATACTCTGTTACAGTAAAAGTCCTGCATTCAAAATGTTCCTCAAGTAAAAGTAGAAACGTATTCTCATCAAAATATACTTAAAGTAGCGACAGTAAAAGTAATCATTGTGCAGATTGGTCCATTTCAGAATAAAATATATGATATGTTTTATAATGATTGATCATGAAAGTGTTCTCAAAGCTGGTAAAGGTGCAGCTAGTTTGAATGACTTTGTATACTGCAGGGTAGCTTGTGAATTTACTCCAGGTGGAACTAAAGTCTGATTTAACACTTGATTATATTTCACATCATTCATCCACATCTGTGAAGTAACTAAAGGTATTAAATACATGTAGTGGAGTAAAGGTACACCAGTTACCTCTGAACTGTAGTGGAGTAGAAGAACAAAGTAGCAACACATTGAAATACTTAAATAAAGTACAAGTATCTCAAAATTGTACCCAAGTATAGTACTTGTTGAGTTTATGAACTTAGTTACTTTACACCAGTGGCTATAAAGATAGAAAGACTAAGCCTTGAACAGAGGCATGAAAATACATTTTCAAAATGCTCAACAGTGCTGCCAAAATTATAAACTGACTGCTACACAATTAAAATAAATGCTTTTATATATTTCTATTAGATGTGACTCTTTGGCGTTTCTGTTATTATTAACTGCTAGTTAGTTGTTCTGACTGCTAAAATCCTCTGTTATTCCTCATTTGAAAGCCGATATTCCGTGGGGTCGGGGGGCTCGGATCCTTGTCACCTTTTTCATACCTGATGAGTTTGCATTCCTGATATATATATATATATATATATATATATATATATATATATATGCATATAGCCTGTGTTGTATATTTATACACACAAATGAACAACCTTTGTTGTAAAAAAAAAAATAACAAGTTGTATTGTAGTGTTTCTTTTAGTGTTGTTTTATGCTTATCCACATTTTGAATTCAGATCACAGGAGAATGCTGGGCACAACATAAAGCTCAACAGTGAAGCTGGCAATGCTGAACAAAACCATCTAGAGTTATAATATTTATTCAGCTGAAAAAGTCAAAGCTCTACGAAAATGTAATTAAAAATATATTGCACATGGTTGGTATTTAACAACAAGGGGTGTTATAGTCTGTGTTGTAGTGTGTGATATTGGTATTTATGGAAACATTTTACACCTTTCCTTCAAGTACTATACGTTTTAGTTACTTGTGGGGTACTTAACATGAATAATCACAGATACTATCCTTTTACTCCATCACATTTCAAAGAGAAATAGGCTATTGTTATTTTAACTCCACCACAGTAATCCATCATCAGCTTTACTTTTTAGATAAAGATTTAAATCACAATTGATCATAACTCAAAATACATATATTTTTGTATATTACCAAGTGGTTTCATGTACAACCCACAAAAGTATCATGCTAAATGAAGCTCTGTTGCTTGGATATCACTAGATCCTGTTATCAGTGTAATATAAAAGTACATAACGATTTATGGTCACATTAGCATAATTACTAGCTAGCCCCTAGCTGCTAACTGCTGCGGCCGCCTCGTTAATATCAAATCCATCATAACAATCCAGTACCATGCTGTCATGAACGCGCGGTGCTGTTACGTGTACACGTGTGACGTGCTTGATGTGAACGAGCCTTTTGGGGGGCGTGGTTAAAGTTGCGCATGCTCTATGAGCGCACATACGGGTACTTCTCAGGCATGACGGGTAATCTGTGACGTTTCGCTCTTTCAAAAGTTGGGCCATTTTATCTTCATGCGCCAATGAGCAACTCTCATAGGAATGAATGAGGCCCCGCCTCCCACGCTGTATCCAGTTCTTATTATACATCCATGGGTGGGAGCAGTGTGGAGCTGCCAGCTGTGAGGGTGGAGATGGGCTGTGGTCCAGACAGAAGTTTTCAGTCCAGTCATCTGAACGCTGTCAGCCTCATAAAACACCTCCAGCCGCCCAAACATACTACACCTCTCACTGCCAAGTATCCACAGAGCATTTTCTTCAGTGGTCCACTGTGGTCGTGAAGGAAATGAGCTGTACGCTGGTTTCCTGCTGACTTACGGCTGTCTACCTTCCCCTGTGCTGTAAATCAGTGGACCAGTAGGGGAAATAAAAGTCATGTTACTTGATAAGCAATTTTCGAGCCATCAACTACCAGTTTGATGATGAAATGCTTCTGGGGGCAAGAGCTCCGGATACTACAAGACCACAAATGGAAACCAGAAGGCTTTGGATACCAACATCTTAGACCCCGTTTACACGAGGACGAAATGGGTTGTATCCGCATAGTTTCTCTCGCGTATAGCCCTTTCGTTTACACGAGGCCGTAACGGAACGGCGGAAACGGACCCCGCAAACGATAACGGGTCCCAAGGTGGATAGATCTGCAAACGGAACGCTCTGGGAGGCAAAGGGTTCCTTGTGTACGCCCTATACCAGGGGTCGGCAACAGGCGGACCGCGGTCCGGATCCGGACCCAGACGCCGACCTATACGGACCCGGACCTATAATCAATACATTAATAGGGGATTTCAATTTTGACGGGGCGATTCTATTTTAACCGCCGCCGACAGGGGGCGAAAGAGACGAGTGAGCGACAGGGAGAGAAACACAGAAGAAGAGACGAGAGAGCGGCAGAGAGAAGAGGAGAGGAAAGTGAGTGAAGAGAATAATTAGCGATACAGGGAGAGAAGCGGAGAGGAGAGTGAACAGGCGTGTTAGCGGCAGACAGGGAGAGACAAATAATTACACATGGCGCTCTCCAAGAAGAGGAAAGTGGAGAGTGAGAACAGAGCTTTTAACCCTGAGTGGACGGACTCATTCATGTTCATCCTGCCCACTGGGAGCACAGAACCAGTGTGTCTCATTTGTTCAGAGACCGTGGCGCTCATTAAAAGTGCCAAAAAAGTGTTTGACCAAACATTCCCTCTCAAGTCAGAACTGAGGTCACAAAAAATAAGCAGTCTCAGAGCCCAATATGATCAGTCCACCAGGATCAAAATTAAAACTAAATATGGTTCCAGGGCAGGCTAACCGAGGCTAACCAATGAGCACCTGCATGTGTGTATGAGAATGGCCCTGACACCATTTCAGCCCAGATTTAAACTCCTGGCAGGACAAGCTCCAGCTCAATTCTCGCACTGAACCAAACAAAGTGAGTGAGGGACTGCAATATAAGAGGGAAAGAAAGAGAAACTTTAAAACTGTTCAATTGTTATGATGTGTAAAGACTGATATGTTCTATAATCGTCTGAAACTGTTAAGTCATGATGTGAAACGGTTAACAAAGAAAAAGGGAAACTCAAGCTGCTGCTACACTTTATTTTATTTATCTAAAATTAAGCACTTTTAAGATGCACATATTTTCAAAAGCTATTTTATTTATTTTCTCTATTTTATTTTTAAATGCAGCCCAGAGAGGAACATTACACATATCCACAGTATTTACTGTATATCTGTATAGTTCAATGTTAATTGACAATACATTTTGTAGTTTTTTAATTGTACTTTCTTTATTTGATTGGCAGTCAGTTGTTGATTACAGACGTTGATAAAGCTACAGGCTACTTCAATATATATCACACTAATTCATAAAGCAACTTAGACATTTTGATGTTCCGGACCTTTGCATGGGGACATTTTCTCTAACTGGACCTCGTTGAATTTTAGTTGAATACCCCTGCCCTATACGATCATTTCCCGATAGATGAAGCCATAGCCCCGCCTCTCCCCACCTCTGCAGGTCACTGCTGTGTGGTCAGTAGCTCCTGTCAGTAGCTACTGCTAGTGCTACTGCTACTGACCATGCTACAGATGTTAGCTCCTCTACCACAACCATCAGCAACAAGTGGACATGAAGAATTACATGAACTACATGTTGCTAAATCCACCGCGGGGCATAAACAGAAGGGCAACCATGGCAACCATGCTCCGGGGTCTTCTTCGCTGCTTTTGGTGTATTTTGTGGCGGCAGCAGCGCCACTTACAGGCCCGGCATATGTACTACAGCGTTTCCAGCGGGTCGAGCGGTCTCGTGTGAACAGACCA
The DNA here is from genome assembly GCF_902827165.1 of Trematomus bernacchii. Classification (NCBI taxonomy): domain Eukaryota; kingdom Metazoa; phylum Chordata; class Actinopteri; order Perciformes; family Nototheniidae; genus Trematomus; species Trematomus bernacchii. The sequence continues at coordinate 1,928,924 of NW_022987966.1, forward strand.
TAGACTGTATATATAAATGGACGTAGGGTCCGTGACGTCACCCATAGGATTCTGCAGAGTTGCCGAGAAGCCCTTAGTAGGCGGAGTCGGCCACTAACGGCTCGACAGTGGCGTCAGAGTTCCACTCCCGCCTGCTCCAAATAAGGGCAAAGAGGCGGAGCTGAGGCGGGACCTGCTGCCTCCGGGCTGGAAGTTCCAGAGCTAGCTCAAGCTACCAAGCTAAGCTAACATGCTCACTATCTGCACACTGCCGTCGCATTTTACGTTTCTAAGGTAAGCGGACATGAGACTATTCAGCAAAACTAGTTTTTAGCATAACGGGCCGTCTCCACGGCAGCGTTAAAAAATCTTGAAACGCTTCTGCCCATTCACTTTGAATGGGGTGACGTCACTTTTTTTCGCTTTCGCCGAAATGCATTGTGGGCAGGCGAGCGGAGATTCTCAGGATTTTCAAGATCCAAAGTTGAACAATGTTCAACTTTTGAAGCTGAGGAGGAAGCGTCAGCCAATCAAATCCCGTGTACGCAAATCTGACAGTTCAAGCTCTAGCCAATCAAACGGCGTGTATGCTGGGAGAGACAGACCGCAGGTCATTTCCTCATATTCCAAAACATGGAGGAGAAATTAGCGGTAGCGAATCAATCACCCGGTGCTTTATGACCAGACCTACCGGGATATAAACCGGAGGAGCCAGGCATGGAGGGAGGTGGCAGAGACAGTGGTATGTTTTCGCCTGTTTTGGGGAGTTTATATCCAGTTTACTTCGGGCTTTTTGGCTTCATATGTCGCGGGCGGGAGATTCATGTGATTGGTTGATCGCAAAAAAATCCCCAAGCCTCAGATACGCCCACCTCCAAGATTTTTTTAACGCTGCCGTGGAGACGGCCCGTAATACTTCAGAATCTTAAAATCCCTTAACGTTTGTATGCAATTGTGCTAAATTAAACACTGGAATCAAGCAAATATTAATATGTTTGCATGACATTAGTTATTTATATTTTGCCATCACTTAATTATACGTTTAATACATTTAAGTTAAGCTAAGGTACATGTGATGATAGCTAGTTAGTACTCTTA